>NC_061078.1:6125546-6455546 GCF_021917145.1 Hypomesus transpacificus | reverse complement strand
GTGTCAGCATCCCAAACCTGGGTTAGTCAGGGTAAGGAAAGGCGTGTGTAAAAGACATGTTAAGAGTTATGTGGTGCTAGAGGGGGTTTTGGGCAGGGAGGAGGGACAGAGTTCACCTTGAACAGACTGGTGTCTGTCTGTGTCCTGCCTCTCCCCTCTGTCCATGTCTGGGCACAAATTCCATTGATTACAGGACGGCCTTAGTGGTGCTGGCTGGGAGAAGCTGCAGGGGTCAGCTTTCAGACTGAGTGAAATATGACGTGATGTTGCCGTTTGCTGAAAGCAGGCCATGCTGGAAGCGTAGGGGTTTGGCAGTAAACTACAGGCCCCAGGCTCAATTAGAAATGGCTTGACCTGCACTGGCCCGAGTGGGCCCCCGGTCCCAGTTAGGCTAATTGTTCTTGTCAGCTAGCTCTCCGAGACACATCCTGTAGGCCTAGCTAGTCTGCAGTCACGATGTGTCTGTTTGTGCGTGTCTTTCAGCCATGAGGGCCCCCAGCACCCAAAGTGAGGTTGCCTGGCATTAGCGAGCTGGCCATTAATGAGATCATGGTTTGAATAGCCTTTTTCTCTCTCTTTGTATCTTTTTCTGTCTCTCTCTTTGTTTGTCTTTCTCTCTTGTTGTCCGTCTCTGTAGTGTCACTGAGCTGCCATTGTTATGACTAAATGGAGCCAGAGTTTAATTAGCCCTAACACAGGCCTTGTTTGTAGGATATGAGCTGAGTGCCAACAGTGATAGCCATGGGGTTTTCTAAAGGAGTAAGGTTGATGTTATCGCCATAGAGTTGAACGTACGATGCACAGAATGTGGCTGCTCTTTCCTGTCCCTCTGAGCCCTGTGTGACTGACAGACTGTTTGTTTGTTTGAGGTCCTCTCTATTTCTGTGTTCTGGGCCCGGATGTGGGTTGACGGGCAGTAGCTGTTTCTGGGTCTAGCCCGAGGCACATGTAAACAATTCCTTTCTCTTCTCCTTGCTATTCATTACTGTCTGTCTCACTCTGCATGTATCTGCCTGTCTGTGTTCTCTCTCTGTCTCTCTCTGTCTCTCTCTGTCTCTCTCTCTCTGTGTGTGTGTGTGTCTGTCTCTCAGGACATCCATTCCCAGGGTGAGGTCATTGCCTGCCTAGAGAAAGCCTTGGTGAGAGAGGCGGAGCAACAGGATCTGGCTCATCCAATCAGAGACGAGTGTAAGAAGTCCATCATGCGCGTGGCCGAGCTCTCGTCTGATGACTTCCACCTGGATCGATACCTGTACTTCTCCTGTCGTGAAGACCGCGAGCGCTTCTGTGAAAACGTACGACAGTGGGAGAGTGTGTGTGGGCGTGTGTGTGTGTTTTTGTGTATTTGTTGGATCCTTAAGCAAACTCGATTACAGAAAGGCACACACGGCACTACCACCACACACACACACACACACACAGTTGAAAAAGGAATTAATTGTTGCTGCTGGCAAACAACATGAATCATATATTGAAATGTGAATGTGGTGCGTCATCCAGGGTGTTGAGTGCTCTCTCTGTTGTGTTTTCAGACCCAAGCTGGGGAGGGCAAGGTCTACAAGTGTCTCTTCAACCATAAGTTTGAGGAGGGCATGTCTGAAAAGGTACGTGCCAACTACACAGAAAGACTGTGTGGTCGATAGTTACTGGTTCTAGTCCGCTGTACTTTGCAGTATGGTTGAGTGCGTTCGTCACCCTCCATTTACCTCACTTGATAATTAGTATCCTTTTATTGAATGAAGAATAACTTGAATACTTGATAACTGGTGTCACTGAGTGAAGATAAGTCAGATTCTAACCCCAAATAATTTTTCTCTCTTCCTTTCTTTCTCCTACTCTCTGACTGCCCCTCCCCAAGTGTCGAGACGCCTTGACCACCAGACAGAAACTGATAGCACAGGACTACAAGGTGAGCTACTCCCTGGCCAAGGCCTGCAAGGCTGACCTGAGGAAGTACCGCTGTAACCTGGACACCAACCTGCCACGCGCCCGCGAGGCTCGCCTCTCCTACCTGCTGCTCTGCCTGGAGTCTGCTGTCCACAGAGGTGGGGGCTGGGGGCTGGGGGCTGCATCTTCTTGCCACAATGTTCCATGTATGAAAAATGCCCCCAAAGCCAAATAAATCTCCCAGATTAATACTGTGTGTGTGTGTCACAGGACGGACGGTGAGTGGAGACTGCCAGGGGGAGATGCTGGATTACAGGAGGATGCTGATGGAGGACTTCTCCCTGAGCCCGGAGATCGTGCTGCACTGCCGGGGGGAGATCGAGGCGCACTGCTCGGGCCTGCACCGGAAGGGACGGACCCTGCACTGCCTCATGAAGGTGGCCCGCGGAGACAAGGGCACTGTGGACGGCCTGTGTCAGAGCGCGGTGAGAACTCGCTCACTCACGACACACACACACACACACACACACATGTTGACAGGTCCTAACCCAGGAGCCGTGTCCCTCACAGCTCCAGACCCTGATCCAGTCAGCTGACCCGGGGGCGGACTACAGAATAGACCGTGCCCTCAACGAGGCCTGCGAGTCCGTCATCCAGACCGCCTGCAAACACATCCGCAACGGAGACCCCATGTGAGTATCATACACACACAAACACTGCGTGCACACACACTTGCCATACCACACACATACAGACACACCCTCTCAACAAGAAAACACGACATTGTATGCCGTGCAAGTGATACGCATACACACACACACACGCTCATACATGCTCAGAGTTCCAAGAGATGCCATATGTCCAGCCATATGCTTGTTCCAGCTCCCATGCATAATCATGGGAGGCTCTGTGACTGTTGTGTCTCGGCGCTGTCTCTGCTCCTCTGCACTTTCCCCTCGCTCTAGTCCCTCTCTCTTTCGGCCGAGTTCAAACATGCCTTCCATGGCTGTCTCAATTGGGTTTGTTTGACATCCAATATGTGGGTCTTGAGGCATTAGGAAGCACACTGCAACCTGGCTTCATAATTTATCCTCTTTGTGTAATGTGAGACGAGTATTGAATATTTCCACTGCTTCCCGGAAAAAAAGTGCTCTCTTCCTCCTCCTCTCCTCCTCCTGTTTCTATCACCCTGCTGCTCATTAATGCTGTGAAGCATATCCAATCATTGCCTCTCTCTCTCCTCTTCTTTGAAACAACCTGCGTCCATGAATACATTACTCCCAATAAAGTGATGCTTAATTCAGCCATGTGTGTACGTGCACGTGTGTGCATTTGCACATCAGCAAGGACCCTGGTGAACTCTCTCCAAACCGCTCTCCCTGCTTACACACTGGCTTTTAATGAGCTCAGCCCTCTCTCTGGAAAACAGGCGGGTGTGGGGAGCACTGTGCCAATCACAGATGAAAAAGGAAGGGGGGGGGGAGCGAATGCGTGCTTCTTTAAAGTATTGGGTAATGACTCTCAAAACAAGTGCCTCCATGAAGTGTTCATTGTCCATTGTCTTGATTTTTGTTTGTGACGTTGATGCATCTGCTGCTCCCTCTGTGTGTGTGTGTGTGTGTGTGTGTGTGTGCAGGATCCTGTCCTGTCTGATGGAGCACCTCTACACAGAGAAGATGGTGGAGGAGTGTGAGCACCGCCTGCTGGAGCTGCAGTACTTCATCTCACGAGACTGGAAGTGAGGCACTCCTGACCCCACATCCCCTTCACTTCCCAACACTGACCGTTTCACTGTGACCCAAACTCATATCCCAAGCCTCCCCCCCCCCACCTCCCCAAAAGATTCTACTGTGGTTTTCCTCCTCTTCTAAGGAACCTCCCCTTTTCTGTCCTGAATCTTTTAGAAGCTGTAGTCATGACACAGTAACAATTAGAATTTGCCACAACATTGATTCTGAAGTGTATGACTCATGTTCTCTCTGTCAATATGCTAGGGCAACTTTAAGTGAAGTATCTCATTATGTTGTCCCAGCACTCTAGGCACAATACACACACACACTCATGCACACACACGCACACGTACTCATACAAAGGTCCACTCATACACACTTGCACACCTCTGTGTGTGTGTGTGTGTGTGTGTGTGTGTGTGTGTGCACACAGTCAGAAGCACAGCCTGCTAAGTAGCCTCTTTAGCCTATAGCTCATCACTTCGTTCACAGCTCAATAGGCCTAATGGGCTTTTTAATTGTCGACTTCAACAGCGATTAACTGTAATTGTGCATTGTGACTGTGTGGGGTGGGGGCTGTGGGGGGCTTGTTGTGAGGGCAGACGAGTGTACATCTGCCGCTGCCTGGGATCGTGATGATGATCAGCGTTTACAGAGTGAACCCTCTGGAGGTTGGAGTACGTCAGGTGTTCTGAATGACCTTGGTGGTGGCTGGTAGGCTATGGACATAAACGCTGAGTGTGCCTTCTTCTCTGCCTGGCATGCAGGCTGGACCCTATCCTGTATAAGAAGTGCCAGGGTGACGCCGCCCGCCTGTGCCACACCCACGGCTGGAACGAGACCAGCGAGATGATGCCCCCTGGCGCCGTGTTCTCCTGTCTCTACCGCCACGCCTACCGCACTGAGGAACAGGGCAGACGGGTATGAATAGTAGCCTGCCAATCTGCGATAGCTTGTCTGTCTGCCTGTAGACTTCATTGACGGCCAACCTTGTTGGTCTGCCTGTTGCACAGTCATTTATGAGCATATGTTGTATTTGTCACAGTACGCATCATTTTCTGTTGCAATGACATGATGAGCACATTACCCAGCCAGCTTTAGCTGGCGTCAGAGATACTAGGTTAACCATATGATGTTTTGGATTGAACAGCCCAGTGCTGAGGACTCAGTAAGTTGCCAGCCCAGTCTGATATCAATAATGGTGGTGGGTGATAATAATAATAATAATAATGACGATGATAATGATGTCAATCATAAGGGAAATTTAATTATGGTTGCAAAAAAAATACTTGTGAATTGGGCTTGTCAGCCAAATCGCAAAGAATGACAGTGAAGGGTGATTTTAGCTGTAGATAGGCCAATTAGACACTGGGTAAAGATTGGTCAAGAACGCTCCTCACTGACAAATTTGAGAGAATGTGATGGAGATGATATGGCTTTACGCTGCCACTAATGGCTGACTTATGATTCTTCATGATTATGGCAGCCTCAAAAAATAAATTGTGTTTGGGTATGCAGGTGTAGTTGAGAGAGTTTGTTGGGGGCAGAGGGTTTGCTTGCGTGAGTGATTTGATGTGTGTTGGTGTGTCTGTCCGTCTGCGTGTGTGTGTGTGTGTGTGAGAGTTGGTAATTGAAATGGCTCTTGAATGACTGATTACTTGATTTGTAACTGGATGGGATTTCTGGTGTGTGTGTATGTGAGTGAGAGGTTGTTTGCTTGACTGATCACTTGTGATATGGGTATCATGGGTGAGTATAGGTGGGATTTCTGACTCTCAGTGTGGGTGTGTGTGTGTAAATGTCCAGCTATCGCGAGACTGTAAGGTGGAGGTGCAGAGAATCCTCCACCAGAGGGCGCTGGATGTGAAGCTGGACCCTGAGCTGCAGAAACGTTGCATGACTGACCTGGGCAAATGGTGCAGCGAGAAGACTGACACGGGCCAGGTGAGGCACACACACACACACACACACTCACAAGACAGACATTATCTACCAGGTCATTAATTGTTGGTCATCCATTTACTGATAATAATAATATAAGGTTGTGTGTGTTCTAGGAGTTGGAATGTCTACAGGACCATCTAGAGGACCTGGTTTCAGAGTGCAGAGATGTGGTTGGCAACCTGACTGAGCTGGAGTCTGAGGTACACACACACACACACACACGCACACACACCCTTGGCAATAACGGGAAACCGAGTTAAGTTCTCTGCAGCTCTGATGACCTGTCTGTCTGACATCTTGGCTGTCCCTCTAACATCTGACCTTTGATGACAGGACATTCAGATTGAAGCCCTGCTGATCCGTGCCTGTGAACCAGTCATCCAGTCCCACTGCCACGTAAGCAACCAATCATCTACCAAGAAATCTATGACATTGCCTCAGATCTCAGCCATGTGTTCACCATCTGTTCTGTCTTAATAGCTCTCTTCTTAAATAAACAAGGGTTGGTCTAGTTCTCTCTGACTATTTATTCAAACTAATATTTGATTTTCCCCCTTGTCTCTATCAACGCTTTCTCTCCTACCCATGCTCAACAATCTGTTTCCATCTCGATCTCTATCTCTTTCTCACTCGATGCATACTCTCTCCATACCCACACACTTCTCTTTGTGCCGGCTGACCCCCTCTCTCTCCCTCTCTCTCCCTCTCTCTCCCTCTTTCCTGGGCAGGATGTAGCAGATAACCAGATCGACACAGGGGACCTGATGGAGTGCCTGGTGCAGAACAAACACCAGAAGGAGATGAATGACAAGTGCACCGTGGGCGTCACCCACTTCCAGTTGGTGAGTCAGCCTGCTGACGCCTAGAGAAGGGGTCACACACACAAACACACACGGGTCCAGAATTGTCTCTTCACATTACATCAATTGAGCCATCAGTTTGCATCTAATCTCCGGAAATCAAATCACTCTTGACCGCTTAGTCAGTCTGTAGAGCTTCCGTCAACCTGGGCAACGCGTGTGTGTATGACCCCTGCTCTCCAGGAGTCAGCAGGGTGATTCATCAACTGTGTTTGATTATGAGAATGAGTTACACTTGGACTTTACACACACTTAGATTGCTTTGAATTTCTTGAACCAGTCACTGGTCTAACTAGACTCACTTCCTTTTCTCTCTCTCCCTCCCTTAATGTCTGTCCCTCCCTCTATCCTCCTCCCCCGAAATTCCCTCTCAGATCCAAATGAAGGACTTCCGCTTCTCCTACAAGTTCAAGATGGCTTGCAAGGAGGATGTGCTGAAACTGTGTCCCAACATAAAGAAGAAGTGAGTTGTTTTTGTTGCGTCAAGGACACACCGCATATTTTTCTGAATATTTAAGTGACTCTTTTAATCTCCCCTGCCCGAGAGGAAATCATAACCTTGTATTTTGAATCATGGCTGTCGCTAACTTGTCCCCAAAATCTTTGAATATTTTTTATTTATTTTTTCTATCATCCATTACCTATTATCTTTTATATCAGAGTCCCTGTGACTGCGTGAATGTTTGATTGACAGGCCCTGTACAATGGGCCCAGTGTTTGTGAAGCTGTATCTAGGTGGCCTTTCCTCCATGTTATCGTCATCCCTGAGGTGATTGACTCATCGGGCCTCTTCTCTCTGGAATCATTTCTGTGCTGCTGAAAAACGGGTGCCAGCCTGCGCCTGCCATGAGTCATCAGCACGTGTGTGCAGAGCTCGCCAAGCTCTGCCTCTCATCTGTCCTCTCTGATTCCCTTCTCTCCCATTTTCTCTCTTTCGCTCTCTTTTGCTCGCTTTTTCCAATTTTACCCTCCCCCTCTCGATCTCTCATCTCCACACCCAATGTATCTCCCAATTTCTTCGCTCTCTCAAACTGTCCACTGCCTTCATCGATCTCTCTTCTCCACCCTTCTTTTCTCTCTAACTCTCTTTCTGCCCCCTCCCTCTCTCCCTCTCTCCCTCCCCCAGGGTGGATGTGGTCATCTGTCTGAGCTCCACGGTGAGGAACGATACCCTGCAGGATGTCAAGGAGCAGCGCGTCTCTCTCAAGTGCCGCAAGCAACTGAGGGTGGAGGAGCTGGAGATGGTGTGTGTTTGTGTGTGTGTGTGTAGGAGGACTAGATATACCTAATGGTATGCGGGAAGCCATGCTGAGCTAGAGTGAGGTTTGGGACATTCAGGTCTAAGGTGTTTCTTAACCAGTGTCTGTAAGGATAAGGTCATGGTGCGACCTTGATAACAATGCCAGACCCATCACCGCTGTCTGTCGCCAGCCAAGCGTATCAGACTGTATATGTGACTTTCACATTAACAAGAGTCTGATGGATTGCTCCCATTTGAAAGCCTTGAGACTTTCAAATGTTTTTCTATGTGTTTAGACTCCAAGAACTGTGCCATTTATCTCAGTCAGAACTGGTCTTTCACGCCTACATCATGATAGTCTCAGTTTCAAGGGAATGTACGGGCTTAGCTCATCTTAAGTAGTTGTGAAGAAGCCTGGTCTTATTTTAATCACCAGTGAACAATGTTGGGTATTGACTCCATGGATCTGTCTGACCGCAATATTGACCAGTAAGAGTAAGGTCTGGCCCGCCGGCCCACCTTATTAGCTGAGTGGTTAGGTAAGGTGTCATGGTTGCACTTGTCGATGCGCTCTCCCCTAGGACTGAACACACATCTCTCTTATTCCCTCTCTTTTTCTCTTCTCGTCTTCTCCACCTCAAACTCCTTCTTTCTTCCCCCTTCTCTCCCCCGTTCCTCCTACTTTTGCTGTAGTCGGAGGACATAAGGCTAGAGCCCGACCTCTATGACTCTTGTAAGACTGACATCAGCAGACTCTGCTCCAACGTGGCCTTTGGCAACGCACAGGTAAGACACGCACCAACGTCACACACTCTGACACCCTACATATAAAAGGTTTCTGAAACACAATGAAATCTCTCTCCTCTCTCCTCTCTCCTGTTCTTCTAGATGATTGAGTGTTTGAAGGAGAGTAAGAAACAGTTGTCTCAGCGCTGTCACCAGAAGGTTTTCAAGCTGCAGGAGGTGGAGATGATGGACCCAGAGTTGGACTACCAGCTCATGAGGGTCTGCAAGCAGATGATAAAGGTGAGACACGCCTTACCCACAAAGCTTTAGGTTTCTGTCTGTCTGTCTGTCTGTCTCTATCTCTGTCTTATTGGACAGGTCAGGACAGTTCATGCATATCCTTTCCCCCCTGACACACCCTCATGCTGCGTACTGATGCTTCGTTGTTCTTTCCTGTCATAATGTCTATCCACCCCTCCTCTGTGATTGGATGGTGTCAGCGGTTCTGTACTGAGGCGGATGCCAAGAACATGCTGCAGTGTCTGAAGCAGAACAAGAACAGTGAGCTGATGGATCCCAAATGTAAACAGACGATCACCAAGAGACAGATCACACAGAACACAGGTAGAGTACGCACACATACACAATGCACAAATGCCAACGCTACACAAATACCACATCGATAATGTACCCTTCTATATCTGATACCTGAGTGTTGCTCCGTAATCCTCTCCTAGATTACAGGTTGAACCCTGTGCTGAGGAAGGCCTGTAAGGCCGACATCCCTAAATTCTGCCAGGGCATCCTGAACAAAGCCAGCGACGACAGCGAGCTGGAGGGCCAGGTTATCTCCTGCCTCAAACTCAAATATGCTGACCAGGTCTGTCGTTCACTCTGCCAACCGGACAATAGGAATATCTTTTTTTTTTTTTTTTATGTTCTCAGTCAATACAGTTGGGTAGAAAAGCGGAGTTTATGAAACTGAACAAAAGTTATTTTGCCCTAGGCCATGCTGCCAATACAGTACATTATAAATGTGTTATTTCATCTGTTGCCTTCGAGCAATATAATAACATATTTGTGGTTGTGTGTGTCCAGAGGCTGTCCTCAGATTGTGAGGACCAGATCAGAGTCATCCTTCAGGAGTCTGCTCTGGACTACAGACTGGACCCACAGCTTCAGATGCACTGCACTGAGGAAGTGAGCACACCCGCACACCAAAACAGATTTCTATAAGTCAGCTAGTCTCTTTAAAAAAAATTATTGGTCTCTTATTTCCCGCTAGTGTCATGTGAATGAGAGTGTACAGTGTTGTGATTGGTTTCCGTGGGCACCTCAGACCATGCCCACCAGGCTGCTAAGATGGTCAGATGATGTATTCTGAACGGGAACACCATGCCCTTAGCCGTGTGTGTGTGTGTGTGTGTGTGTGTGTGTGTGTGTGGTGAAGTTATTGGCAGGGTACCAGTTGGTTGGGATAGGGGTTAGGTCTGGACAGAGCCAGCCAACTCGGCACAAAGCAGCCCTGTGTTATTTACAGCTAGAGTCCTGCTGAGATTATGAGAGCCTCAGGTGGAGTGACAAGCTGCAGGAGGGACTGAGTGCCCTTGGTGTGTCCTTGGCCTGTCTTGCCTCTGATGAGCCAGGCAAGCTGGGCTTGCCCGGGCTGGGTTCATGATCCTTTATTCATCGCTTTCTTTTCTCCCTCTTTCACTGTTCTTACCATTCTGCCTCTCCGCCTCTACTCTGTATCATCCCCCCCCCCCCCCCACCACCACCACCACCCCCCTCCCAGATCAATCGACTGTGTGCGGAGGAAGCATCTGCTCAGGAGCAGACTGGACAGGTGGAGGAGTGTCTGAAGGTCAACCTGCTCAAGATCAAACATGAGACCTGCAAAAAGGTACACACATACACATTTAGCAAAACCTCAAGACTGCAGCGCAGCCTAGTGTCCAGCTGCCATCCTAACATAACATTGTTAAGCTGCTGAAGTTGTGGTGACCGCTCTCACTTACTCTCCCCCCACCCTCCTCCCTCTCTACCCCACTCCCTCTGCAGGAGGTTCTGAACATGCTGAAGGAGAGTAAGGCAGACATCTTTGTTGACCCTGTGCTCCACACAGCCTGTGCACTGGACCTTAAGCACCACTGTGCCGCCATCACACCTGGCAGAGGACGACGTGAGTGAAAACAGTACAACTCGGAAGTACTGTCAAATAGTTGGATGCACTTGATTTATCTCACCCTCTGCACACTGAAACCAATGTATCAGTCACAGAAGTGCCCTCTGTGAACCAAATGAAATGCACCTCAGGCTCCTATTGACTAAAACTATTTACATACTGTGGCAAACCCTGTCACAAGGGAAAATCTAGATGTGGACTGGTGGTTTGAAAGGGTCTTTTTATGTAACCTAAAGTAGATGTGAGTGTGGTTCATTTTGCACTCTTTAACTGGAGACAGCAGCATGCTGAGTAGCTGGTGTGCACCTGCATAGTTCTGGTTGATGCAATACACGTCTGGGCCACAAGGAGGACTTGTAGAGTGGGTTAGTTAACCCTTCCCTCTCCTGCTCTGTTTTTAGAGATGTCCTGCCTGATGGAGGCTCTGCAGGACAAGAGGGTGCGTCTGCAGCCGGAGTGTAAGAAGAGATTGCAGGACCGCATTGACATGTGGAGCTACGCCGCTAAGGTTTGAATAAACACACACACACACAGACATACTTTACAGATATTTTGTTTGTGTATGAATTTAATTTTGTCTCTGTCCACCAGGTGGCGCCAGCGGAAGGCTTTTCAGACCTGGCCATGCAGGTGATGACCTCGCCTTCGAAGAACTACATCCTGCTGATGATCACAGTGGGCGTGTGCATGCTCTTCCTGGTGGGACTGCTATGTGGACGCATCACCAAGCGGGTCACACAGGAACTGAAGGACAGGTAGAGGAGGACCGGACCACCTTCATAAGACTCTTTCTCCAAAGGCCCATCTAAGATGCCCCAAGCCCCTGTCAAACACCCTTGGTTTGGCCCAAATGCCTCTACCGAACCCCCAGGGTTCTTGTTCACATTGGGGGTCCTATTCCTTGGCCGCCCAAGCACCCTACCAACTTCCCCGCAGTGCCAGTGCCATGTTTGAACCCCCCCATTCACACTCCCACATAGTACTGAAGAATAAGTATTCAAATGCCCTGGCCTTTCTACTGAAGTTACTTCGACTACGGTCATTCTTTCGTCCTGTCGAGAGAGGAAGCTTTTTTCTTTTTGAAGAAATCTTGCTTTTTGACCGTTTGATCCCCAGACAAACATTTTGTGGACCCTTCTCGAGTTGGCTTGAAACCCACAGGTTGTCCTTCAGCCAAATCTGATATTGTATGTTAATAAGTATTTTATTGGTGAGGACAGATGGCAGCAGTTGCATCAGTTCAGTTACTAGGCCGGCGCCTACATGGCCACCAGCACAGCTTACACAGAGCTTCCTTCTCCTCTTTGTCCCAACGGAGAAGAACCTGCTTTTGATTTGTGATGTTGGTGTTGGATTTAAGTTCTTTTTTGTTTTTGTTTAAAAGGGATAGAAATGGCGGAGGCAGAGGGGTTGTGGGGATTTTTTGGTGTGTTTCTTACCAATTGAATACCACAGGAGACTCTGATGACAAACACCCAAGGCTCCCCTTACATCACTGGATATAGTTTTTTTTTTTGTTTTGTTTTTTGCAAATTGTCCTTTTTGGTTATTTCATATGTACACTTTATTAAAATTTCAATTGGCACTGAATTTGCTGAACCTTAGTCAGGGTAGTCTAAGGGGCTTGGGGTTTATGAGATCATTTGGGAGGCCTCTTGTCTCCTCTGAGTATCTGACCCAGCCGCACCTCCATAGCCATGTCGAGGACCAATTCACTTTCTGTAGTGAAGGAAGACACAACCCCTGAAAATGATTGAGATGGATCGGTGCATTGGTGTACATTTAGTTTTAGATTTGTCATTCTAATTTGAATCATTGCACATTGTTTTGATTGTGTACTTATTGTTTGGTTGCAGCCTTATTTATTGTTTACTAATGATCGGTTGAGTTTTTATGATGTCCTCGTTGCGTGCTTGCGTGTGTGTGGATTCACTCACACTATCCACTAACTAGATGTCTTTTCTGCTCAAATGACCCAAGTGAAGGGTGTTGGTTGGGAATCCTAGGAATATAGAAACATTTTGATATTTTATATGATGGATGTGTTTAGGTTATGGGATCTGGTGAGATTGTACATTTTGAAGCTACCAACCAACATTTTGGTTTTAAAAGAAGCCACAGGGTGTCCACACTTTGCAAGGGCATGATGTATATCCTTGTCTCCTTCCTTTAGAGTGCTTTGCTTTTCTGTAGGAGTCCTTTCACAGAAATCTGAACAAACTGGCTATAACTCAACACCCACGTCCACACTGAATCAACACCCATGTCCACACTGCTGAACAAAAGCCCCTCTTGGGTCAAAAGGCAGCAGCACCCAGGAAATATGGGGCTGCAGCAAAGCCCATCGGACTATAACTAGACAGTACCCTTGTAGACCAACTGATTATATATAAACAGCATATATTTGTTTTCTAGGTACTAAGGTGAGCTTAATCATTAACTCTACAGGGGCAACTTCTGCACCAGGACTGGTTCTGGAGACTTGCTGTTTGTTCAGACCAACTAAATGAACGTGACATGTTTGTACATGGCTGAGATCCTTTGTGAATGTGGCATACCCACAGATCCAAGCCAGAACCATGTTATCCCAAACTTTGTATGACAGGTCTGTTCAGATCGTGATCATATTTATGTCTACAGAATGGAGGACATTGAGCGTGTGAGCGCGTCTGAGTGTGTGCATGAGGGTGTACGTTGGTCATCATGCAGCATTGTGTTGGGATAGTTGGTTAGTTTGGCTCTTTTTGTAGATGCATATGAAAACAACTCAATATTGTACAAGAACAATGAATGTTATTCACAGATGTTTCTCATACCTACCTGAGTTGTTTATACAAAGTGGTAACAATGGTATATTGTCTGCAAAAGATTTTCTTCTTTCAGTTGACATCCAGTATCCAAACAGAATCTACATTTTATGTACTTGCAGTTGGAGTTCTTGCAGTTGGAGTTCCTCTGACTTTCAAAAAGTACCACTGAAACCTGAACTTTTCGTGATTTGAAGATGTATTCCAGGACCACAGTGGTAAAGGAAGGCTGTTGCTTGGTTTAAAAATATTAAAAAAAAAATAAAAAAAAAAAATAAATGTGTGGGTACACTGTGGGGAATTACAGGTTTCACAGTTTATTTTCTTTCAGTGATGTTAATGCCTTTGTGAGAAATGATCTACTGTGTTTGGGTACTGTGGAAGAAATGGGATTTGTCAATCCAGTTAATTTGGGAGCCACCCAACACTGAATCTTAATAATTGTGTGGCTTATAACCCCCCCTCCTCCCTGAGTGAGACTGCAGCCTACTACTCTTACACTGGCTGTGGCATGGCCTCCCCTTCTATGACTGGCAAAGAGACTGCGAGTGTCAACGCTAATCAGTCCAGCACACAATGTCGGTACTAGGTAGGGGGTGCTGGGGTCGGTTTTGCAAAGCTGCCTAGCATCGGGCCCGCCTGCACGTATGGTTCCAAAGCAGAAGATTTAAATGCTTCTTTGTTGCCCAAACCAACTCCCAGGCTCTGAGCTTTGCTGAAGTTACAGTACTTGTCCCTTGTCTGTCTGCTTGAAGTGAGACTTTCTTGAATCAGATTGATGAAAAGATAACCGATTTTGTCATTTTATTTCAGTGTGCAAAGTTCTGGATGTGCTGTTTATTTTTCGTTTCAGATCATGCCATGTAATAATGAGATGTAACAGATTTAACATTGTGCATTTTCTTTTTGCTGTACAGATGAAAATTTGTCAATTTAATAAAACTGTCTGCAGATTTTCATATCACGGTCTCGTTTTCATATTTGATAAAGTATTCTTGAGATTGCCATCATTATAGAAAATTACCCAACATTCCAATGACTAATTCTTCAGGACACACAAAATAAACAACTTTCGTTATTTCATCTTAACGATGAAATAACTTTTTTGAGTAAGTTTGAGCTTTTATTCATGATGTATTAACAAACATCAAAGACCAGACAATACATTAGTGGGCTACATGCTTTTTTTTAAATAATAGGTTCCAGTTGGGTAAATGATCATTTGAAAATTGGTATGAAGAACGTGCACGCGCAGAGCGGGTATGGAAAGGTGATATGACGTTGGCTAGGCCCCGCACGCACGCACTAGTAGCCTACGCAGCAAGCCTGTCACTCGCTACTAGTACTAGCATCCATGGGTCGATCATAAACAAGAGAGTCTGACTGTCATGTTCCGGTGTCATTGGAGCCCCTGGACTGAACTTGACATTTGAGCATAAATAGATATCATAACTTTTTCAGTGGAGTGCTTCGGTGAGTTTACTGCCAAGAGTTTAACTAATTTAACAGGAAAAGTTAGCTTCTAACGTTAGCTCGCTAAGCTAGTCTGGAATATTTTGCCACCAACTGGCAAGATCTCTTTAGACTACTGTAGCTGGCGAGCTAAGTTTTCAGAATAGCAAACTCCAGGGTTAAGAAATAAACTGGTCAGTAGCAACCGAGAATTTACGAAGAGAAAATAGTGATTTACATTACATGTTTTGGATTTAGCTAGCTGGTTGCTAACGTGAACGTAGTGGTAGCCAGCTAGTTGACAGCTATGGACTTTTCGTAAGGTGAAGGACACCAAGCAACCAGACAGCAAACGCAACATTTATAGCTCAGGCACTACTCATTGATTGACACAGCTGTTCAAGCTGCCACATCTAATGTAAATGACAATGCCTAGCGTTTGGGTCCAGAGCAGAAGATTGGCGTGCATAGTATGCTTACAAATAATTCCATATAGCTGGATGTTTTGACTCGGCAAATTTCAGTCTACACTGTTGTGGTTGTAAATTCAACAGACAACCTAATGGAATGCCAGGTCTCACGTGTCATCCAACTATTTCCTAACAGATTCCAAACAGCATCTCTGATACATAGGTTATTTCCTGTTTCTCAGGTGGGAGAGTCATGCGTAGCTGTGTGAGGAGTTCCAGGGCTCTGTCCCCTACCCTGCTCCCCCAGCTGCTGCTGTCCCATACTGGGTGCTGGGGGACCAGCACGGGGCATCGGGGTATCTGGTGCTCTCCCCGGAAGCTGGCTACCCCGAGGGAGACCCAGGTCCTGCTGCCCCTGCCTAGCCAGGCCAGAGTGGTCATCTGTGGAGGGGGCATCGTGGGGACTTCTGTGGCTTATCACTTAGCAAAGATGGGCTGGACGGAGATAGTGCTGCTGGAGCAGGGCAGGTGTGTTCTGGTTTGAGCCAAGCCTCACTGCTGCTTCTCCCAGTACTGTTCATATGGGCTGTTTTAATGACAGTAAAGGATGTTGGAGTGCGAGTGAGAGCGTGGCAGCATGTTGGTAAAAGAATGAAGAAGAAAACTACCTGTATGTCATGCTCCTTCTCCTAACTATGTTCCTAGACTTGGTGCTGGCACAACTCGCCTGTGTGCTGGGATTGTCAGTGTGGCAAAAGCAATCTCCATCGAGTGTAAGATGGCTGACTACTCCAACGCTCTGTATGAAAAACTAGAGGAGGAGACTGGGGTGAAGACTGGTAAGCTTTCATGAGACCTCAAATGCGTGAACACATATTTTAAGTACCTTAGCCTTTACCCTGTTGGTTTCTAGTGCACAGTACTTTATGGTTGCACGTTTTTTGGTTGCATGTTTAAGCCCTTGCCTTTAACTAAGAGTTCATCTTTTCCTCTTTGGAAATATGTTTTTAGTTTGTGGATTACATGTCGGATTGTAGCACGTTTAGATGAACGTTTAGGTGAACAGTATGTTATGGAGTGCCAAAAGAAGAAAGGTGGGGCCTTGCGTGGTTTCAGATGACTATACGTATGCCTTAATATTTGGTGTGCGTGTGTGTATTTCCCAGGTTACGTAAGGACTGGCTCCCTGTGTCTGGCCCAGAATCAGGATCGTTTCCTCTCTCTGAAGCGCTTAGCGTCCAGGCTTAAGTAGGCATCAGACCTTACTCCCTCTTTTCTCTCCTCCTCATAGCTTTTTCTCTCCACCCTCCCTTCTCTCCTCTCCTCTCTACCGTCCCTCTCGTCCTTCCCTTCTTTCTCGTCCCTCCCTTCTCTTCCTTACCGAACACAATACCCCTCTATTGACATGTTGATTCTAACTATTTTTGTCCAGTTACATTACCAAACAAGCCGCCTTTTTACAATGTTCAGAAGTATACAATGACGAGCATCATCTCTTGATGCAAGGAATAATGAAAAGTACAGACTGAAAGATAGGGAAACAGCTAGTACTGAAACTTCTCCTGTTTAAAAATACACTTGTCTCCTGACTCGGACGGTAACTCTTTCAGGGTCATGGGGATCAGCTGTAACGTCATCAAGCCCAAAGAAGTGGCTAAGCTCCACCCCCTGGTAAACATTCATGACCTGGTTGGAGCGCTGCATCTTCCAGGGGACGCTGTGGTCTCACCGCCAGACGTCAATCACGCACTCGCCGTGGCGGCCGCCAGCCACGGTGAGGGAGGAAGTGATCACACTCTGAGAAAGCCATGGGATTGGCTGCAGATCCCTATGCGGACACACATTTATAAATATATAACCGAACCACCATCACTTTAATTTAGTCATTTTCATGGATATTCATGAACACTTTTTTAATGGGCCATTGATAGCCAGAAATCATAATAGGGATAGACTGTTGAGTGTCGGTCTCTTTGTCTTACTATTGCCCTGTGATTTGTTACTGCCACCTACCACTGTACCAGGCCTCACTTTTCTTCCTGTCCATGCTAACACCCCCAGGTGTACAGATCTACGATCGCACCAGTGTGCAGCAGGTGTTGGTGGAGAAGGGTCACGTGACATCGGTACAGACTGACAGAGGGTCCATAGAGTGCGAGTACTTTGTTAACTGTGCAGGCCAGGTAAATCTTTCCACCTTCCCCATTGGCATTTTCTGCTTACGTATTTAACTGAAGTGATTGACACTGATAAACATGCAGATGTCATGATCTACATACAGCCAGGTTTTCAGCTCAACACACCAAAAGGCCTGTTGTGTTGTTGTCACTGTGTTAACCCAGCGTATTATATTTCGTTATGTTTTTGTTTTATTGTGAGGGTGTTACTAAAGGGCCATTCCCCCCTTTTCACTCCAAAGTGGGCCTATGAGCTTGGCCAGGCCAGTGAGACCAAGGTGTCAGTGCCTTTGCATGGCTGTGAGCACTTCTACCTTCTCACCAAGCCTCTGAAGGTGCCCCTGCAACCCAGCACCCCAGGTCAGACACACTACACATACACACACCTGTGGGGGTTAGGAGATCCCCATGTCTCACACTACACACCCACCCCATACACCACCACCCTGTCACTGTATTTGTATAGCTGTTGGTGAGGGGGACACCATTTGAAAATAAACACAAAAAAAACACCTGTCTGTGTCATAGTGGTGATGGACATGGACGGGAGGATCTACGCTCGACCCTGGCAGGGGGGGATACTGTCTGGGGGCTTTGAAAAGAACCCCAAACCCATCTTCACAGAGGGCAGGAACCAGCTGGAGATCCAGAACATGCAGGAGGACTGGGACCACTTTGGTGAGGGTCACCATCTCGTAGAGAGCTCCAGTTGGCATGAAGGAGTACATTTGACCAGATTGTTGTGGTCAATCTGGTCAAAGTGTTGACTGTAAGTTCAGTCAGAAGTTTGTTCCTTATGTTCAAGTTTAGCCTGAGAGCAGAGACCCTCTGGGATGAGAGGTTGGTGTCAGGCTCAGGGTTAACCTTATTTATGAGCTGGGTCTATTTCTGGATCTGAGTGAAGCCCTGAACCACCCTCCAGACTGTTTGAGATTCTGAGAGTGTCTGAACCGGAGCCAGTTCGCAGAGTCTCCGCAGACGCTGGGACTGTGGCAGTGTGCGACACAGCTCTCTTCCTCTGAGCAGAGAGTCTGTCTGCAGCGGACTCAAATCAACCACTGAGGAGATGATGTAATAGACAGGCACGTCGGGTGTCTATGTCATGTTCTCGAGTCAAGGAGTGTGAGGTTACCTTCCCACAGCTGTGTGTTAGCGTTGGTGTGCACGGTGTGGAAGGATGCATGCCTGCCCCCGTGGATCTATACATGATCTACATTGGTAATGATGCCAACTGTGTCAAGGAGTGTTCTTGTAGGTCAGAATATCAGTATGTCAGGCATTAACGTGTTACACTCACAGTATTGAAACATAACACTTGGAAGGAATTCAAAAGGAATTCTTGCGTAAGGAAACGTGCTCCAGTGTCCAAGCTCCAGGCTCCTGGGGAGATTAGACAGACTGAACCCTGGACTGGTGCATCACCGATGGCTGTAGGAGTTACCTGTCTAACCAGTGCCCTCCCATCCCACCTTCATCTCCTGCTCGGCCCCGCTCCCTGTGCCCACAGAGCCGATGCTGAGCGCCCTGCTGAGGCGCATGCCCGACTTGGAGTCGGTTGAGATCCATCAGCTGGTCAACTGCCCCGAGTCGTTTACCCCGGACATGCGGTGCCTGATGGGTGAGACCCCGGGCTTGCACGGCTACTACGTCCTGGCTGGGATGAACTCTTCTGGACTGGCCTTCGCCGGGGGAGCTGGGAAGTAAGTTCACAGCAGGGCTGGACATAGTCAGCACAGCGAGAGGTTCTCAGTCCAAGAAAGACTAAGCAGGCGTAAGTCATTCATGATCTATGGTGTTTTACTCAGGTCTGGTCTCTTCTTTGCCACAATGCTTTCACAGTCAGTGTTAGTTACATTACAGTTAATCTAGACCACACAGGATCAAATGAATGTCCTACAGATTGACATCCCATCTTATGTTTTCTTTCATTATCTTTGGACTCGTTTACAAATGTAGCTTGTGTGTGTGTCCAGGTATTTGGCGGAGTGGATGACCTACGGCTATCCTACAGCCAACGTCTGGCCGCTGGACATCAAACGCTTTGGCAACCTGCAGAGCAGTCGCACCTTCCTACGTCACCGGGTCATGGAGGTCATGCGTGAGTACCCCTCTGTTCTGGGCTGGTGATTTCGATTATGGACCCATCTGTAACGCCCCCGTAAGCCAACACACACACCTCCTAAGCACCACACATGCTTTCCTGATAGGATACACTTCATCAAGTGTCTCATGGACCGAGATGAGGGATTTTACTGCTTATTGCCAAGTACACCACACTGAACTGTCGAGCATGTTGATTGTGCATACAGCATATCATTGGAACTTAAGCTGTATCCGTCTGTCTTTCTGTCTGTCTGTCTGTCTGCGTGTGTCCATCCTCCACAGCCCTGCTGTACGAGCTGAAGGTCCCTCGCTGGGACTTCCAGACAGGCCGGCAGCTGCGGACCAGCCCCTTGTACGACCGGCTGGACACCCAGGGCGCTCGCTGGATGGAGAAGCACGGCTTTGAGAGGGCCAAGTACTTTGTACCTGCTGGGAAAGGTGAGATGTGGACACCACACCCAGGGCTCCAAATGAACGGCGTCCTGGGAAATCCTCCAGGGAAATCTAGTCCAGTGACCAGTGTGTAGATGGGGGGAACCACTTTCCTCAGGCCTCCAGGGAAATCTGTTCCCCCTGTGTTCTCAGTGTAAAACACGACTGGTGTATAGATGAAACTTGTTATACATAATGATTACAGTAACATACATCACCAGCATCACTGTATTGCTTCATAAATGGCCAGACTCTAATATACAGGGGGGGAACCACTTTCATCAGACCTCCAGGGAAATCTGTTCCCCCTGTGTTCTCAGTGCTAAAGACTGGTGTATAGATGAAACTTGTTATACATTATGATCACTGTAAAATAATATACTTGAAGAATTGAACATTCCAATATTGACATCACGCTTATTCATTTAGCTTTTTTGCAAGCAGTGTCCCCACAGGCTTCACATACGTCTCTGAGGTTAAACCTCCATCTTCAGAGAAGACAACGTATGCTGTGTTTCATGTGTTCTCAGACCTTCTGTCGTTGGACCAGAGCAAGACCTTCTACAAGCCTGACTGGTTTGACATTGTGGGCTCCGAAGTCAAGTGCTGCAAAGAGGCTGTGTGTGTCATCGACATGTCCTCCTTCACCAAGTTTGAACTCACTGTGAGTGCAATTCAGGATGTTAAGCAGTAGTCCAGGGCCTTCGTTCTATACTGTATGTAGACGTGATAAGTGGTTGCTTCTACTTCTTATTCCCTTTCTGTTTTACATACGTGCACACACACACTCACAGTCTACAGGTGACGAGGCTCTGGAGCTGCTGCAGCGCCTGTGTGCTAACGACCTGGACGTGCCCGTGGGCCACATCGTCCACACGGGCATGCTGAACGAGAGGGGCGGCTACGAGAACGACTGCAGCGTGGTCCGCGTCAAGAAGAACAGGTAGGAGGTCCAGGGGGGAAGAGCAGCACTGATCCACCACGCCACACTATCACCATGTCCTTCCACATGGTTATGGTGAAAGGTCTGGTTGATGTTTTTCTCTCGCTCTCTCACTCGCTCTCTCTCTCTATCTCTCTCCCCCCAGTTTCTTCATCATCTCCCCCACAGATCAGCAGGTTCACTGTTGGGCGTGGCTGAAGAAACACATGCCCAACGACCCACAGCTCCACCTAGAGGACGTCAGCTGGAAGTACACAGGTTGACCATCACACCTCATCCTTCAACCTCCTCTCCCTCCTTCCTCCCTGTCAGATAAATACAGTATATACACAAATACCAGATGTGACCTCACTGGATAGGCGATGACCGTACAGTACAGATTATGATTAAAGAGGTTCACACCAGTCTTGTTTGGTCAGTTCTTCTAGAACTGTCTGTGGAAGTGTTCCTAGTGTTGTAGTTGTGACATTCTGGATTCCTAACCCTGTGGCCATCTTGATTTTTCAGCGCTAAATCTGATCGGGCCGAGAGCGATGGATGTCTTGTCTGAGTTGTCCTACGTTTCCATGACTCCCGATCATTTCCCCTCTTTGTTCTGTAAGGTGAGCATATTCCAACACCACATACACACATGGGGTCACGTTATAGATTGATTGTACCACATTTTCTAGTGTTTGTAAGACCCTTTGTGTTTTGTGTCAACAGGAAATGAGCGTTGGCTATGCCAACGGGATTAGAGTGATGAGCATGACCCACACTGGAGAGCCTGGCTTTATGCTCTACATACCTATCGAGGTGAAAACACACACACACATACTGTTTTACCTCTCTTTTTTTTCTTCTGTTTCTCACACACAAGATATTTTGTGTACATGCTTGAATATGTGTGTGTGGCAGTGTCCAGTGTGTGCATGGACATTTGCGATGCTAACAGCCTCTCGCCTATGGCCCTCCCCAGTACGCACTCCATGTGTACAACGAGGTGATGTCGGTGGGTCAGAAGTACGGCATTCGCAACGCGGGCTACTACGCCCTGCGTAGCCTGCGCATTGAGAAGTTTTTTGCCTTCTGGGGGCAGGACTTGGATCCCTTCACCACCCCTCTGGAGTGCGGCCGTGAGTTCAGGGTCAAGTTCGACAAGGTGAGGGCACACATGTACCTCAGTGTGGTGGTTGAGACCCAGATCGGACCTGATCATGTTCCTTGTTCTTGATGGAAATGCTCATAATAATTGAAGCAATTGAATACTGTAGTAACCCTGATATTTTAAGTATGTTTAGCAAAAAGCTTATGTTCTAGTTATTTTTATTTATTTATTATTTCATTATATAGTCCTTCACCATTGTCAACATTTACATCCCCCTTTTTCCCTCCCTCTGTCTCCCTCCCTCTCTTCCCTGTCCCCCTCTTCCAGGATATAGACTTCATCGGCCGAGAGGCCCTGCTAGCGCAGCGCCAGGAGGGCGTGTCTCGCCGTTTCCTCATGCTGGTTCTGGAGGACCATGACACAGAGCTGGACCTGTGGCCCTGGTGGGGCGAGCCCGTCTACCGCGACGGCCAGCTGGTCGGCACTACCACCAGCTCCGCCTACAGCTACACCCTGGAGCGCCACGTCTGCCTAGGCTTCGTCTCGCCGCCCCTGGGCCCCGAAGGTGCCCCGGCCGCCATCACGCCGGACTTCATCAACCGCGGCGACTACGAGGTGGACATCGCAGGACAGCGGTACCCGGCCAAGGCCAAGCTGTACCCCTTCAGTTCCCTGTTCGCCCAGCAGAGGCGCCGCAAGGACGAGATGGAGCTGAGCAACTTCCAGGGGAAGTGATGAGGGAGGTGGTGGTGTTGTGTGAGCTGGAATTCAGATGAAAGGTGTGTGTGTGTGTTTGTGTGTGGGACGTAAGGGTTGAGAATGTCCCCCTCTACCTCCAGTCTACTCCCTAGTGCCCCCAGCCCAGGCAGTCCCCTGGACCTTCCTGCACCCAGTGCCAATATCTTTCTCCTGGCCCAGAGCTCCTTCTGTGGGGGGCATGCACAGCCTGTCTCCATACCTTTCCAGTCACCCACCACAATTCATCTTTCTTTAAGTGCAATATCTGATAGACACCAAATGCTACAATGTTGAGAGGCTGTCAGTTAAGTCTCATCTTTACTCCATTTACGTATTCAAATGTGAATGGTTTACCATCAGTGCTGCACGGCAGCTGCCCATCGGAAAAGCGAAAAACAAGCAAAAACAAACATTCGACATGTCCCAGTCACTGTGGAGATCAGCAGCATCTTCTCTCCCCCTGTAACCAATGGGCTGCTTTGTTCTCACTTGACAGCATGGCCCGAGTGTACCTGCGCTTGTACTGTAACATGCTTGTGACAGAACTTATGAGTGTTCTGTGTGATACCTTTGTCTTACATGTGCTGTCATCCTGTTGGTGTTGAACCGCCATGTTGTCTGAAAGAGATGAGTAAATTAATGAGCTGTGTAATGTGAAATAGTTTGGCAATTGGTAATTAACAGCTGTTCTGCCCATTGTTCTTATTGGTGGAAAATGCTGCATATAGTACCTTTTTTGTCCAATGGACTGACTCATTATTGTCCTGTCCCTGGTGTGGCTGGTGTCAGTGTTCTCTAGGGGTCTGTATGGGTGTGTGGAAGGAAGGGTTCATGTTAAATGCTTAAATAAAGGGATGTATTTTTGTATAGGCAAAGTGTACAAAACCTCCTTTTATATTTTAGGCACAAATGCACATCTTTTTGACGTGTTCCATTTTGTATTAGTTTTAGATGGAACAAGGCTCAATAGTGTACAGAACAACAGAATCATAGCAATGCTTCTCTTGCCTTTCTTTGTGCTGTATTAGTCATTGCATCGAGGAACCGTTTGGGGTAATTTTCTGTCAGCAAAGTGCTCCAATTCAGATTGTATGGCTTAACACATTACACTGGGAAAGGAGTGAAAGAGAGCGGAGGTGAAAGTCAGTGAAAGCGTTTTGGTCTTTGGGGATGAGCTCTCCGTGAGGCCCTGTCTGTAGGTAACTAGGTGGTGCAGTGTTTGGTGTGAAGAAGCCAGAGACTGTGTTTGTGTGTACGTGTTATCAGTTTTAGTCATTAAGCACTTTATCAGCTGCCTTTTCTGTCTGATGTCAATTTTTAACTGTGGCAAAGCCTGCCCAAGAAACGTATTCAAAAGAATAACAAAAAGGCAGTTGAATTGAAAATGGGTCTAGTGTTGAACAGGGTTGTTTTTTTGGCAAATGATACAGTTTAGGCTTCATACAGCTTGGGGTTGTGTTTATATCACCTGCCTAAATACTATTTTCAATGGTACATATTCAGTTAACAAAATTGTTGTTTGATTTTGTTTGTTTGCTTAGTCATGTAGTCCTATGTATGTTAAGAACCAAAGAGCATACATTATTCTAGATTAACTACCCAGACTGTAAGATTACTACATATATACTACATGATATGTACTGATAGAAGGGATGACACTGAACTTAAACGTTTTTGAACCTGGGCTAGCCGGGGAGGGTGGACTTTATTATTATTTTCATTGTTCAAAAACACCAGGGTCTGACCAGACCAAATCTTGACTCAGACCAGTGACCTGGATCCAAACACACACAAAGCATGTAGAGAATACAGACAGTATCTGCACTGCCTAGTCTGACCCCAGTAAAGAGGTACAGTCGCCCTATTGGGGGGGGGCTTTCCTCAAGACTTGTGCATGGCTGCTTCATGCTATTATGTGACGACATAGCATAGTATATCTTATCAGTTTTGAATGTGTTTACTACACCTGTTTTAAGTTTTTTGAAAATGACCTATGATACTGATGTTACGGCTGACCCCCCACACTGTAAAGTTTGAAGCACTGCTGTTGCAGCCATTTGGTATAGTGTTGCGATGAACTACGTTTAAAATAACTCCACATGCAATCTAGATATATTGACATATTTGTTTCACCAGAAAAAAATGATATTGACAGAAATGTGCCTTCAACTTTGAGTAAGATACCCCAGCAGAAAATGTACTAAAAAAATCTTCCTGGCGAATTTGTATCTACACTGAAGTGTGAAGGATGTTTTGTGTACAATCTTCTTTAACCAATTTGTTAACCAATCCCAGGTCTGTTAGAAGTGATTTTCCTTCGTCCATTTCTGCTGAACCAACCTTGAGGCAGTGGCATCTGTAAAGGTGCATTAGACTCTAAAGAAGTTATGTCCTGCTGTTCACCTTGTATTTATATCATATTGTACAGGTGTTGGCTGTGTATATTTTACTATAAAGAATTTGAATTGTAACAGACAAGTCTCTACTGAAACTGTGAAATGATGTTGGCAATTAATTTAGTAATATGTGGAGATGTATAACAAAGATAAAACATACTGAAACACCAAAATGAAAGCAGTAACATAAGATAACATTTGTATTAGAATTTGGTAAGACAGATTATTGGGCCCCTGTCACCCTGCCCAGGTGGTGTGTGATATTTATATTCTTCTGGCTTTGCGTGGGCGGCATCCATTGTGCGGCACAGGGGTGTTATCTGTTATGGACACCACCTCCAGCCCTCCCATTGACAAACCCTTGATGGCAGACTAGAGAGGAGAGACAAGAAATCAAAGATGATTTAGACTAGGATATTCTTCCCGGATATCTTCTTCTTCAACATTTAAAGCTGTATTGTATAAGCTGCAAGAGCTTCAATTGTATGTGGTTAGGCTAACCAGCAATGACAGTGTGATGTTGACAGCTAGAGCTGTAAGGATAGTTATGTTAGTTAGGTTAAATGGACTCACCAGGCGTCCAGGGCCCAGACCTTTCACAGATACGCGGATAAACGTGACCCCTTTTATTGTGGCTTTCTGCTTAGGAGAAGGCAAGAGGATGACATTTCAACAAAACATATTAGATGATGGTTCTTTACCAATTTTTAAAGAAAATCAAATTGTAGTACATAAAAACAATTTTGTAACAAACATTTGAAAGCCTAACTGCCTTCAAGTGGTCATACGTTACATAACATCTCATTAAATTACATGACAATTATTTACTTGCATAATCAATGTAATGATGCACATCTTACCGCTGCAGCTGAGATGCCTGCTGTCTGAGCAGCAATAGGTGTGGACTTCCTTGCATTCTTGAAGCCCTCGGTGCCACAGGATGTCCTAACCATGTACTGGCCCTCGCTGTCAGTCACCTGGATGTGGGTGCTGACACAGGCAAGCACGCACACACAACATTTATTATCTCCCCATAACTCACTCATGATCATTCCATTCACCAATCTACAGTATGTGTGTTATCTTACTTATTATATGTGGATTTGATATGTGCGATAGGCAACTCCTCAAACTTCTTCCCACCCCATCTCAATGAAGTGTCTTGGCCCGGTAATGGAGGATAGTGACTGCGGGGTGAGGTAAAATAATAGTTATTGGCTTGAAATGGCTATTATGGTTATTGGCAATATGTTCCGATGGTGGAATGTGCGTTAACGTTACCTGAACTCTTTTGAACTGTTTGACTTATTGGATTCGGTGGCAATGGATGTTTGCGCTGTCCCCTGCAACCTGACAGCGCTAGTGCATACTGCTCGCTGCAGACCACCCCCTAAACTGAAACACAATGTCGCATCATTACACGTATGCATTAAGCGCACATGCACACGTTTACAAATTGTTTATTAAACTTATGTTTAGATATGTCAGAAATGCTAGGAAAAATGCATGGCTTAACTGCTATACGCTATTTCTAACGTTTGCTAGCTAATCTAGATTTCAGATCAAATACAAAACGAGATACTTACATGAAACCCCCTACAGTCCTTGTATAATTTAATAATAAACAGTTTAATGTATACATGACGCCTTTATATAGAAAGATATATTTAAGCTAGAAAGCTAGCTGGTTTACACAACAAGGTGTGACATTGAGCTGTAGGGTGGAAGCCACTCACTGGAATCACATTTCCTGTTCTTTTCTTCAAAGTATTTCAAAATAAAAGTAAATAGACAAACAATTTTTTATATAATGCCTTACGTCGCCACTAACAATAACAATAGAGGCCTGGGGAAAAGACTTTAAAAAACTTGCAAAACGTTTGTGTAGCTTATGTAGCTTGGGTAACCTTCTGTATAAATGATTTCATTTTATTATGTCATAACTATGTACATCAACATATGTGTTTACTACGGTGGCCCTGAAGTGCAAATGACACCCCCTAATATGAGTACATCCCCCAAATGAAAATACTCCCCCCCAATACGAGTCAACTCCCCCCAAATCGGATGACTTGTTCACCTCCCCCCAAAAATGAAAATACTCCCCCCCAATACGAGTCAACTCCCCCCAAATCGGATGACTTGTTCACCTCCCCCCAATACAAAAACGCGCTCCCCCCCCAATACGAGTCAACTCCCCCCAAATCGGATGACTTGTTCACCTCCCCCCAATACAAAAACGCGCTCCCCCAAATGGAAAACGACATTACATTAACTCAAAAACACATTACATTAACTCTGAACGGAAAGGGTAGGTACTACACTTTAGCGCTGATTGGATGCAGTAGGATAACTGACAAGAAATAAGAAATTGATTGACAGAAGTACAAAATGCAACAGCCTGACAGAGTTACGTGCACCAGGACATTTATTTGGGTATCGAAGCATGTAGCATAGGCTATGTATGCAAAAGCATAAATTGCGTGTTAAACGTAAACATCGATAGCCAAACAACTAGTCCACGTAACTCTGTCATTATCATAAAATAATCGTTTTGATTTGAAGGAAAGAGGAAACATTAATGTTTACAATTCAGAGTCATTACACTACTCTTTATTTTAATCAGGGTAATTCCTATGAAATAATCTTAGATCTGCTGTTAACGTTTCACAATATAAGTAGCCTAGCCTATGCGCACGCTAAAAACGCAGTTGAAGGAATCAGGACTTTTCAGAAGAAAAAACTAATAGTCCACTACAAAAGTATGAAATACCACAATGACAGAGTAACGTGGACCAGGATAGTAGTTTGGCTATCGATTTTTACATTTATCTCGAAATACTTTTGCCTAAGAAGCCTACTATTTGCTACATTCTTCGATAGCCAAACAAATGTTCTGGTGCACGTAACTCTGCCAGGCTATTGCATTTTGTACTTCTGTTGATCAATTTCTTATTTCTTGTTAGTTAGCCTACTGCATCCAATCAGCGCTAAAGTGTAGTACCTACCCTTTCCGTTCAGAGTTAATGTAATGTGTTTTTGAGTTAATGTAATGTCGTTTTCCATTTGGGGGAGCGCGTTTTTGTATTGGGGGGAGGTGAACAAGTCATCCGATTTGGGGGGAGTTGACTCGTATTGGGGGGGAGTATTTTCATTTTTGGGGGGAGGTGAACAAGTTATCCGATTTGGGGGGAGTTGACTCGTATTGGGGGGGAGTATTTTCATTTGGGGGACGTACTCATATTAGGGGGTGTCATTTGCACTTCAGGGCCACCGTAGTTTACACCTGGTTCTATTTAATAATACGATATAATGGCATATATAATAATATATACAATGGTGTCAACCAAGCTAACTGGTTGATGCGAGAACACGAAATGCACCACCGATTTCCCACTTTTACGCGTCTCAGACTCTTATTCTTAAAACCGGAAATGTTATTGACGACAGTTTCACTACACATTGGTGTACTGACGCTAATCCGGAAGACAATAATTGTATACTTTAGGGGATGGTAAAATATAGTAGGCAGGCTACTCTGTAATAATTTACAAATATTCAGAGATTATATAAAAACATATGATAGACGCAAGCAACATTGCCCTGCCGAAATATAGAGTACGTTTATCTCCATGTACCCCCCTTTTGACAGAATAATCTCACCCTAACACCAGAGCATTGTGGGTACCACCACAGAAAGAAACCAAAATGGCAGCCCCCTGCGCAAGAATGGCAACGCACCCTTTCTGCCAATTTATTACAAATGTTGGCCAGACTCGGTTGACGAAGACATGTTTTCGTAAAATATCTTTCAATTACCCTGCCCGTGTTGCGCTTCAGACCCAAAACACAGTGGGAAACGTCGCATCAGCGTCACCATGGAAGTTAATGGGAGCCGTGTGCTTGCAAAGGTTGCCCGTCACATCTCAGAAAAAAAGCCCTATTGAGGATCAATTTGCAGAACTCATGCTGCAGGTACAGTATACCATACACAGTCCTGCATCAAATTCATGCGCATATACATTGGCTATGTAATAGCCACAATGTCAGACGGAATTTAGTTAGTAAAATACTTAAAACAGTTATACGTTTCAGTTGGAGCTGGAGAGAAGCATGATTTCCAGGCACGAGCTGAGGCTTCACGAAGAGGCAGAGCGATTGAGTCGCAAACAGGCTGATGACTATGATTCCGATGAAGAGGCGAATTACGGTGCCGAGGAGATCGTCACTGCTCAGGACCTGGAAGACTCCTGGGAACAGAAGCTGAAAGGCTTCGAACCCACCCCAAGAGACACAGGTCTGTGTAACAAGTCAACTTTAAACTCATCCAACTCAACTCGCTGTCAACATCCACCACTCATAGCCCTGTCACAATATTAAATTGAACCAAATCTAACTTCACTTGATGGGCAAATGACCATTACATTGTATTACAGTATGTACACCCACGCTTAAAACTGTCGAGCCATTGCACTTCAATGGCTCACTACCATATAGGCTGAAATTTTACTGAGGTTTGAATCCAGTCCAGACCATTTTCTGCATATCGTCTATCTATTTCCCTTACATGTCCTGTGTTTCTTCACTATCCATCCCAAAAAAGCAGACATTTCCACTGAAAAAAAAAAAAAAAAGGTACCACAATGTATCCCAGTGCTCTAGACATACACACTTTATTTGACCTGTAAACTAACTTCTTCAGCTAGTGGAGAGGAGGACCCAAGAAGTATGAGTCGTTATCTTGCGGACAGCTTAGTCCTGCTGGTGGAGCAGACAGTCGGCAGTGATAAGTTGTGGCTCCTACCTCAACTGCAGTGGGAGTCTGGAGAAACCCTGAGACACACTGCAGAGAGGGCCCTTGCTAGCCTGCCAGGTTAGTCAACGGTTCATTCTTCTTTAAAACTTTCTTTGATGTCCTCGAGAGAGTCTTTCAAATATTATGTGTTTATTGTTGTTTTAAAAAATTGTAACACTTACCAGTCAATGTGCTTGCAACTGTAGTTTATTAGCGTGAGTCTAATAAGAAAAATACATTTTTAATGATTACAGAATCCAATTTCAAAGCAACGTTCCTTGGCAACACCCCCTGTGGAGTTTATAAGTACAAATTGCCTAAAGTTGCTCAAACGGAGAGCAATGTGGGAACAAAGGTGTTTTTCTTCAAGGCGATCCTGTCAGACGGCAGTCTCGCGTCAGCTACAAAAGGACCTTTCATGTGGGTAAAAAAGAGTGAACTGCAGGATTATCTCAAACCAGCGTACTTTGAGAAGGTCAATCGCTTCATCATTGGCGTGTGATGGAGAGGCTGTCCATGGAGCAGACGTATATCTTTATAACAGCCACCGGAAATTATATTCAATCACCCATAGCAACTGTTCAGAGCCCCCCGCCCCCACCAATTCAACAACTTGTGTATCTCTGTACTATACGAAATAAGATATGATTAAAGTATTACCATTTTTTCAATGCACTGTGTTTGAGTGGTATCGATATTGTATTGGTTTCAGGTTTTATAGTGTTTTTCTTTTGGGGGGGGGGGGGGGGCTCATTCCCCAAAATATTTTTGCAATGTGTGACATTTTCTGTTTCTCCACTTGAGAGCAGTAGTTATACAGGGAGAGTCAAATAAATACAATTGCAGCTCCTCTATTCAGTTGAGCTCTAAGAAAAAACAGAGAAATAAATGTTATGTCACCGATAGTTGAAATAAAAACATTCTTCCTTCATCTGATGCCTTTTAAATAACTGAATTTTTACCTAAGTGCAATTCTGTGTTCCAAACCCATTCTCTTTTAGAAGCAACTTGTATTAGCTATTTGTGTCCGAGGACAAGGAGATTGTCATAAATGTTGAAGGTACTTTTTGGTTTGCCACAAAAAAATCTAATGCTTGCTAAAAGCCTCTAGCTAAGTTGCCATAATGACCAAACGACCCAGTGATTGGATGATTGTAGGTGCATGACAGTTCTAAGAGGCTGGTGTTGTTCTAAGGTCACGACTAACGGACAGGGCCATTTAGAACTGTCAGAGAATTCAGTCTCCTCTGTGTTGCAGCCAGAGGTGGGTAGATTACCGTTGGTGCCTGAGGCAAAGTTTACTGAGAAAAATAACCTGTCACCTTCATGACAGCAAGTCCAACAAGCGCTTTCTTCCATGTCTTAAATAAACAAATTATCATAAAATAACCTGGGGGTAAGGTTCAATCAACATTGAAAAATACAAATCAAAACACATTTCTTCATTCTCTTCGATCCTCTCTTTCCTGGAGTCCCCCAACACAAATCCCAAGTGAATCAGTGGGTTACAGGAATACAACTGTTCATGACATTCCATTAACCCAGCATAACACATGTGAAAACACATAACAGAAGCAACACTTCCTGCTAGAACAGGGCTGCCTGCAGGCTCAGGCTGGCAGGGCTGTCATCTGGTCCTCTGCTGCAGGGAGGGAGGCGTCATACTGTACTGGACGGGGTGTGACATCCTCCCGCGCAGCAGCTGTGAGCCATCTGATTCTCAACCCTGTACTGTATCTAGCAGAGAGGCCAGAACCAGGGCATACTGAGCTCCATCGACGTGGATCTGCTCCAAACACCTTTGTCCTGTGGCTTATATGATTGTCATCGGATGGGGGGAAATTCCTTGGAGTACCTTGGACAGTACTGCCCCTTGTTCAAGGTTCCTTCCTTATCACCTGGGCTGCAGATGAAAGTGTAGCACCAGCATGAGTGATCAGAAAAACGAGAATAAAGAAACAAATCATAGGAGGACATTTTTCTTCATGGAACTTTCCATGGTAGACATTTCTTATCTACCTAATTTGAAAACTGTAAATCATCTTTTGTCATCGCACAGCACAAAAATAGAAAACGTCAAACACATTTTTGCAGTGAGTAGGGTAAACTGTCCAAAGGCACAGGTCAGGTACCTTGCCTGTCTCTTTAGAATCTTGAATCGATGACAACCATCAGCAAGGGCAGACTGCTTCCCACTGCTCCCTTCCTACGAGGACCCGCCTGTTAGGCTCTCCTCCATACTGCATGCACAGGAGGACAAGCATGACTTCACACCACAGGTCCCTCCCCCCACCACCCTCTACTGTCCTCTGTTGTGTGTGTGTTTGTTTGTGTGTACACTGCGTGCATATGCTGGAGGTTGACAGACGCTAGCTCGCAGGACGACCCCTGAACTCTGCAGGCCGGATGTGTCGCCCACTTGGCAGCGAATCACATGACGGGAGCTGTCAATCGAACAGACTGGTAGTGGGGGCGTGAGGGCACCTCCCACAGGGTGAGAGAAGGCACCAAGGCGGAGTTGATCCCTGTACCCGATGGCAGGCTGATCCTAGAACCAGACGGACCTGAAACCCAACACATACACACACACACCCTTCACCTCCCGGGTCACTGTTAGCATATGCTCAAAGAAAGGAGCATCCCTTTGAGATTTTCAGGAGAGCTTTGTAGAGCACAAAGGACGGCACCTTCTCTGTCAGTTCATTTCCGAGATCATAAAAAAGCCCAGAGAGAAATGAAACGGTGTCTAACAGTGATAAATTTGACATTTTGGCTGAGGTACGATCTACAAAGGGTATCCTTCCAGAGGCCTTTATAAAGGCGATCAATGGCTTTACAGTGGATTTTGAGTTGAGTTTTTCCTCCAGACTGATAGAGGCCTCCTGGGGAGTGGGGACACCAGCTGTCACAGGTGGCCGGAACATCTGGCTAAATCTTAGAAAGTCAAAAGTTTTGTCCGGAGGTTGCTGAAGGATGATTTTGAACACAGTGTCATGTCATGTTTTGGAATCTCACTTGTGTGGTCCAGCTTCATTTTGCGTCATTGTTTCACTGTGTCTCTTCATCTTACTCAAACGTACTTTGTAGTTAACACGAATGGGCTGTGTGTGTGTGAGGGGGGACTAGAAATAGGAACAGCCCTCTGCAGACTTTCCTCCGTGTCAGATGATGGCAGAGTGGGCGAGGTCTTCAATTGTGCATGATATCTACCCTCATTAGGACCGTGCTAGCCCAGAGCTGAAGATCAGCACCTTATGCAAGATGTCTGCAAGAGCTCCACCTCCACCAGTTGTAACCTCTCTGTCTTAGCTTCTCTGTTAATGACAATTTCCAAATATTTTTTCAGTTGATGTTTTTACACTATCCTTACTTTTCGAGCTATGACCTAGGGTAAAAGTGCCTGGATCCATTATTATTTATTTGTCTACCCAACTTGTTCCCCCCTTCCCCCTATCCAGATGAAGAAATTACACTAGAGGTTGCTGAGCAGACACTCTAAACAGAATCCCTTTTCAAATTAAATTTAAATGACCCCCTCAGCTCATAAACAGAGGGTCTCCTGACAGCTAGATTCATAATTCAGTGCTGAGCTAGGGGCTGGAGGGCAGTGAGGAGGGGTAAAATGGAGAGAGATGCCTCTAAATGGGGTGTTTGTTTGCTCCTAAACTCCTTTATTGGCCACAAGTCCAGAGCTCAGCATTGTGGTTGAGAAGAGGGCAAGGCAATTAGCTGACCGAAGCTTTTAGCTTCCATCTCCCCATCCCCTCCATAACCAGACCACAGTCATGTGATCTGGGGTGATGGAATGGAACGTCATGTCCATACATGATGTGGAAGTGAAGTTTTTGTGGCAGAGTTTTCCATTTAGAAGGAGCTGTAGGAAATACGAGTGTCTGTGTGTTTGTGTGTGTGTTTGTGTGTGTGTGTGTGTGTGTAAGAGAGAGACAGAGCATACGAAGGGGGTTCACATTTCAATTAAGAGAAAAAGAGAAGACAAAGGGGTGGAAAGAAGAATCTTTCACCAAAATACTCCATTTATGACACGAAGTGAGATATAATCGTGTAATAACCTCTGCACCTGCGTCAGCACATTCATCTCTGAAAGCCAGGAGAGCACAGCCAAGATAGGCTCTCTCTCTTTCCTCGGCGGCAGCAACAGCAGCGGACGTAACAGACAGACTCACAGTCACACCCTTCCAGCGGAGAACAGACCAGTGTAGGCCCTTTGGCTGGGCCCAGAGCACCCTTTCTCAGTGTACCATTACCTGTTTTAATAGCAGGTGATTTGTCGTCCTCCATAGGTTCCCTTTCTCTGGTGCAGCGTTGATGTAGGTTTGTGAGTGAGCTCTATTAAAAAGTCATTAAAGCCGCAAGAAAGCAAGGAAGGCTTGATCCTCTCGGCGAAAGGCGCCTTTGGAAATTGCTCCATCCATCATAATTACACATACTGGACAGTGGAACGAGGGGCAGGGGAGTGTGCCCTTCCCCCTCCTCCTCCTCCCTGACCTGGCTGAACAGGATCTGAATGAGAGTTACAGCAGGGTGTGAGGGTGTGTTGGTGAGTAAGTGTATGTCAACTTGACTGGCATCAACATCAAAAGGGGTATGAGTCGACCCCTGGGTCATCGCCCTGCTCTGACCTTGCAAGACCAGCAGTTCTCTTAGACAGGAGAAAACTGTTGTCACAGGCTACTTGACTTATTCACCCCATGACAAAATACTGCAGTTATGTGTCAGTCATGTATCAGGCAGCAGACAACATACACAGAAAAAGCATGCAGCCTGTACTGGAACTGAGTGTTGTGTCCGTCACTTCATAAACGGAGTGACTAAGTTAAGTTGAGTTCTGGGTTTTAATAAGTATGATCAATCTGCAGATTGGGAGAGAAAACCAGACCTCTGACAATAAATGACAACACAACACCAGGCTGAGGTCTCAATCATGTCTCTCTCAGCCAGAGGACCATCTTTTATAGGGCACAAGAATGTAAACATAGATAGTGACAGTCCGGCAGTTATGACGTTACAACAGTCTCAGAGAAAGAGATTCCCAGCTCCCAAACCATGACCACTCTCAGACTAGTGAGATCATAGTTGGAGCTCTCCTCGAGGGACGTTTACCCAGTAGTTTCTCCTGACCCCATCTATTAACCCTGACACAAAATCTACTCTTATTAGTAGCAAGCTCACATGAGAACATGTTAACTAGTAGTATCCAATGGCTAGTTCTATTGATTAATGAATAATGTAAGCACACAATAAATCCCATTTTCTTCCACAGAACACACTACAGACCTATGGTTTATTGTGATGTCATGTGATCATACTAACCGACTTTGACATGATGTAAAACAACACACCCCAGGCAACATTGCATCTCACAGCATCATGTCATTGTATTTTAACATCATTTCTTAGTATTCATCAGTGGTGTTCTCTATCCCTCCTCTCTCTGTCCTCAGATCTATGTTCTGGACAGATGCCTACTGTATGGGCTGTGAGTGATTTAACTGTCTGTGCCATGCCATGATTCCCTCTGATCCATGGCCCCTTCACCCCCCACCATCTGTGCCCCCCCAACCCCATCCCTGTACCCGCAGGCACAATGACAATCTGTAGGTGTGTGTGTGTGTGCAAGAATATGTGCCTTTGTGGAGCACGCTAACGAGACACACAGAGAAATATAGTCGTTATTGATGGTGAGCGCCATCGACACACCACAATGACTAACTGGGGATACAAGCAGTGTGTGACATGCACACCTGTTTGCACTAGCAACAGATCCTGAGAGGCACTGAGACTGCTCTGTTTGTTGATGCTACTGAACCAGACTCTTAGGAGGTCACACTGAGAAAAACGGGGCGTGTTCCTGTGCATTCGTATTTCTCCAGTAGGTTCTGTACCTTGGTATTACTTGTCAGTGTGTCCTGAATTGGTCGTGCATCAATTGGTATGGATTCTGTATCTGTGTGGGAGTTTCCTACGAGTGTTGTGTGTATTATGTGATTGTGTGTGTTTTGTAAGTGTGTGTGTGTGTGCCTGAGTGTAGTAATGAGCGGCTGGTGTCGAGTTCAGCAGCACCCAGCTGGTAGTGTGGGCTCCCGTGTTCCCTGGGTGATGTGGGCGCCATGGCCCATGTGCCCTCCCCTAACCCCACCCATCAATCATATGGCTGACAGCCATGCGAGCCTATCAGGGGCCCCCAGGAAGCATGCATCTCCTGCTCCCAATGATGGATGACTATGGAGGCTTCAGGACTGAGGGGGGCTGAGGTCTATGGAGTGTGAAGTTAGAAGAGGATACAGAGGGATCAGTTTGTGTTACATGTGCTATGAGTCAAAGTCTAGGAAGTAGGCTAGGATGTAAAGGCTCGTCACACCATACCGTTCTGGTTAACGTTCTCTGAAAGTTGTAATCGTTCAATTCCGAGCGTTCGAGGGCGAGGTGGACACATCTGGCGTGTGAGTAACGTGTGACTATGACGCATGACTAGCATGGGACTGACGCATGAGGAGCGTGTAACAGCGACCATGTAAGACACCCCTGAAAACTATTAGCGTGTGACGACGTGTCACTGGGTCGCAACGACGTGTGACGAAAGCAAACAATGAAAACAACGTTTGCTTTCGCAAACGATGAATAACAACCAAGTAACGCTAGGGTAACGACTGACTAACGATAGCCAAACGCGTGCAACATTAGTCAAACGTTCCATAAACGTTCTTCAGCGTTATCCAGCATTTAAAATTAAACGTTGAAGAACGCTGGTCTCCATGAGAACTTTTGTGCATGTTCAAAACTTTTTTTTGGACCAGCGTTCTTCGACGATCACCGTCAATTACCGCCGATTACCAGCGTCACCAGCGTCCACACAACGCTCTTCTGGCGCTATACCAGCGCTATACCAGCGACCATAGACGATCACCAACGTTTCCTCTAACGTTATAGAACGTTGACCAGAACGTTGTGGTGTGACGGGGCCTTAAGTTAGGATACAGGCTGGCTTGGTTTTGGTGTTGTGTACCCTGTAGAGGTAACTACATGTGCATTTTTCTGAGGGTGATAACATGCATTCACAGGTCTGTAGAACAGCCCATTCTACATGGATCCACTTTCACGTTCATGCATGGCAGGGTAGAGTTTGCCTCATATCAGCAGTACGTCTATTGATTATAGACAGAAGTGTTATTCTGTGCCTCTGTGAGTTTTCATAACGACTCCAGGTCTCCCAATGAATACACCAGTACTCCCCTGAGTCCACTTTCACTTTATCTGAGTGGTTGCACTTTTGTCCATGGATTTCCTTGGCTATTTCTTTTTAACTAGCTTGTAAAATGTAAGATACAATATCTATCCCAGATGACCAGCTTTCTAAATAACCCAAAGCAGTGAGATTCCGTCAGTACATTTATGCCAACAGACCAAATCAGATAAAGTGTTTCTCCATTACCATGTTTACTCTTGGGAAAGCAATGATAAGAGGGTGAAATAAAAGCTACGTGATTTGATGTTTTGGTACTGCAGTGTTTGCATTATGCAATTACTGTAACGTTGTCTTTTCTAATCAGTCAATGTGTTCTAGCAATGTTTTAACTTGAAAGATTTTCGAAGAACATTTATTTTCCTGCATCAGCAGGAATAGCCAAGAAAGCCATATATGTTGTTGCAAGCATTAAATGGCTAATGACCACAAAGGAACAGTTACAACTTGTATTTCTACGCAGTACATTAACTGCTCCAGAAAACTAGTACATTTGCTAAGTGGATCTATTATTAGCGTCTGATGTCTGGTTTACATAGCGTTAACAAACCTCACACAACAACATGTAATGCCCTCAAGCCTGCTTTATCCTCATGGCGATTCAAACATAATATAGATCCCATCACCTCACATGACATCCCATACATTAGTTCATCTTGAATTTTGTGTTGGGGAAAGCCAAGACAGAGACCGTGAGGTTAAGACTGGTGACCGGTGGGGATCTCATTCTATTATGACTGTAACTGTTAGCTGCTCCTGGCATTCTCTAATCCCTGCTCTCCTCTCTGTCCCCCCCCCACACATTCCCTGTGGTGTGGGGGGTTTGAGCTGTCAGGACCTGCTTGGTCGTCGGTCTGCCTACGCTGAACCAGGTCGTCACCCGGAATCCAGTCTCCATGACGGCCAACAGCGAGTTTCCCGGTCCCATCCAACGTCTATAAAGCCGAACAATGGATTTTGGTGTTTCAAAACCCATTGACACTGTATGACTATGTTTAGCTTGTGTTCTGCTCCTCTCTCTTACCAACCGTCTCTGGAGGAGGGGATCCCTCTCTGAATTGCTCCTCCCAAGGTTTCTTCAATTTTTTCTCCCGGTGGGAGTTTTTTCTGGGAGTTTTTCCTTGTCTTCCTTGAGGGTTTAGGTTGGTTGAGGGGCAGTTCTATGGGCGCATGTGAAGCCCTCTGTGACATGCTTGTCTGTCTGTGACGCGCGTGTAAAAAAGGCTATACAAATACATTTGATTTGATTTGATTTGACTGGTTTCATCACAAATCTGCCAAAGTGTACATTATGTTTCACTGCTACTACATGCAGCACTCCATGCTGATCAATCGACAGAGCTAGCTAACTGAGCTCAGGGCAAAAAAGTGTAATGTCCACTTAACCATTAATGACACAGCCTCTCCATAAAGTCTATGCTTTATGGCATTGGTCATATTTCATCTTAACTAACTCCTCAATACATCACCTGGCTTCCGCTTTAAAAACGGTAAAGAATTTACTAAAGGGATGTATGTATTTATCAATGGAAGGAACTTTAAAATATGCTGGCATCTTGCTCTGAAGGTTTCCTCTCACAGCTGTTGATGTTCATGCCTAGAATACACCTGGCCTATCTAGAATTGTCCACAATGGTGTCCAGACATTGCCCTTTTGAGCTTCTTAAACAGGTTATTTTCTCCCCTAATGTTGTTTCCTATTTTCCCTTCTCCTCTATTGATTGGACAAGCTTTGTGGATCGATAGATTGCTGTAGATGAGAGAGATTGTGGACCAGGCGGGATACCTCTCTCCAAGGACTCGCCTTGCTCCCTCTGAACTCTGCACAGGCTTTTTTCCCCCCCTTCAAGGTTATGAACTGAACATTTCATATTAAAAGTCAGGTGGTTGTTTGTTGGGGTGCAGAGTGGGTCAACCACATATGCTGAGCTGTTCTCATGGTGGGCTTGTTTGGTCACAGCTCACTGCAGAGCAAATCACCTTGAATCTATGGCCTGTTTAAGCAAGGATGTTTCCTGCTCTACTAATCCGATAGTCCTGTAGGTTGTGCCAGACAGTGAAGCGTTAGACACAGATGGTACAGACTGTTGGTACAGTATGGGGTTTAAGGGGATCACTAAACCATGATGCTATGTGTGAACGTTTTTGTGTATGTCTTTGTATTAGTACAGACATCATAGACTGGCAACAACATAGATATAAATACACGCAGGCCTTTTCTCATTCTGCACTGTTGCATTGAAGGAGGAGAGATGTGTACTTGACAGATTTCGCAGAAGCTGCTGTTTTTCCTGCCAAGGGAAGAAAGAGAGGTGTCAGATTTCTGCCGGTGCCATTGTGTTCGCTGGCCAATGACAGTGCAGAGGAGAAACTCATGACCTACTGAGCCTTCACTTATTCTCTCCTTGCGTCTGTAACAATCCGGTCCAACACTCCAAAGGCTCTGGTGAGTGGCAGCTCCACTGCAGTGCTGTCCATTTTAAATGACTGGGCTCTTCACCTGAGTCAGATGCTCCAGGACATTATGCAAATGTTCACCGTTCCCTACACTCGCAGACCTTCGCCGCTCTCGCTGACGATAATCAGCCGCGATTATGCACTTGTGGTTGCAAATGCATCTTCTGCAATTAAGCTCACAATTATCATTATTATCATCAGACAGAGAGAAAGAAAGAGAGATGGAACACAAGAAAGGGAAGAGACAGAATCGAGATAGATGGCTTATGCAACTCCGACGGCACACTTGAACAACGTGACCCCTGTGCAGAACACAGAAGTAGTTTCCCTTCAAACTTTCGACCGTAGAGAGATAAAGGTCAGATCACCACCTATGTCTTCTATGAAAACCTTTAAGTTTAGTCCCTCTAAACTAGCTTTGCTTTGATGCCTGCAGACAGCAGGACTGAATGTTATACTGTCCTTTGAATGTTATACTGAAGGCTATTCCCTATTCTGAAGGGCAGTTTGTCAACGGTTTAGTGAGCATGCACAAGGCTCAACATTCAAAATACCGCATTTCAATCTTTTCATTCCATAGCTAGTGCCCGGCTTCTTGTAGCAGATATAATTTCGCCATCCTGTTTAGTACATGTTGCAACAGTGTGGCCCCTATTACTGGGAACAGGGTCTCCACAGATAACAGCCTATTGGCGATGCAAAATATCTGGTTCAATATTTCAATATTTCATCATGCCCTCGGCGCAGAGCATTAAACATAGCTATTGCCATGGTACCATGATTTCTGTTTCTCTGAACTATCCATATGGTTTCTCTTTCTCTCTCTGAGTCTGTGTGAGGAAAAGCTCAACAGAGGAAGTGAGGTAGGACTCCTGTGGCTAGGCCACTGCTGATTAGGGCTAAGTGTGGGCGTGGCCTCAGCAGAGCTGATGCTCTGACCTCAGGGCTAATGACTTCACACGCTAGGCTTTGACACATCAGCTGCAGACCGTTCATTTATGACCTTCTGGCCTCAGCACGGATGGAATCTGATAGATTATCTTCATTTAACGGCTAATTTTCAAAGAAGATATTTGGTTTATTTATAGTTGTTATCGTGAGTCATTATTATGAGTCATTATCATGTGGTATTATCAGAACACATTAAGTCAATCCAGTGCACAACACTGTTATACAGCTTCCGTGTTCTTACGGCATGCACTGATCCTCCATCAAAAGGTTACTTTATTTACACATTTGATTCATATAGTTGCTCTTGTCTTTTCGGCAAGCACAGCTTCTGCCTTCTTGATGTCTAAACAGAAGATTTGAATGTCAATCTCTTTCTCTCTGTGATTACACTAAAGTTTAAATAAACCAAACCCAAGCTTGCTGAATGAAGGTTGCTGTATAATTTCCTGCTCTCAGTCAAATTCAAATTGCCTGTAGGGGGCCTATAACAGGTGTGTAATCTACATAACGCAATCACAGCATAATAACTGCAATTACAGAAACAAGAAATTGCGATTGCAATAAAGGATAAGAAAAGGAGCACGTGTTTTGTCAAACACTTTGGCACACCAGGACTGTTCACGACCAAACGGCAGTAGTTATCATTTAGAAGAAAACAAAAAAACTAAAGTTCTGCCTTAATTTTCTTAATGTGCAGGGCTGCGGGTTGTTTTACATTTTTCAATGGCATTGGATACATCCCCTAGGCCAAATAAAACTGAAGACAAATTTGATGTGGTGACAAAAGAGAGGGATAAGATGGAGGAGAGGACAGGGGCCTGTCTCTACTAATTAAAAGCGGGGCCACTGGTGTAGCAGCAGGGTTCTCAGGTTAACAAGGAAGGCCATAATGGAAGGTGTCAGAGGAGGAGGATGGTGGCCCACAGAGGAAGAGAGAGAGAGAGAGAGAGAGAGAGAGAGAGAGCAGAGAGAGAGAGAGAGCAGAGAGAGAGAGAGAGAGAGAGAGAGAGAGAGAGAGAGAGAGAGAGAGGAAAAGAGAGAGGAAAAGAGAGAGGAAAAGAGAGAGAGGGATAGAGAGATAGAGATATGGAGAAATAGAGAGATGGAGAGAGAGATAGAGAGAAGGAGAAATAGAGACATGGAGAGAGAGATGGAGTACAGTACATGATGGATGGACCAGGGGATGGGTATTGTTACAATCATTAAAGAGACATCTCACCTCACCACATAAATTACCTGGGATTAAATATTAACGATGTGTCTGTCCTGGCTGACACATTTGGAGATGTTGTCCATGATTTAGTCAACCCTAGATGTGCTGTGAGAAGAAGGGGACAGCGTGCATGTTCCACTTCAGTAATGATAAGAAACGGCTACCCTGTAAAAATAAAGGTTATGTTTTGGTGTGTAATAGGAGCCAAAACCTCATGCCTTTTCTGAGAGCGTATACATTTACATTCATGCATTTAGCAGACGCTTTTATCCAAAGCGACTTCCAAGAGAGAGCTTTACAAAAGTGCATAGGTCACTGATCATAACAACGAGATAGCCCCAACATTGCGAGCAGCCAAAACAAGCCAAGCATACATTGTGAAAAACAATAAGTGCCAAAGGGAAGAACCATAAGAGCATGCAGTTAAACAAGTTACAATAACATGAAACTCAAAAAGTGCAAGTGTACCTGTAGAAAAACAATCAACAGTAAAGATATTTCAGTGAGTACAAGAATTTAAATCTGTTACAACTAACCAACAAGAGCAACAAGTCTTTCAATAAGAGAGACTTGGAAGAAACTGACATCAGGTTTGCTTTGGTACATGTACATTCAGAGTCATCTAACAGTCGGTGAGAAGAACTTTTACTGTAGAACTACAATATTTTCATTAACTAAACCCTTGATTGAACTCCCAACTCTCCTTAATGTTTACGTATTAGTGTATTTGAGCAGGGCTGTCTATGATTAATTGCTTGTTTGGCATTGAGCTAATGCTAGTTAACCTGTTGCTACTAGGACTTCATTAGCTGAAGTGGTTATTGCAGACAACTGGATAGATTTGTCTGGGCACGGCTTCTGCTTAAATCAATAATCAAATTACATTAATTGCATTAATCTATAACAATACATAGTCTAGAAAACTAATGTTTGGTGGTCATTTTGTGTGTTGGGTCAGGTGAGTAGTATGTATTACCATGGTATGCCCTGCTGAGAGTAACAGGTATTGGAAAAAACATTTCCTCACGTGCCTTCACGTATTATGAGTTCTTTTAGATGTGTAAGTGACAGGTCTGTTTCAGTAATGGGAAATGCGTGAGAGGCATCATGGCCACAGTTGAGGTGTGCAGTGTAGCTGGACCAAATCGTTAAGACATCACCCTTCTGGATTGATCCTTGGGTTAAGAGCTTGGACTTCAAGGTCCAAAGCCCAAGGACAAAGGAGAGCATTTATCATCAGTCTTAGAACCCCCATTACAACATCCCCCTCCACTCTCCCCCTGTACACCACCCACCAATACCCAAAATGACCCCAATTGATTGCTTGGTCCAGGAATTATGGCAGACATGTGTTGGTCCAGGAATTATGGCAGACATGTTTTCATTATAAAGAAAACAACAGCTCCCAGTGTTGCATGAGGACATCATGTAATCCAACTACAACCAGCGAAGAGTGAATAACAAACCACAAAGTATCTTAAGCACAGCTAACCTGATCAAAGCTCCACATTAACAGCGCAGGAGAGTGTTGCCCTGCAGTCTAAAACCACTCTTGCAGACCCATTTTGAGAATTAATATTTGGCGTAATGGCATGATTAGCCAAAAACTGCTGACGTGTTTTTTTGGTCCAACTGTAGGAACAACATTAGTCATTAGGTGTAGCCACAGGGAACGGGAACTCTGGTGAAGACATTCTATCATTATATTAGGGGGATGCTTCTACTAGGGTTGTAATGGAATAAACACAGTGACTTAATGCACTTCTGAGTTGGGTTTCTCATCTTTCTTGTTGTTTTAAAAAGACCTGTCTGAAACCAGCGAGTTACTTAATATAGCCTATTACATGTCTTAGCTTAGTGAAGGGTTGATTTACATTTGAGTCCAGTTGGTTATCCTACTGTAGATAACTAAATTGACATTCAACGGCACAAACATGTTTTAATGTCATTAGGTTTAGTGTTATCATATTAACAATTGAACAACTGTTAACTTTTCCAGTAAATGCGATTAAAAAGTAGAGGAACACTCCAAAGGTAATCAAAATGACCAAAGTAACAGAATAAACGGTGGGGAAAAACATGGGTTTATGATAGTCCTTAGAGAAATAGGTTGCCCAAGCCCTTGCCTTTGATTTCAGCTCGAGTTAGAATGATATTATCAATCTGGAGGTGCGGCCCGACAATGGCGTTTGTTGTTGGCCCTGAGAGGGACAGAGTTGAGAGGGAAAGAAAGAGAGTGAGAGAAAAAAAAGGACAATGAGGGAAAATTGTCATTTGCAGTTTTTTTGGGAAAGGGAAAAAGACCGCCAAAGAGAGATCGAGATAAAGACTAAGAGAAAGAGAGAGGAGGGTGAGAGGAGAGAGAGAGCGGCCGTGGCATGAGTAAGGGTCCGTCGGCAGAAATAGAACAGCTCCCCAATCAATCGTTGTGCCGCGGCCTGCTGGGAAACTGCAGGGGCTCCCTCAGCAGTGTCGTATAAAGGAGAGGTCGTAATGGGCCAATACATTAGATAAATGGCATTTACTGCTATGGAAACGACTTGGAACCTGGCTGTAGGTTGCCCACTGAGTCAGCGGCCAGTACGTATTTATATCCCCCTCTTCCGCTCCTTGCTGTGTAATTCCCCTCCTACGCTCCCACACCTCGGATGATCCCCCTATCAGAGCTCTGGCCACCCACTCATTGGCCCCCCTGGCCCCCCTCCCCTTTGCCTGAGGTCAATGGCGTCCTGCTCCGAGGGCCAGGTAGGGGGTGTGAAGCTGTTTGTCGCCAGCACAGCTGGCTGCTCACTGCTTCCTGTCAACTGATTCCAGGCGTGCTTGGGCGGGGCGGGGGGGGGGGGGCTTTGTAAGGGGGGAGAAAGGAGCGAGGGAGAAAGGAGCGGGGGAGAAAGGAGCGAGACTCAGGGGGGGTGATGGCTCATGGAGGACGATGATAACAAAATAACTGTGCAGCCTCTGGCTGTTCAGCCCCACAGTGAAATAAATGATGTGGCTAACAGCTATAGCTAATAGCTGACAGAGAGCTGATCTGATACAGCCTGTTGTCGTAATGGGGGAGGGAAGGGGGGGGCTGTTGTCAAATTCTACGCTCTATAACAGATCTTATATTTTGGGGCCAGCTTTGATGTGGGTCCTGAATCGAGTAGGATGAGAGGGCATTTTAGGTTTGAATAAAGACACAGCCCTGTCTATTTTCTTCACACTTTTTTGATCTTCTAATGTCTTGCGTTCATTCCTGCCTCTGGTAATACCCAGAGAAGATTTCCTCTCTGGCTTTTTGTATGTCTACTATCTCTGCTCTCTTTGCTTCCAGCGTATGAATAATGAATTCCTTATTCAAAGGAAGCAGGCGATCTAGCCTGTACACGGTTGTCATTGTACGAGTGCTCACAACCCACAGACCCTTGTCATGTTCATGCTTCTCTGGGGAGCAATTTCAACACAATTTACCGGGCTTGAAAAACACGATGTCAGACAGGCTGAGTGTAGCAGCTAGCTAGGCTAGATGTTACAATACAACAATCTCGCTAAACCAATGTCAGACAAGAGGACATTTAAATGGAACTTCCTCTTAGTGATGGCTCTGTGTTCAGAACTATTCATTAAGCAAAGTGGGCCAACAATGGAATACTTAACAATGCAAATGTTTAAAACATTTTGCATTATTTATGAATGGGTTAAAAGCTTAATGGTTGTTTGGGGACTGCATCCTGTTGTGTATTGCACACTGGTTAATGCAGCCTCAGAGTCCACCTAATAGCCCAGTGAATTGATTGGTGTTCAAGGCTGCAGCAGTGTCCTCTTGTTCAATAGTTACATACTGTACTTTCTTCATATTAGAAAAAGCAACATTAACTTGTATAATTTGATGACGAGCTGGCATTTAGTGAATGAGTCATACGTGTCCTGTATGTCTTAGGTGATGTTTAAACACACCCACCCACACACACACCAACACACAACAAATGGGGGATGTAGAGCTATTTTAATCAGAGAGGGATGTTGAGGGTCAGCTTTTTATCCCGGCAAGGCTGGCACTATTTGACCTCTCACCTGCATGGTGCATTTCTCAGCTGCCTCACTGTCATTCTCACCTGCCTGCTGGGTGTGCTTGGGTGTATCTGCCAGTGTGTGTATTTAGGTATTTCTGTGTGTGTGCTTGTGTGTCTGCCTGTTGTGTGTCTGCCCATATGTGTGTGTGTGTGTGTGTTTGTGAATGTGTGTACATATAATTGTGTTTGTGTACAGCTGGACCTCTTGGTGTCTCCACTCTGCCCTGGCACACAGCACAGAGGATAGAATCCACGTAGCGTCTCCTTAACCCACACCACACCATCAAGCTCCACTGACCTGACATGATTTTCTTAGCTCTTATAGCTTCATCACAGTACTTCTCAAGGCAGAACAGACTTACTGTATTTGAAAGAAACTATAAAATACGTTTCTATTCTTAAAATGTGGTCAATTTTGAAGATTGTTGTTGTTGTAGAATAGAATAGATCCTTTTGATGCAGAGTTCAAGTGCTGTGTCCTCTGAAAGGCACACTTTAGTAAAGGCGATACAAACCCTTTTACAGCATTCGAAATGACTGCCTTGCCGTGTGTCTTGATCCTAGTCGGCTCTGTGTTCAGAGAGGTTGGTGATGTTCCCTGGAATCTGCCATGGGAGGGATCCCCTGTCACAAGTCTCATTAAAACAGCTCTGTCACCACATCAAAGGCTCCCTTTTAACAGAGGAGACCGCGATCCCTGCAAACACTCCCAACACACCCCGTGTGTACTCCACGAGAGAAGGCAGGAAGACTGAGGGATGGGAAAGTTAAGGTTTTGGGTCACTTTAGATCTTTGGTGGAGAGAAATAGAGGCTATTTAATGCAGAAATATGATAATCATCTCCTGGACCGTAAGGCATCAGGACTTTTTAATATCTCCCTTAGCTCAGGTGATGTATCTGGGGTGAGCTGCTCTCTGACACTTGTAAGCGACAGAGGTTTTTGTCAACTCAGCACTCACCAAATAGGAAGTCCATTCTTTTTAGCCTATCACTGACCGTGCAGTAAATATCTCAGAGAGAGAGAGAGGGACAGAGAGAGAAAGAAAGAGGAAGGAGAGAAGGGGGTGGACAAAAGAGAGAGTGAAAAAAGGGAGTGAGAGAATGACCTCGTTTGCACCTTCTCCAGGACCTCCTTTGTTTCTGCATTACTCTAATTGGGGCTTGTGCGGCTATGTTCAGACTGCACCAGATCCTGCTCCCCTCCCTCCCTCCCTCCCTCCCTCCCTCCCTCCCTCCCTCCCTCCCTCCCTCCCTCCCTCCCTCCCTCCCTCCCTCCCTCCATCATTTTGGATGAGGGAGATAGGAAGGGCACAGAATAGATTATGATCAGATAAGCTCCCCTTAACAAGCCTTTTCTCCTGCCGTAGCTGTCATCTCTGGGCAGAGTTATACTGTTGCTGATGTGATTCGGCCAGAAGACGGATTTTTGCAATGTCCTCTGAGAGCTTTCTCATTTCTCTGTTCTTCGCAGGACAAAATGAAAGCAGTAGACTGCAGAGATAAAGTTGCGGTGGATTGTTGAATCAATAGCCCCAGGTCTAGTTCCCTTCAGACCTGCCTAGTGGGTATAACTAAAGAATCACACCTAACAGCAGCAAATACTGTACTTTGGGACAAATATCTAAATTGTTCTTTTTGACTCAGACCTTGAGCACATACATTCCCAAAGAAGACCAGATATTACCCACCAAAATCATTTACAACCCTTATTAAGTTAGAACGATGCTACTTTTTTCCTAATCCTTACTAATGTGATAAATCACTGATTGTGTTCCTTCTTATCCAGATGAAAACTCCTGCTTTAGTCATCCTGACTGTCTGCAGAGAACACATTTGAAATCCACCCACATGCTTACTGGGATCATCCCACATCAAAGTACTCTGGGAGAACTTTGACTCAAGTCTCTACCGTGTGCTCTATTTAACGTTCATAAAAGAAAACAAGTCATAAACAACACACAGGTATTGTTAATAGCAATACAACAGACTCTACACAGTTACAATATGTAATCATGTATAACAAACACCACCATCACAGTGGTTAGGAGCCATGGACCTAGGAGAAATATACTCAAACTACCGTCAGATCTAAGCGGAAATGCAGGAAAAACCTCCTTTGTAATTCTTCAGTATACCTGGCGGTGTGTCTATCATAAGCATAATCATAACCATGACCATACTACCGTGCTACTGTATATAGAATGTGTGTATATAGTATTCACCACACTAAATTGTGTGGAAAGGATGCACCGCTGGAGAATTAGATGTCTTGTAGTTTGGATTTGTGGGACAAACCTATCGATTCAATTGTTCCAGGCTTGAGCAATTGAGCCCAGATAACTAACTGAAATAATTCCACTCTGTATTTGGACCCAAGAATAGCCTTTGTGTTCAGGACACCTTGTCTCAGGAACTCCTGCTAGAGTACAGCCTAGCAGAACACGTGTCACTTCCTCCCTTCCTCTGAGACCCTCCCGCCCAATTTGATGAGTCAGACATATGTGCGACTTGAACGAGATGTTTGAAGGTTAGTCAGCATCCTCTGACCTCCCCAACTCACTCTTGTTCTTGACGTTGATTAATTTCTAGCCAGGAGAGACAATTACGCCACTGCTCCATATCTCCACACCTTCTAGAAGAAGTCAGTCAATAATGAAACTCTCTGATTTACCATTGCTGTCCATTCAATGCTTTTCTTATTTATAAAAAAAAATACAGAAGGTTTTTTATTTGGATGTATTCTACATAACATGGCTCAAAATAGCAAAACAGGCCTTGGAATTGTGTGGTCTAAAGAAGAGTGACGCACTGTGAATAGACGTGCCCACTTTAGAGCTACCTGCGGTCTGACTGAAGGGGGGAAGGGGAGCTAAGATCAGCTCCACACAGCTATGAATCACAAGCCTTGGTTTTCTGACTCACTGGAATTATGTAAGCTCCTTGCATTCCATCAAATATGGAGGAATAAGAGGAAACCATTTATGAAACGTATAGAGTTCCCTTATCAGATCAACACAGGAAAAGATCCGTCGAAAGTACGTCGAAAGTGATGATGACAATGTTGCTGCTGCTGCTGATGATGATTGCTGATGACCCCTCTGGTCATTTGGGTGATTGATTTGCATTTTGAAGTGAACTATTCATTAAACTCTGCTGGTCTTTTCTTCAGATCACCTGTATTGATGTGAGGTCATAGAAACTAGATAAATAAATAAAAACTGAAGCATGAAGAGATTTCTGTGAGCCAAATAATGATATTGAATTCCACTAAGCCTGTCTCTCTGACTTTCCACAGTCATCAGGCGGCGTTAGCTGTGACACAAGTCACATTGAAATGATGGTGAAAATGGGACCTGTGTGTGAGGACTGTGTAAGTGACTCAGCATCTGCAAGTCTTCCTTTAGCCCCGAACCCCACTGAGTTAGCTGCCATGCTATCCCACCCTGATATAATAGAAACCAATTAACTGAGTGGGTGGCTTTACCAAAATCTTGATTTAAAATCGCGCTTTATTAAAAAGAGTTACAAAGTGCCAGCATACTTAACCTGACTGGTGGCGGAGATATGATAAAGAATGTAATCCGCTTGGCGTGATGTGATTGGCTTATCGAGTAATAGTCCCCCCACAGTGTGTGAAAACTCGCTTGCATTCCAAAATCAGTCTTATAGCTTCACTCCACCCCCAAGAAAAAATACATAAGACAAAACGTGTTTTTTAAGGGGGTAGGAAGTAACTTTAAATTTGTTTCCCTCGGCACACTAGAACAGTTCAAATCAATTGTCATATTGCTGCAGTGTGGGCTACAACATTATTTCACAGTCCTTCAGTGACCATGCATGTGCATTGATGGATACTGATGGAAAATCCCAACATAGATAATTAGTATACATATAAGTATAATACAACTGTCTAGCTTTGCTGGGGTAATAAGCCATCTTGTGCTCTGCAGTAGCCGTCGCAAGGTCCATTAGTTTGTCTTTCTGAGAAGCTCTTTCAAATGACGATGGCTGAGTGTCACTGTGGCTCCTCACACTGCCTGTTCTGAGCAGCTTAACCCGGGAACCCTGGGATGAGATATTAATGAGTTATTAATGCACTCGGCTGGCCTGAGACCAGCCCAGCCACACCTCTGCATGTCCTCATTGCCTGATCGTATCGAAGAGGAGGAAGAGTTGCCGGGGTTGTGTGAATATCCGCGTTTAGCCCCAAAAATATGCAGACCAGGGTAAGTCTTTTTTAACGGGAGGAGGATGGTGGTTAGTATGTGAGAAAAATAAAAACGATAAAGCTGTCTTAATACTGCATTTAGTTATGTACGATCAGGATAGCTCTGCATAACCTCTACATAACCTAATTATCTGACTGTACTTTGGTGTTCATACACATTAGTATTGCTGGCAGAATGACTTCATGACATCACACTCCTTAAGCCCCTTGTAAGGCATCTGCTGGGAGGAACAATATGGAATGATATACAATGATGTACGCCTAGGGTAGAGCTATACGATGCATCATAAACATTTGATGCTGAGCTTCAGTGTATTTTGTATGATTAAGGGGCATTTGTTGCATGCCCTTTCAGTATCAATGAACTGAAATGAAATTCAGGAGCTGTCCTGGTTTACCAGTTTCCCTTCCCCCACGTTCCCCCATGTTCCCCCTACCCCCTTACAACCCCCCCCCCCCCCCCCCTCCAGCGCTCCAGTCATCGAGGCTTCTTGTGTGTGCACTCCTTGACAGTGTTTATCTATGGATTACACCTTGTCTCCTCGTCTGCATGTCGCAGGCCAATTCCTTCCTGGGTCTTCTTGCTGAACAAGCACCTCTTTGGGATAGGCACTGCAGCACAAATGAGAAACTGCATCTTTTTAATATAGAATGTGACTTATATAATGGGGTTGTGGATTTATCATGTCAGAAATAACAGTTTTTCCCTTTTTCTTTTTGTAAATCTGCTGAATTACTTTAAACCCCCTTAGAATTCTGTCCGGTGATGAATGGTTTGTTAGATACTGTTTACTCTGAGGCGGGATAAAAACTCATCTAATGCATTTTATAAACATCTGCTTGTGGTTGTATATACAGGCATATCCGCTATGTCGTGAAATAATCACTTGATCTTAATACGAATCCAGTTGGCATATTGGAATTTGTCACCAGAATTTTCCATCTTCCTGCATTGTCGTACAGTTTTAATTTCAGCCCTGTAAGGTCACACCAGGTTGGATGTGTTGGCCAATCTCATGCATTTTGTCTTTCAAAAATGCATCACAAGACTTCAGCTTATGGCAGGATGAAAACACTGTCCATCTGGTGTGAATCCCAGCAACATCAGTTTTTTTATTTTGGATTATGGAGATTTTGTTTGTGAATACAAGCCTCAGGTCTTTTGGCAACAGGTGTGAGAGGTGCAGTGGCGCTGCAGAATCTTAACACTGATTATTGCATGGATTTATAAGTCATAGACACAGACAGGTGACATGTAAATGCACACAGGCATGCATGCATGTACACTCAAACATCCAACAATCCTGCACTACACGCACGCACACACACACACACACACACACACACACACACACACACACACACACGCACGCACACACACACGCGCGTGCAAAGCCCACAGCAGCCAATGCTTTCACAACCGAAACAAAAAAGGTCCTATGCTCCATCTAAACCCCTTATAATGAGTCCTCTCATCTCTCCACAGCACTGTTCGGAGAGGAGCTGGCTTCTCGGCTGACACCCTGGCAAGAAGCACCGACCACCCCTACTCTCACTCCTTCCAACAGAACCAGCCTGAAAACCCCATGAAGTGCTCACTGGGTCTTTTCCTCCTCTGTCCGGAGTGCCACGTCTCGGAGATGTGAACAAAGCTCGCGGGGGGTGGAGAGGGTGTGTGGCGGAGGCAAAAGGACTTCTTAACTGAATCAGACTCAGTCAGCCGAGACGGCTGGAAACGTCTTCTCCTTTGATTCCCCAGGGGAGGAGAGGGCCAAAACAAATGAAGTCTGACTCCTTTATTTTCTCTGGGGTTCTGTAGGACTGACCCGAGTTGTCCCTCGGCCCGAGGGGATCAAGCAGTGATCCTCTGCTGTCTGCCCGCCCGCCTGGCCTGTCACAGCAACACAATAGGCCAACTCCAACTTCATTCTCTTGCCATGACAGAGCAAGGATAGCCCCACATTCTCTCCGTGATGAGGGGAAGGCTTCATTAACAGTGTTGTGTCTCAGATCTATTTAATGATTAGAAAGCATTGACCTGTTAATATCATTGCCTGAGGAATGCCATGATGTGTTTTAACATTTTTTATTTTTATTTTACACCGTCAAATAAAGATCTCAATGAAAGATGAAAAGAAGAATAAAATATTCAAACATAAAAAAGATGTTTCCCTGCGAAGAAATATTTGCAATGAATAATTAATAAGACAATGAAAATACACATAATATCCCCAGTGAAAATGAGTCCACATTATTCATGTAACAGTATACCCTTTGTTTTGTCTCATAAAATGAGGCCCAAACCTTGTAAAATTGGTTGCAAAAATTGATTTACAGTTTACACTGTAAAAACTGTAGGTATCAGTGTAAAGCATCTTCAACACTCGTGACTAGCTGTTGGCAGATCCACATGTGTGATGGATATCAACACACCCCGCTTTGCAATCTCCACATACCAGCTTTCTGTCAATCATCTTTGTCCCACGAGACACAACAGAGACATGGCTTGGTGGATGTTTTCTTTCCAGGCATACACCACAATCCCTGTTTCTCCAAACCAAACCACTGTAACAAGCCCACTTGCATGCGCTGTAAACGCTTACGGCCGCTGCTATTTTCGGTCATCTTGTCTAACGAGGAGATGTGGAACACCTGTGGAGTGTAGCGCTGCAGTGGTCTGCCCTGTCATCCTGTCTCGGGCCCTAATAGGCAGGTGGCACCTCCCATCAGAACACAGATATACCGGCAAGGACACAGCTGTTTTCACAAGAAAAGAGAGACAGAAAAGAAAGAATAAAGAGAGAGAGAAAGAAAAAAAGAAAAAGACACAATAAGACTTCATGTCTGAGGGGCTGTGCTAATTTGGAACATCCTAAAACCTTTGTGCCTTGTTCAAATCTATCAGACAGGGCGGTTATTTAATTACATTTTAAATAGACTCTGAATGATGAATTAAATCTCTCCACTGTTCTTTTGCTAATCAAAACCTGATTAATCCATTTTTAATCATTGCTGACAGGGGTATCCCTTGATGTTTCATTCAACCGAAGATGACGTCTAAAGCCGCTGTGCACTCCGGCCAAGGTCCCCTCCATCAAGATTCAGACAACAAGTTGTAATGACATGCACAGGAGATGTGAAGGTCACCTGAGATGTGAATGCAATCAGGGGAGAGTTTAAGTTCCTTTGGGCCTTAAAAATAGCCTTTTCTCTTTTTTTACAATGTTTCAATACCCATCTGATGCACCAGCTTGACTTTAAAGGATAGAAGGGCGGACGGACGATCTATCAAACTATCTCTCTTTCCCCCTCCAGGGTCTGTGTATCATTATGGGAAACACACTGGTGGTGGGACATCCATTTCACAGTGTAACCAAGCAGACTGCTCTGCGTTTATCTATCTGAGAAATGGCCACCATAAAACTGCTAGGCTCCTTTCAAAATAATGTTGGAGAGTAAGATACAATTTCCCCGCATTACGGACTGCTTTTTCTGGAGGGGGCCAGTCAGGAGAATGTATTATTGTTATAAATGTAAGTCATCCACACAGTCCCCGGTGTCCTCTGGGCTGGAGTCACGGTTTGAAAGAGGATGGTCTGTGAAAAGAGAAGGAGAAAATAGAAGAGGCCTTTTGTTGCGTTTTTTTTTTCTTGGGGGGGGGGGGGGGGGGTGGGGGGTGTATGAGAGAACATAAGAGGGGAATCTCACACAGGTCTTTTGTATACAGGCTTCCATGAGTGACAAAATCCTGGAAAACAATAAATTAGCCTTCAAGACCTCAGATGTCTTCCGGAAGCTCTGTATGCTTCTGTGGTCTTGACGACTGACTTCCAATTGTATCAAGCAGCCTAAGACATTTTCAAGGTTTCTTAAGCAGAAGTCTGAGGAGTATGAATAGGCAACAGTGATGTCTTGTCAGTCTGCAATGTGCAAAAATCTCAAATTCATGAATAAATAAGAAGAGCAAAAATGAATCTGCATTATCATCCAGGGATTACATCCCCATCCTGCCGCAGCAAAGGAAACCGTGTGGTTTAATACTCGGGTCAGAATGGTAATGTGTAATCTGCCTTGACTAATTGAGTATAGGATTTTGAATAGTGTTGAGAGGAGAACAAAAAACGGAATGCATCTGAAAACCTAAAAACATTTTGGTGGGGGGTTGTGTGTGGTGGAGGTAGGCGGTGGGGTTAAGTGTGGGGGGTTTGACTATCTATTGACAGCTTACTGCGAGAGACGGCATCCTCAACATTAGAGTGGGTGTGGAATCTCAATGCAGCCGGGATGGCTGGTAGATGAATTGTTTAGAGAACAAAACCTTGATCTCGTCAGATACACGCTCTCTGCCTCGGTGGCTGTCACGTTTCTCTCCCACTCTGTCACTCTCAGGAGTGTGGCTCCTCTCCTACACTGTGGGGGCGGATGGCAAACCGCCTTCCTGCTCCCCTGGTTTTCAAAGAGCATGGACATGCGCTGTCCTTCAAAAGCAGCTTTTACATAGAACATCTCTTCCGTTCCATTCACTCTAGCCTGTCTCAGCCTGAGTGCCCAAGTATCATAAATGGGTGGTGAGGTTTACTCATCAAACACAGTTCTCTCAGAGATAGAATAAAGTGTAGTGTCGTGTACTGTAAGGAGGTAACAGTCCTCCAGAGCACTGAGGGAAAGTCTTGAACCCTCTTTTCTGTACTGAAGCCCTCTATTGTTATGATTTTCAATAACATAAGCTTGTCCATGGCAGTGGGTTTTCAGGCTACACCAGTTCCTCAAGCGCTGAATAAAATTGTTCCCCCAAACACCAACATCCATAGGCGATATATTTGAACCAGTTCCAGAATACGGATGTGTTATTTGTGGGAGTAGTTCAAGTGATGGAACACACATTGTTATAGTCAGACCTAGAGGGAAGGTTACAACATTGAAGGGACAGTGAGATCCTCAAGGCTCAAGTCCAAGGTACAAGAATATTTTATTTTCTGACAAAGCCAACAAAAAAAAGCTTTGGACACCTTTTTCACAGTTGAGTCAGTTGTAATTTTTTTATGAGCCTCTCTTATTCATGTCACTGCACAATGTTAGTCTTAGGGAATTGATGGGTAAACATCTCCTGTTTTGCTGACTTCTTAGCATGTTTGTGATGTGCCCTATTCACCTCTCCACCTGTACTGACATATGTAGTTTTCTTGCTGGAGTTGGGGTGAATTAAAAGGCCAGGAGTGTTGTGTCTACAGTATACAAGGGGTCAGGGGGAAGACGAGCTACTGGATCTCAGTCTGATGACTACCTATGAGACACCAAGGATTCCCACACAAACACACCAGGAGTTACATACAAGCATCAAATATACTCAATTATTCAGTCAAAGGCCCAAAAAGCCAATTTAGAGAATGCTGGAAAACCTGTACTTGATTATTGCAGATGTGAATCTCACACACAGTGGAAACTATTTATGTCATTAGATCTTATCAATTTCAAATAGGCACATTCTTAAATATGTCTGTGAAGCCCATCTGAATTGATTGCTTTTCCCATTTCTTTAGAACGTTTACCTGGGGTTGTCAATACACAGGGGCCACAATACACAGGCCATGTGTCCAATCACAGTATATAATAGGATCAGCCATTTGAAGCATCACACTCACTGTCACTGCCTATAATGTCTTGTCTGAAACAAGGTTAGAGTGTGTTGTCTCTGTGTAAGAGAGAGAGAGGAGAAGTCGTATCTATCCTCAATTGTTGGAGAGGTGGAGAGAAAATCCCTTCTGCTTAATTAATTTCCACCAGCAACCTGGTATGCCTACACCCCATCTTTTGAATGGCCAATAAGTACATGGGTGGTTTTGATTGGACCACTCTGCAAAAAAATTGGGCTTTCAAGTAGAGAGGTGGATCTCTACACGCCAAACAGTTTGAGAGACTTTGTGTGGAGCGATGAGATGAAAAGAAAAATAATTGATAGAGACGTAGACAGTTAGGCGGAAGGATCTGGATAACAGGGATACACCTGATGACAGGGAAACGGTTTGGCTTGGCAGTCCCAAAGAGGAAGGTGTTCACTAGGTGACAGACGTTCACATGACAGAGTGTTTGAAATGGTAAGTGAAGATGGACAGCAAGCCCGGGAGATTCTGAAGCCCCTGATAGCCGAGACGAGTTGAAAGGACCAGACTGGCGTCTACTCTCTCATTCTTATTTGACTGAGATGGAAGTATGAGATGTGCCTGATACAATCTTTCATGAGTTTCTCCAACTTGATTAATGGACTATCTCACAAAGAAGAAGAATGAAACTTCAAGGAAGGAATGATTTCTGACAGACCAATCACAGTTTTTTGGTGGGGGTCGGGGGTGGGGGGCTGTGCGAATGATGCTTGAAAATAATATGTAGGGATTTTGATCTATGTTTAGTTTGTGTTGGAAAAAAATTCTAACTGAGAAAAGTCCATGACAGGTGCTTGTCGTGAGGGAAACTTCTAAGTAAGTGATACTGACGTCATAATGTAATGAGGTAAAAGGACTATGGGCCCATTCATTGAAACTGTGGAGACCCTTTACTGGCAGGAATTGTGTGGGAACACATTTTCATAAGTTAAAGGTGAACACCTCTGGAAATCTCCATGCATAAGATTTAAGGATCCCTATTCAAACGCAGATTGGGTATGCAGTATAACTTGAGGAATGTATACAATATTAAACAAACCAAGCTAAATTCACAGACTAAATGCTAGACACATATTATCTTACATTTACATTTACATTTATTCATTTAGCAGACGCTTTTATCCAAAGCGACTTCCAAGAGAGAGCTTCACAAAGTGCATAGGTCACTGATAATAACAACAAGATAGCCCCACAGCATTGCGGGTAGTCAAAAACAAGAAGTACATATTGTGAACAACCAAAAAATAGTGCTAAAGGGAAGAAACCATAAGAGCATGTAGTTAAACAAGTTAAAAATTACACAACATTATCTGTCTTTTATATTCAGTTTGACAGACAACAAATCTCCTCAAGACAGAATAAACATCGACAGTAGTTTACTTTAATGGTGAAAGTAACATTTTTTTTTTAGATCATGAACAAGCCTACCTCGAACGTCGAAGTAATTTGCCAAGCTATGTGGATATAGCGTCCTCGAAAATATGTAGCCTACGCAATTTCATAGTGCAAGAGATGACGTTGTCTTTATATGGTCAGTGTTGATTATGTCCATAGCTTTCGCAGGTAGGTACCGATCGAAGATATGATAATGCTGTGTAGGAGGGACTTGATGCTCCGCGCAAACTTCTCGTTTGAGCTTTTCCCATTCGAGTGCCAGTCGCCCTAGTCCTTCTTGGCGCGACGACATCAACTTGGAATTCAGTGGACACGGTAGCGGATCCTACAATGCAGTTGAAAGTGAAAAAGCGAGCGGAGGCTGAGAATTTTACGCTGATATAGCCTATAACGTTTTTTTTCTTCCTTTTCCTTAACATTACATTTTCTGATACAAGGACACTAGCATCTACAGCAGTCATACCTTCACAAGCACAGTCACGTATTCGCGCGGTCACATTAAAAACATCATCACAAACACACTAATAACATATCTTTATTTTACGAAGAAGGACGTCAACCTTTTTGGATCGAGACATGGATCTATGGTTCTGTTCGACCCGAATTTGCTGGTGGAGGGTATTGTTTCTCATGAGCATCTTCCAAGACTATTTGAGCTCAATGCTGGACTGCCCGCCAACCTGCAGCTGCTCACCAACAGAGATATATTGCAATAAGTCCGACAATGGGAAATTCTTCCCCTTGCTTGCTCTTCAAGATACAGGAAGCAGTGGCAATACAAGTGTCGATATAGAAGACTTTTTCAAGAATATCACGTCCATGTAAGTATGGAAATTCTGTGTGGAGTCTCAATGCATATGAAAGTCCTTCATTTGCTGTAAATATAAGGGTAACAAAACTGGCTAAATACACCTGCAAGAACACCAACAGTCAACTCACAACAATTCAGTGCAATTCATTAGCTACTATAAAAAACGATTTCCATACACATCTTTGCGGAAATACAACTATGCATTAAAGATACATCTTAAAGGTTTGTGATCTGAATTTTTAAAGCAGACTTGTGCCTGAAATGCCAAAATGTATGCTTTGATGAGCTTGAACGTGACCAGACAAACTTTATCTAAGAGAACAATAAATTATATGAATCTAAAGCAATTTTTTTTACAAACATTTTCATATGAATAGCCCACTCCAAGAAATTTGAATAAAAAAGGTATAATAAGGCACACATGTAAGAAGTATATGGTTAAAGATTAATCTCCCCCCCGTTTATATCCAGGGAGTATGTCTTAAAATAATGGTCCGTTTTAAATAGAGCACAGCACTGATTACGTGAATTTCCCCTCCAGAAGTGAATTTTCACTCTGCTTCACCATCTCTGCATCGCCTACCTCCTCCGCTCTTGTGTGATGCGTTTGAGCGGCGCGCTGGCATTGACCCTCCTGCCAGCCAACATCACAGAGCTCTTTCTTTAAAAGTAGCTAATTAGCCCTATCGCATGTTGTCTTATGCGATATAGACATAAGCTGACGGGGTACACTGGTTTCTTTAATAATTGCATCTGCAAATTGTGCCAAATCGTTTCTGCATAAGGCCTACTGAAGGTTGCGGGTTTTTCTCGCATGATATCTGATCATTCCGCCGCTTGTGGTAGCCATCTCTAACCTCGTCTTTATTTTAATGGACAACTAGTTGTGTGTGTGGTTTAATCATTGCTTTCCCGGGCCAGTAGAGGGTACCATGGTATTCTGTAATGGAAAACATTCAGCATAAAGTACAATACTACATCTGTGAAAATGCGTGAAATCGTGCCATGGCTCGTGCTTGCCTGAAGCTATATAACGTAATTGACCAAAGATTAATTGTGTATCTAATGACCGTGTCAACAGCTAAGCAACCCATGCTGTTATACTTGTTTGCGTGGCTCAGTCCCTTACTTGTCGTGTTGGCACCTGCAGCTCGCGCGCAGGAAGAGCGTCTTGCTTGTCAGCACCATGTCTGCTGGACAGCTCCCGGTGAGACGGCGGAACGGCCTCGCATTTGGGCTGTCTGCAGCACCGGGCCCCATGAACAGCAGGATTAGTCTCTCTCTCTCTCTCTCTCTCTCTCTCTCTCTCTCTCTCTCTCTCTCTCTCTCTTTCTCTTTCCCTCCCCCATCAACTTCCCTTTCTGGTTTGAATGCATATATTTTCCAGCGCCCTTGAACTATGCCACTGAAGCCATCAAGGCTTTTTCCTTCTCTTTGAGGGAAATTGAGAGAGTGACAATTGGCGTGAATACAACATGGTAGCTACAGGATTATAGAGACAACTCTATTTCACATAACCACTGCAGTCTGATAATAATTTTCAATTTTCACAATTACAATGAATTTGTCATGAATTGAGTGATCTGCGTATGTGTGTGAAATAGTTCCAATGACAACTGGAATGGAATAGAAAGTAAAGGCTGTTGAAATATTTGACATTCCCATGAAGGTCTCTTGCTAAGAGTGCGACTGCAGGTGTGGTTGATATATTAATCCAATGAAAAGATCCCATCTTTTCTTTTCACAGCCCTGTAGTGAAGTTCGGGCCTTTTCTATTAGTTCTGTAGTGCTGCACAAGAGAACCCGTTGCTTATTACAGAGGCATCCGGTACAAAGGGGACTCTATGAAACACCTAGGATGAAATCCTGGGAATAATTCCTCTTTTTGAAGCACATTTTGAAGTGACATCTCCATTGCAGTTATCCATTCACTGGTCTTAGAGGTGGAACCTCAACTGGAGAAGGAGATTTGTGCTTGGAGGAAAATCTATTTGTCAAAGTTACCTTTTTATTTTCTTTGTCGTGCAGGAACATGAAACATGAAAGATTTATGTGTAATGACGAAGGTATGGTTTTCATTTGATGGGCAGATGAAAACAATAAATTGGTTGTTTTGCTCAGTTTTCAACCCCTTACAAATCTGTTGGTTGATTGAAATATGTAGTATAGTTTATCTTTTTGTTGTTACTGTACCCATATGCTGTCATCAATCCTATTCTGTTTTAGTTCATTTATCATTCATCTTCCTGTTTTCAAAGCAAGCACAAAACACTGACTAGTCTACAGACTCTCTCACAAATATTCTTTGTTTCTGCTCTAATTCTTGGGACAAAAGGGAACCAAGACCAATATTTGGGCAATCAGGGGAACACAACCCCCCGTGGTCCGAGTTTGCTGGAGATGTCTCTAGCATGTAGCCCTGTATGTCAGCCATATTGTTTGGCGTAGCTGGACATGGGGTGGACCTCATCTACCACTGTGCTAAGCATGATGTTACTCAGGCACTGAAGGTTCTTCATGTCATAAGCATATCATCAAGTTTGCATGAGCCTGTCTTTGTGGTAAGTAGGTCAGGGCCGCCATCAGAGAATTAGGAGGAGTGTGTTCGTTTTGGATCCCTGGCATGCAGAGACGCAATGAAAAGGCCTGGCCATGTGACTGACCCGGCTTTCTCCCACGCACCCTCTGCATCTGCAGTGCTCCTCTGCTTTAAAGGAGCATACTAATGAAGCAACTCTCCTTTAACAATCAAAAGATGCATTGAGGATCCACGGGGTGAGAAAGCCAGCCGGCGCCCCAAGGCCACACTGTTTGAGAGCGGATTAGACAATCCCTTTAAGATATCCTCATTAGGAAATGTATTAAATCTGATCAGTGAACTTCTATCTTAGCTTGTTGATTTTTTTATACAATTTTCTTGGATATGTAACACTGTAATGTCTTCTGATTTCGGTTAATTCTACAATTGAAGACCTACCTAAAACCACAGAGACTGTTCTGCAACACAAACCGTTCAGCTACTCTTCACTCACCCCTAATTGCATTGACTATAGAAAGATAACACACTGTATAGGGTTTCATTGGAGATAAATTATGGTTGGAGACCTTTGTTATCACCTTTAATTTCCTGCAAGATAACCTCCCCTGAAGCTGAGACTGTGTGGGTGACCTTCCAAGTATGAATCACCCCCACCGGCGCCCACATGATAGCCTTTATCAGCATACACTTAAATAGTGCATGACACCCTGTCTCCTCCACCGTCCTCATGCCTGTTTAAGCCTCAATTACTATTCATTTGTTTTTGTCATTTGAAAATATCAATCATCGGGCATTAGCAATTATGATGAATCATACCCCTCTGTGTCTGTAGAGTGTGAGTGCATAGTTTGGACAATGTGGATGTTCCTTTTACATTTCAGAAAGGTACAACAGTGTGTATATGGTTCTTTATCAATTACATTACCAAGACTAAAGAGCTTTCACTTGATTGTGTGCAAACATTGCTGTTAGCATTATGAAGGCCGGAATTGTCCTCTATCCTTAGTGACCTTGAATGACAGCTGTCATTGTGTCTGGAGTGCACTCACTGTCCAGTAGGATGCCCTGTGTGAGCTCTCACACCAAGTTACTATGCATTATCATTTTCAATAATATGAATAATGTCCCCTGATATTGGAATAGCCCTGGGTGGATTGCTGCTACAACCCTCTTACTAATGTGATATTATAGATTTATTTAGTGAAAGCAGGGCAATGGACATCAGTTATGGGTCCACATCTCTCTTCTCCTGTCTAGGCTCTGGCTTTAGGGCACTGAAAGTGAGTGTCAATGATGTGAGTGTTTGCATGTGTGGGGTTTTTGTGGGTTTGCGTGCATTCATGGATGGTGAGGCTTTGGATGTATTAAGGCAATTTGTTTGAGTGAGTGTGTGCGAGTATTTGTGTGTGTGTTGTATATCGATGGGATGAGTAGTAATGGTTCTGGTGGTAAACAGGCCTGATAAAGGTAATGGACCCGACCTGATTCCGACGGGTAACATAATCAATGACTGGGTCACTAAGGACATATGACCCACCTTGGCGTAAACACAGCTTCTGTGTCTCATCTTATTACAGTGACAGGCTGCATCAGAACACATTTCTATCGATCTCGTAGAGATGGTTTCTGATTTAGATTCTTGTTCTGCTCTGTCTTCTGTTGGCATACGTTCGTACCTTCACACAGTGTGGGTGAAGGGCCACTCAACCATATTCAATGATTATTAAATCATTTTAAGGAACTGGCCCAATGCTGTTATTGTCCTTAATTCAGGCTGAGTGTTACAACACTTGGTATGGTATTATATTGGGGTACAGTTTGAGCGGGAGACAATTTGGTGGTACACATAAATATTTTTGCAAAGTGGGATGAGACTGGGGAGTTTGAGGGGGTCTTGAATATTTTGTGAGACTCTGACAGGGCAGTAATTTGTTTTTGTGGATAAGGCCAAGGGAAGGAGTTATTTGATCAAATATTACAGATGCACTGTTTGTTAAAGTTGTCAGCTGAATACTTTGACAAATTACAAAACATGGTTGCTTGTTTTCTGTTTTGACTAGTCCTTGATGGAACCGCGGCATGGTTGATCAATCATATACAGTGGCCGGCCTCAACAGCTGTCTGGCTCTGTCAGCGTGAGACATGATGCCTTCTCCTTTCCAAACAGGCCACTTCCTGTAGTCATTTGGTGTACAGTGGCTTAAAGACAAAAACTACAACATTGACTGCACAGTGAGGGATTACATGAAATGTTTGTGTGTGTTCAATTGCTCCATAGTGTCAGAAGATCCAGTGTGCCAGGATTGCTGCCAACTCACTTGTCACTTTGAGTGCAGCTTGAATGATGAGCAGACGAGTTTTGTGTTTTGGAACTCATGCATGATTGTTTGTTGTAGCAACAGGTTAGATATGCTGAATTCGATGAATAGCTTTGTCTGTGTAGGTGTATGTTTGGTACATTGGGTGTGCTTTAGTTTTGTGTAAATGTACACATGCAGGTGTGTGTGCCTGTGTATGCATGCGTGTGTGTTCCTGTGTGTGGTGTGTGCATTGTTGCATGTCAGAGAGAGAACTGCCAAATAAATATACCTCTCCAGACCTGCAGGCTCTGAAATCCCTCTCTAAGGTAATTGGTTGACAGTTTACTATTGGATGTGAATACAGTGTGATGAGAGGGTGTTGTAGTATTCCACATCGTTGCCAAGAAAACAAATACAAAAATGTTGGGTGCATTTTCCAAAAAACCCAGTTAGGCTTAATCCTACTCAAGGCTACAATGCAGAAAATCCACTGCCCCCCCCCACCCCCCTCCAACTTCTCCATGTCTCTTTTCTGCTTGTGTCCCAGTAAACCTGGAGAGTTGAGGTGCATTGATTTGCACTAGGAAATGGGATTATGGAGATGTAACCTTCACTGAGTCTTTATTGCTGCAATATACCCAGAGTGCATTGGGGCAGTTATGAAAGGACACCATAGCACAGCACTTACTGTTGAGACCGCACCTGCAACCCCTATTTTTTTTTCTTCTTTTTCTTTTTTTAGGACCTTCTCTTTTGTGAAATATTGAACACTTTAAGTCCTTCGACAAATGTGTCTCTGATCTTTTTTGAGGCTATGCTACGTAATATTGTCCCATTCTGGTGTTTGAGGAGGTGCTGTTCACAATATTTTGGTAGTGGGGGAGGATGTAACTAGTTGGAAGCAGGAAGAAGGAAGCAGTTTTTGGACACAAAGCCCACTTTCCAAGTGTTGGTATTTGCGTTGAAATAAACAGCTGCTATTTTGACATCAGGATAAATACAGTCAAATTCAAAACATATTTTCAACTCAAACCCCTCTTCCTGCAGGTGTAAAATGTCTCCGGTCATATTTTTCAGTCAACATGAATATGCTAATTCATTAGTGGTTTAATTAGATATGAGTACTCAGGTGCTGGAGTGATACACACAAGATTCTGTTTAACCTTTCACTTTGATTTCCCCCAAGCCTAGATTGTAGTCCACATAAAAACAACACAACAACACTCCATGTTTGAAGCAGTGGTGTTTTGTAACCCTTCAGAGCACCATGTTTCAGAAGATTTTGTTTAGACCCAATGCACAGTATGCGTTGGGTTTAGAGACTTTCTTAATAACTTCATTTTTGATTTTGGTATTCTGCTGTATCTTTGAGTTGGATAAAATCCACATGAACTGTATGTATAATTTCTTGGGATAAGATGTCAGATCGACAAGTTCTTGCCTTAAAGCATTATTGTCTGTTTTGCAGTGTTGTCCCTGGGGTCTTCGACTGCATGAATCATACATCTGAGCTGACTACTACTATATCAGTGTCATTCAATGTGGAGTTTCTACAAGGTGGAAAATGAAGGCTGGTCTGGGAAAAGTGTGAGAAGCATGAGTTGGCATTAATGTTAGATACACAACTTAAGGCAATGGGGACCAAAAAACGAGCCACAGGGTTGGTTTTGACGTGCTGACATGGAGAGTCCAACAACATAAATTGATGTGCACAATACATGTGAATCTTCAATTCATGTGTCATCAATACACTTGGGTCTGAAATGGATATTGTAACCATAAAGGAGTTCTGTGTTCTTGGTGGGGCGTTGATTCCAGAAGGGTGTTCCGAAGCCCCTATCATCTCCAGCCAGGAGTGGAAGATCAGACGATCCTAAAAGGTTAGACAAATTGGCAGGTGTCTTGAATGTCAAGGTCTGCCAAATCTTTTCTCTGAGCACTTAAGGACTACATGTACTACTCATTGTACCCCCCCCCCCTCCATAACACACACACAATATACTGTAATGACAGCTTTTAAAAGTTAAGACTTCAGAACTAAGAGCCCATCAACTCCTTGGCTGTGAAATGAGTCTCATCAGTGTATGGAAGGTAGCATAGTTCATTACTGAGAACCTCTCTGATCAGTTCCGTAATATCTCTGTGATCCTGCTAGTTTTGAACCTAATTGAAATCCCCAGGAGAAATACCCCATAGCTGTAAATTGATCATATCCCGAAATTGGGGGAGACTACTAATGTGAAGAAGCTGCGCTGCACTCAGGAAGTCTTATCTGTGGAGTAGTAATGCATGGTCCTTCGTTCTTCCTGGGAAAATCAAGCCAGGATCTTGTGATCCCATTGTGCTCCACAGCCTTTGAAAGTGTGCTTTGTACTGCAGTATTAGGTGAGGATGAACTGGAGCAGACGCTGCATACAGCACAATACCAAATACCTCAGCTCTGGACTGTGTGACCTCCTTTTGAAGCTGTTTGCATTGTTGTCTGCACCATTTCCTTCCTAATGCACCTAATGGCACACCTTCTCAATCAAGTCTCTACTTTGTGAAAATGGATTTCCAGGTTTTTTTTCACCTGGTACAAGTGCATTGAGGCTTATTTAGCAAATGGACATGACTGCTTCTTGTCATTTGAAATCAGAAAAGTGTCCACTTATTTTACCCTTGAATATCAAGGATAGTGTACAGGCCCATTTTTTTCTATTTAATAGTGAGTAATAGCTTTGGACATAACTCTGCCCTTCTTTGAGTTGTGTTTCTCGCCACACAAGTGTTTACTTCTTTCTCAAAGCAAAGACACAAGTGTGTCAGGGCAGACAAAATGCTGGTTTACTAACCAGATTGACTGCTTACAAACAGATGAATCAGGGATCTTAGTGCGTCAGCAGACACATCATTTGGAGCTAGACAGCCAGGGTGACGATAAAACTTTCTCGTGACTGATGACACAAAGTTGGCATTTGCATCCTTAGGAAGTGATAAAATGATCCTTACATGCTTAAGACAGTGGAAGATCATGCGGAAGTTGAATCTTTTGTTTGTACTGAAATATAATTAGAAATAGGGAATTATAAGCAAATTGTTTGATTGGTGCTAAAGTTTCATCCTAAGTATAAAATCTAAGCACATTATCCAAGGGATTGTGTTCAACTTTATTCTATTCAATAACTAAAGGATAAATCTTTTATTACGTTTATTTGACGACTTCATATATTTGAACCCTCTGATTGTCTTCTGTACAATGTTTTATCCATTTGCGTTCAATCATTAGTCGAACCAGATGGAAGGTCTTTTAAACACATTTTATATCCTTGGTTAAAGGTTAGAGATTTGCATGCTGCATGACAATTTTGGCAGGAATCCAGAACAATAGAATCACTTATTTAATTAAAATGTAGCTTGCAGCAGTATGCAGGACATGATCTGAAGGAGAGTTGACATGAAAACGTTGACAACAGCAGAAAAACCTGATTAATCTTGTTATGTTTTTGTTTTGGTCACGGATTGGAAAACTTGCCCTCAATCATCCAATTACGTTGGCATGGTCAATGAACCCTCAAAGTAATAATGGCAGTTTGACAAATGTCAAGGTCTTTGGATTGGTTCATTCCCCAGATCAGAGATTCATTTACATTTACATTTACATTTATTCATTTAGCAGACGCTTTTGTCCAAAGCGACTTCCAAGAGAGAGCTTCACAAAGTGCATAGGTCACTGATAATAACAACAAGATAGCCCCACAGCATTGCGGGTAGTCAAAGACAAGAAGTACATATTGTGAACAACCAAAAAATAGTGCTAAAGGGAAGAGACCATAAGAGCATGTAGTTAAACAAGTTAAAATTACACAACATTGATCTCTAAGTGCAGGTGTACCTGTAGGAAAGCAATAAAAATAGGATTAACTAAAAAAGAAGAATACAACAGTTTAAATCAGCTACCACTAACCAACAAGAGCAACAGTCTAAGCAAGAGTCATTGTGAACCTTGAGGAAACTAGCGTTGGATTCAGCAAACCATTCCTAAGTACCATTGTACTCCCGGAACAAGTGCGTCTTGAGCCTTCTCTTGAAGGTGGAGAGACAGTCCGTGTCTCTGATGGAGGTGGGGAGTTGATTCCACCACTGGGGTGCCAGGCAGGAGAAGAGCTTGTGCTGGGACCGGGCGGTCTTGAGAGGTGGGACCACCAGGCGGTTGTCTGAAGAAGACCGTAGGTGGCGGGTGGGGGTGTAAGGCTGCAGGAGAGACTTGATGTAGTCGGGCTCAGTTCCATTCACTGCTCGGAAGGTCAGTACCAGGGTCTTGAATCTGATGCGGGCCGTTATGGGTAGCCAGTGGAGGGAGATGAGGAGCGGGGTAACGTGGGAGCGTCTGGGTAGATTGTAGACCAGACGGGCCGCTGCGTTCTGAATTCTCTGAAGAGGGCGGGTTGCGCATGATGGGAGACCGGCGAGCAGCGAGTTGCAGTAGTCCAACTTGGAGAGGACAAGTGCTTGGACAAGCAGCTGGGTGGAGTGCTCAGACAGGTATCTCCTGATCTTCCGGATGTTGTAGAGGGTGAATCTACACGACCGGGAGACCGCAGCAATGTGGGCCGTGAGGGAGAGCTCGTCGTCCATGGTCACCCCAAGGTTCCTGGCAGAGGATGAGGGGGTCACCGTCGCAGATCCCAGGGTGATTGAGAAGTCATGGGAGATGGAGGGTTTGGCCGGGATGATGAGAAGTTCTGTTTTGGCAAGGTTCAGCTGGAGATGGTGCTCAGTCATCCAGGCGGAGATGTCTGCGAGGCAGGCCTCAATCCTAGCTGAGATCCCCGGATCGGTCGGAGGGAATGACAGGTACAGCTGCGTGTCGTCAGCGTAGCAGTGGTAGGAGAAGCCATGGGAGGTGATGATTGGTCCAAGTGAGGTGGTGTACAGAGAGAAGAGGAGGGGACCAAGGACGGAGCCCTGTGGGACACCAGTGGAGAGCTGGCGTGGGCCTGACAGTTTGCCTCCCCAGGAGACCTGGTAGGATCTTCCCGACAGGTAGGATGAGATCCACTGGAGTGCAGTGCCAGTGATGCCCATCTCAGAAAGTGTGGAGAGCAGGATCTGGTGGTTAACCGTATCAAACGCCGCAGAAAGGTCCAGCAGAATGATGACGGATGACCTGGAAGCCGCTCTGGCAGACTGGAGGGCAGTGGTGACTGAAAGGAGGGCAGTCTCTGTGGAGTGGCCGGTCTTGAAGCCCGATTGGTTGGGGTCGAGCAGTTTGTTCTGAGAAAGGAAGTTAGACAGTTCGTTAGATACAGCACGTTCAATTGTTTTAGAAAAGAAGGGCAACAATGATACCGGTCTGTAGTTCTGGAGGACGGCAGGGTTAAGGGAGGGTTTTTTGAGTAAAGGGGTAACTCTGGCCTGTTTGAAGGCAGAGGGGAAGGTGCCAGAGGTAAGAGAGGAGTTTAGAACATGGAGCAGAAAAGTTATGATAGAGGGGGAGATGGTTTGAAAGAGAGGGGAGGGGACAGGATCAAGGGGACAGGAGGTGGGGCGATGAGAGAGAATGAGGTCAGAGAGCTCTGCCTCGGACAGGGGAGAGAAGGAGTTTAGACATTTAGTTGGGTCAGAAATGGAGGGTGAGGGGGTAGGATTCACTAATGAATACTAGAATAATTCCTGTTTTTCTCCAATACTGTGATTTCCTGCAGACTACTTTGAAAGTCTTGACTTTTAAATTAAGAAATGTAATCCATCAATAAACATACTAAATGTAGAGAGCAAAAGTATTTAACATTTATTTTCTCAGTCTTTCACTTTGCTGATTGAGAACACAAATTAATACAAATGTAGACTAAAGTAATATGATGTTTGAGGCATCTTCTTTCCCCACCCTTGCCCCACTATTATGAGCCTGTCGACCTCTCTGAGGCCATCTTAATAAATACGCTTTGTTTGAAATTGACCTGCTTGTTATGACAAGCAAAAATCTATAATGTTCTTCAGGAATCCAGAAGCCATCAAATGATGTTACTGAGAATTAGAGGGTTCTGATTGCCAACGTAAGTATTTAGGTTTCTTAAAACTGGCTGGCAGAGGAGGGTTCTCCTACATATAGTAGTTGTAATTTCACTGAGCCTTGACAGTTAAAATCATGGAAACTCTTCTGCATGGTAACCTGATAAACACTGCAGCCAAAATGCAACTCCTTATTTTTATCCTCACCATAACCCTGCGATGGGTAATTAGAAGGGACGTCTTGGGCCTGGGAAAGCAGTGGATGTGAAGCCAAGCTCCTGGGCCCTGTTTTCAGGGGCAGAGTGTGCCCAATATGATTAAGAGTTTGCTTCATGACGGCAAATAAAATTAGTAGTGTTAACAAGAATATAGCGCTACAACACTCTGTCAGAGGGGTTTGGCCCAGCCACACATGCTGGCTGTGTAACTCATGTAAACAAAACAAGCATATACCCATTCTTCCTCAGGGAAGGATGCTTCGGGAGCGATTAGTTGTGGTTGCCGTGTTATTTTTTAACCTGCAGTCATATCATTTACATACAATTTGATTTGACTGACTAGTGAGATCATTGATCATCTGTTTAATGCTCCTTTGACCTGGTTAAATATGTAGTCAGTGTTGAAATCTATTGAAGCTCTAGCAGTTGAGTAGAAGTGTTTAAGATGTAAAGTAGTTTGTGTTTCAGCATGTCAAAGCTTTAGCGGGGGGTGGGGGGTGGGGGGGGGGAAGCCGGCGGGCGGGGGGATCATAGTCTGATGACTCCTGGCAAATTGGAAGCTAATTATAGTCATTTTCATTTTGGGCAGAAACCAGTGCTTAGTCATGTGCAGAGTGTAGATACATTTCAGAGCACGCCTCGCCGCATCTACGTTTAGTACTGCCAAGTTTACCCTCACGATTGAATGAGCCTGCTCTGAGGGTGACGCTCAGGGGTTTAGGTATTTACACCTAAATCCCAATCTGTAAACCAATGACAGAAGCTTTTGGGCCAACCAAAGGACGATGACAACACATTTGATTTATTTAGACATTTTTTGTGATTTTTCAATTGCTTCCATTGCATTTCAGAGTATGCATTCAAAGAAACAGGAATTTCCCCCCAAAATATTATCAGACTTTGAATTGGCAAGAAAACTGCTGTTTCATTGTTGGTAGGGTAATGCCACACAATACCATACAAATGACCGGCTCCTTACATCAACAAACAGCATGGCTGTGATATGACAAACTGTATTGTACTCGGTCGCTTGACTGTATAGTACATTGACTATTTCGTGTAAAGAGTTCCATGTTAAAATGGTGACATGATGCCGAGACCACACAGTTAGCGTTGGCAGCATCCAGGGTTCCTGCAGGGAAGGAAGGTCAAAGGGCATTTAGCTGATGTGAATTGGCAGGCTGAGATCTGTCTGTCATGTGATATGACCAGACCAACAGGTGGCATCCCAGAAATATAACAAGTAACGTGTTTTCAGTCCTGCTGTACAGAGTGCAGAGAAGCCCTCTTTATAATAATATTATAAAGTCTATATTATAGATGTAGACATCTTGATCGGTACACATAAAATATACTAGAATGGTTCTGGATTACCGGTAGTACATATAACTCCACGCAAACAATTTGATTGGTCAGTGGGTCCATTGGTCAGTGGACTTGACCAATTGAGTACTTGTCTCCCATAGGATAGTTCCCTTGGAGACCTGCAATGGAGCTAACCAATCAATTGAAATTTCGTTCTCAGCATTTTTCATTTCTGTTGGTATTGATTCAAAGTCTCTTTGTTGTGGTTCTTTCTCTCTATTCCACAGTTGCCTCACTTTTTCAACCTCGATTGCTGGTGAATTTTGGGCATTATCTTAAGTGCTGAATCCATAGCTTCTGAGGGGGGAATCATTTCTAATGTAGTCGTAATTTGGTCAATTTTGACTGTCACTTTGATATCGATATCATATTCCTCACCCAGCAGTGCCTAGTGATATAGTAATTGAGAAGAATTCTTACAGCTCGCATGGTCAGTTTTTCATACTTTTCTTAAATGTGTCTCGTTAATGTTTTCAGTCTATATTTTCCCATATAAGGTATGTCTGATGATTAGTGTCTAAAACCTGTGTGTGTGGTGGGGGTTGTTTCAGGCACCTTTATACATCATTGTCTGTTCTTGTCCCTTTCTCATGTTCCAAAATACATGTCAACACCCAGGTAAAGTCCTAAACCATATTCTGCCTGGTGTCAAATATCAATGATCATGGAACAGCCCTCTGTGAGACCTGACACCTTCCTCCAGAAGCTGGCATCATGTAGCTGGAGCTGGATTGAGCTCCTCTCATTCATATGTGAACAGGGGTCCCAGTTGAATTTGTATATTAATGTGAATGTTGGAGGCCATTTTCCAAACTGATTCTGCTAACAGATGGGAGGCAGATATAATTTCATACGCACATGCATTAGAAAGGAAGCCTGTGCATCTGTCTGAGTGTGTATGGGTGAGGGTGTGATTGCATTTGCATTTGTTGATGCAACATGCCATGCTTTTGTCTTTTGTGGAGGACACAGAGAGAGAGAAAACGAAGGAATCAGTGTAATACTCGATTCCCATTTACAAGTTCTGAATGCCTAATGTACCTCATGATTGGTTTGGAGGATGACTTGTTCCAACGCACCAGACACACTGTAATCTGTAGACCTACACACGCTAGCCACCCTCCCACCAACGGGCCTGGTCCTGTCACAACGTGTTTCTCAATGGCCTTCTTTTACATAATCAGAATGGCTACCTCAGACTGTGTTTACCATGGTTCTATAGCAAAGCGAGTTCGTAGAACAATGGGTGGTCTGATTGATGCTAGTGGTTGTATTTTAATCTAGATTGGAGCTTCACTACCATCCACCCACACTGAAGCAGTGTTTCACTGCTTCTGGCCTTTATGGAAACAGCAAAGGGAGAAAAGAATGTAGATCAATGTCCCGAGAGCACTCCCAAGACATTCTATTTTATTAAACATTTTCCCATTAAGGAAGGAGTACAACTGTTGTACATCATTCCAACAGAGTCGTAAATCACGGAGAGACAGCAGTATTGGAAACAATGGGGGGAATCAGGGGAGATTACGGGAAAAACAATTTGGGGCCTCTTCGATGTTTGTGTAGAGAGTCTCTTGACAAGATTTTGAAATAGATTCACCATGTGTTGCCACCCTGTGCATCAAATGTGTTCTTCTGAGGTGGCTGGAGTGGGGATGCTCTTCTATTTCTGTTGTATTTGTCTTTATTCTTTAACTGGAACATTTGTCTTCTGAAGGAACATATCTGGTAAAGGCATTATCAAACTCAATCCCCACGTTTCCAGCTCCCTCGTTAATTGGAGTTAACGTGGTTTCTGGTTTGTTTTACTGCATAACAGCCGTCTTGTGCTTTTCATCTCTGATCGCAGTGATCTTGATATGTGCTGTTTATATCTTCAAGGTTTTCATGCTGGAAAAGGCCACTCTAATAAAATAAAATCTTCAAGGCGTTGTTGTCAATTCACAGCACATACTGCGGTATTAGTTGGCTATTACTTAGGAATCTGATTTGGGAAGTAGCCAAAGTGTCTTGTCACCAGTAACGACAGCCCCATTGAACAGTATTCTGAGTAGAAAATTCAAGTTTAGTTCACAGGCAAGTTCATAATTTTATAGAGATAACAATCGAGTCTGAATTCCTTTAGTGGCAGTGTTTCCTTTACATCTGTGTCATTTGGTGCATTTCCTTTGTCACAACAAAGCCTCAAATTTCCCTGTGAAAACGATACACCGCATGCTAAAACAATTCTAACATATCATGCTCGTACGAATTGCACAAACACAGGTGTACAGATCCTTTCTCTGTGCTCTACGGATGAGCTCCCAATGTGCAGGCTTCATTTCTTGTGTGCATTGGTCTGTGGCAACTGCAGTGCTGCAGCCAACCAACCCCTCTGTTGTGTTCTGCTGGGAAATCAGGATCCCACCAATGCTGTGAGAAACCAAAAAGGAGTATGGGAAAAACCCCTAGCCCTTTTTCATGGTGTACCACATCACTGCTCAGCTACTTGCCACAAGATCACTGCTCTCTCAGCTGAAAGTAACAAGGATACTGTAGTTGTTACCTTGCTGGGTATTGTTTAAAGATGGTGGTGATCTTGGGGAGGCCTTTGGTTGGAACACTTTTCCGATGTCCTCTGGATGTATATGTCTTGCTTGGCAACTACCAGATTCCTTCTGAATAGACAATCAGCTCAGGCAGCTTGGCCTGACATTTGGTGAATGTAAATTACTCAGTGTTTTGACATGGGTTAAAGAGATTGATTTGACATATGATATTTAGGATTGAACGTGTGAATAGAGGTGCATTTCTGGCTTTTAATCATTTCTCACTCTCTCTTTTCTGTTTGTCTGTCTCTCTCTCTCTCTGTTTCTCTCTCTCCCTCACTCTATTGACAATAAAGCAGTCACCATGACTTTGGTATCATCAAGACCCCCCTGGTTACCTCCTCCAACCCAATGCTATTTTAGTGCTTTTATACACAAATCATTTACAAATACTCTCTTACCTTGAAGCTAATTTGCAAGCGTATGCACACAGTTGGAGGCACTGCCTTTCATGTTAGTCTCCCATGACAATTAGGTTATAGGGTCCTCTGTGGGGGGCTGATACTGTAGCGTCTGTATAAGTAAAGTTGTCTGCAGTTGTAATTTTTCCCACACACTTATATAAAGCTTCAGAGACCGTCTCCTGGGCAATTAAATCTATCAGAAGCCAACAGAGCACGCTCTGTCAGAACTAGCAATTTAAATGAGTATGGATTCACAAAACTTTGAAAATACCCTTGCATGGTTGAAGTCTACTTAGAAACTTGGTGAGAGAGAGAGACAAATCTCTGCTATGCTGCTATTTCTACTACATATTTTCGTTTTTCTTCACAGATTAATAAAAATGACTTATATCTTTTTTCCTTGTTGCAGACATATAGAGAACTGGACGGGCCTGCAGACTCTAAAAGATGTGGATATGGAGCTCTACACTGGACTACAGAGACTGTGAGTGTAACTACTGAAGCCCTCCAAGGGCCCTTGTGTTTATTCCTAGTTGTTTGTTTTGGATAGGTCTAAACAATTTGGGAGACAGATTTAATCTAGCCCATCGGAGGGAGAAAGAGGCCCATTACCGGCTTGCCTAGATCTTTCCAGGCTTTCAGATCTACAAAAGTGTTGAGGGAGTAGTTGGCGAGTTTGTGAGTGGGAGCTGGTTTTGGATAGTGCCAGGGTGATGAATACTTCACTGCATTGCACTCACAGTGGTGCAGGCAGCCCAGGGAAGTGGGAAGTGCCATTGTAACCTGCTTTGTGCCTTATCAGTGTTTGCGATCAAGCTGACTGCAGTAGAGAGCTGAATATTTGCTGCCCACAGGGAAACAGCGAAGCAGCCATAGGAATAAGCACATGTGGCTGTTGCATCACAAGCAAGACATCAGGATTTCATGGCCAGTATTTTTTCCAGGCTAATTCTCTCAGGAGATGACAAGGTGTTAGTCTGCAGGCGAGGCGAGAGGGGAGGAGGGTTTGTGACTGTATAACTGATGCTAATACAAGCTGATCTTTAAACAAGCTTTTAATTCTCACCCAGTCACACGCAGGCAGAACATCCCCCTCGCTTTGCTTTGCCACTGATCAAATAATGCTAAAAAGCAGCGGGTAAAATTGAATTAAGGAGGCCCTTGCTGCTGCGTAGCTTCTTTTTTTTTTTTTATCTTTCCTTGTTTTTTTTCTTAAAGCAATGTTACCCTGTCCTCTTTCCATCCCTCTGTACCCACACACTGTGTCCTTACACCCTCCTCCATCCATGTCCCTCCTGTCTATCCACACACTGTCTGTGTCCTTACACCCTCCTCCATTCATGTCCCTCCACTCTACCCACACACTGTGTCCTTACACCCTCCTCCATCCATGTCCCTCCTCTCTACCTCCCATCCCCTTTCCCCTGTTAAGAACATCCGTCTCTTCCTTTCCTGCACCCTGAAGACAAAGCTGGCCTCTTCCCCCGCTCTCCTTGATCCCTCATCAGGGAGGCCAAGTGCAATATCCCTACAGATAAATTAGCATTTTTCTCATTACCATCTCCTCTCACCTGCCGCCTCTCATCGGGACACTCCCCCCCTACGCCTGGAGATGCCGTTCTGGCTACCCAGAGCTTCCGTGGCGTTGGCAGGGGCCACCAAGGTCGGTCAGCCGAACGTGGCCCCGCTCAAATCTCCTCTTCTGTCGGAGAGAGCGACATTTGAATATAAACAACTGCAGGGACATGTGACAAGGCCACAGGGCCGGTGTTAATTCTCTCACAGAGGCTGTTGGAGTCTGGTAGGCCCTGTCCTATCTGTGTCACTGTCCTTGACCACTAATCTGTTTTCAATGTTGGGGAGCACTTTTTATAATAGGTGCTCAATCTGACCATGTAGCCACTGAAACCATGTCATGTCGTTACTATAAGCTTAAAATCACATTGCTAGCTATGCAAATGCTCGGTCTAGAAATCACTATGAATGCAAAATAATCCATCAGTTAGAGGTTTGGTGATTGAGTTCACACAAACAATTTAGCCAACAGGCATTTTTATTTATAATACTGCTTGCCATATATGGTCTGATCTATTTTAAATAAACCCTCCCAGCTATTGTGAATTGTAAAGTACACCCAGAATATGTTGAAATAGCTCACTGTGTGGGCTGTCGCTGGGTGTTCACTATTCAGTGAACAACAGAAAGTGTATTAACAGTAATCAGTTTTTACATCCCATTTCAGTAATGAATGGCTCGAGATCAGTGCAGAACAGCAGTGATCAGAGGAGAAACGATAATTGGCACCAACAGCTAAAGTAGATGGGCATACTGTGTTACAGGGCCTCCCAATGATGTCAATGACTTCTTCAAGAGAAAATGGTACATGGAGATGAGCAGATTAGATGTCATTACTGGCCTAGCATTACTTATAGGCTATCACATAAAAGAGTGTCTTGCACATACAACAGTTCATTAGCTAGGTTCGCATCATTCTTAGCCAAGCACTAGTGAGTTATCCAATAGTGCATTAGCTAGGCCAGCAATATTGTCCCCAACAGCACATATACAATCGTATATTATCGTTAGCACAGGCCTCTAAATTACCAAACAGTAAATTACAGTTAATTTAAATGCTTAGGTAAATAGCAATCCATGATTCTATTTAAGGGTATTGATTGACAGTTAAGTATGTTGGATTAGCATGCTGCTAAACTGGATAGCTAGTAACTACCAACCCCAATCATTTTAAACATTGCATAGAAGAGGAGGATCCTCCAAGCTGAATAGGACCAATGCATAGATTCTTTTGAAGTAAAGATTTTCAGCATCAAAATTAAGATAATAACTAATGCTGAAACCTTAAACTGAGTGTGTATGTGTCTCTTTCAGAACGATAATGAACTGTAATCTGCGGGTGATTCAGCCAAGGGTGTTCGCTCAGAACCCTCATCTACGCTACATGTAAGTACATACATTGAACTGTGATCACTGCCCTTACTTGGTTTAAAAGTGTCGCCGCCCAGCATCGAAATGATCTGTTTCCTGGGAGATTACACATTTGAGCAGCTGCTTTCTTATTGATCTATATTATACCTGGGCCAATTTCAGACATTAATGACACGCTTAGAAATTAATTGAGATACGCTTGAAAATGTTCAAAGTCAAAAATGTTCAGACCATAGTTTTTTGTTTGCAGTGGCAAACTAGCTATCCTTACCCAGGTATTGGATTATGAAGAAATCTAATTATTTGCAAATAGTAATTGAATCAGCTCTACGTTGTATGTTAGACCACAATACATTGTAAAGTGGAAGAATACTGTAATACAGCATAGAGTCAGTTATACAAGTAACAACTAACTTGGAACTTGTTTTTTGACTCAAACCTTGTTTTTGACTATCTGCTATATTGAAAACAACTCCTCTGAACTTGCTGGCAAGGTGATTACCGGTACATGTTGCCTGATGAATTGTAGCCATGGGAGACTTGATTTGTACTGATATTAGGCTGTGCAACATTGTCATTGGTATTTCTCCATTTTCACCATGTCACATAGTCAATTACAGCACCATTTTATAACACAGATAATTGAGATCATATTTGCTAGTTTTTTTGTGTGCAGAAAGCAACACATCAAAAATGCAGTTCAATTTAGTTTGCCTCAAGGTAGTGTCCACATTTTACCCAAGTACCAGAAAGATGCGGGAAGGATAAGGATAATTTATTTAACAAAGACAGATGTGACACTTTATTACTTCATGTTTTCTTAACTTTTCTGGGAGTAAACATGAAGAGAAAGTGAATCTCTGCCTGCCACCTGAACAGACCACATTTACTGTATCAACTATCTGCCAGAGCCAAATTCACAGACTTACATTTACAGTTTAAATATAGTAGATATATGTGTCTGCATAAGGGTGTAATCTTTTTAGTTCAAGCACGCCAAATGTTGTTGGTTTACTTAAGGTATTTCTGTAAAGGGTTATTTATTTGACTAGGACATTCGGCCCTCTTGTGTTTGATAAGGTACTCTATATGCATGTGTGCGCTTTTCCACAAGGAGTGGGTGGAACCACTCGCTCTGCCTAGCGAGTCGACTGGCTCAGCCGAAGTAGCTCATCAACATTTAATGAATGGGATAAAAGTCATTAAAAGGCTGCCTTCACTTGAGTCACAAATGGAGCAGATGGACATGCTAATTGTGGACTCATTAAAAATGGGGATGGGTGTTCTGTGACAAAGATGATGATGGTTTATGTCTTCCTTGGGACTGTGGGTTTGAAAGGGGCGGAGACTTCTGTGCTGAGGGCTGGAAGCAGATCCTCTAAGAGGGAAGACGAAGCTGTGGTAAAGATTCTATTCTGGAGCTGACTGCCTACTTGGGGAGGAAAGGCTGTCATCACGGTTTGCATGGAGTCTGAAGAACTCAATCAGTTATTTATGAGTTTATTTCTTCAGTGCAGTCTTTTCTTAGGCTTTGAGAATGGTTTCTGTACATATTTTGCGTCCCTAATGATGGATGATAATGTTTGAAGTACGTGGCCAATTCCCTTACTTGTTAAAAGCGTACAAGCTTAGAGACCTCAAGAGACATCTGATTCCATCACTTACCTGTTTTGTTTTTGAAGCCATTCTGTCTGGAGATCTACTCAACTGAGAGGCTGAATGCTCAGGGGACTAAGCCTCACAATCAACCTAGAACCTTCTTTCATCGGCATAGTATCAATTTGTGTGCCTTGCAAGACCATGCTGCAGACCAGGATCAATCCACAATTAGCCTACTAGAAATCCATAGTCATAATTCCTGTAAACAATCCCCCTGGTTATGAAATAACATACTAGACTGAGTTTGTGTCTGTTCTCTCTCTGATCCCTCCTTTGTCTGGGACTACAAACAAACAGGGATCTATCATCCTACCAAGCCATTCAGTTCTCACTCCTTCACCCTTCGCTTGGTCAAAGCACCTATGGAAATTGGTTTAAACAACAAAGAGATCCAAAACAAGGTCTCTGGCTTTCAACTTGTTTGACCCGACCCGGGTCTTTTAATGCCGGAGGTCTAGCACCGGCTTTAATGTGCGTCCAGTGTGTCCCCGTTTGAGTGAGAGTGTGAGTGTGCGTACGTGTGTGTGTGCGGCAAATTAAAGGTTACTGTCTGTCTGGATGGCCAGACAACACACCACTCTATTCCACATATGACGGAGAGACCCAATAAATCTGGAGGGGCTGTTGTCACAAGGGCAGTAGTAAAGGTCAGCTGGTCCAGGGGAGGAACGAAGTAGGAAGTCTCTCTCATTAAATCTCCTCAGTCTACGTGACGCTCCAGACGGAAATGTCACTTTAACACCGGCTGTCTTCCGGAATGAGCCCATCTTCAATTAAAATCTGATTATTCTATGTTTGTGCAGCCTGGATTTGAAAACCCTCCTTTCGCGGGAATTCGTCTGAAGTGAGGCTCCTGAAATTCGTGTAGGGACCCTCGGCAGTTATTGAGGTCTTGGGGGAATGAGTTAATTTAGAGGCTGTGATGGTGTTGGTTTGGTTTAGCAAGGAATTTTGATGTGGTGTCTTTTTTTGCTGGATGCTTTTACAGTAAAGCATAAATAGATGAGTGAATCTGAAGGTGCAAATGAATCCTGTACCTTGTGTGATATTGAAGAGTATGTGGTAGCCACAGAATGCTATTGCTTCCCGAACCACATGATCCGCCTACATGTTGGGATTGCAATAAGACTGTGCCTTCCACCTAACAAATGTCCTTGGTTGTGAATACACTGCTCATCTAGCCTGCTCTGTTGTATCTTGTTGCACTGCAGCAGTCTGTCATGCTGTGCAAACCGCCTTAGGGATGCTGCTTTCCACATAGATCATGGATAAATGTCAAAACTATAGATTTAGATGTGCTTGTGCCAAACTCTATGTAACGGCATGCATACCATTGATTTTACTCCTGTCTGTGGCAATATGGTTATGAGGATGTGATTTAGACAGCTCTTTCTCACCTGAGTCATCTCAGTTTGTGTGTGTGTTTATGTGTGTGATTTTAATTTGATTTGGTCAGTAAGTGTGTGAGTAAATGTTCATGTTTCCGCACACACACATTTTAAACTAATGATTCAACAGTTATTCACCTCACGCTCACGCTAGTTTCCATTCTGTGTGGGTGCTGTGGTGATTCAGAGTCTGTCAAATTGAAAGTTGGCGTTATTCTGTGGATAAAGGTTGTGTGGTCCCGTTGGCAATCTACTAATGTACTCCCACAGACCAGGCTGTTTCTGCAACAGTTAGCTTGATCCGCTCCAGGGTTTAGCCAGAGCCCGTGTGGATGTGGAGGATGATTGGGGGTTGAAGGGTGCTTTAGGATTCTCCTCTGATGGTAGACCACTCCGCCCCCGCTGTTTGAAAACCTTTCCCACCCACAATGCATCACACCAGTCACTTTTTAGCTTTGGAAATGGTAAACGATCTCTTCTGTCTTGGCAGTGTGCTTTCTTATCTCTTTTTAGTGTCACATAGACATCCTTTAGACATGTTTTCAACCTCAAATAGATTGAGTCTCAAGCCAAATCTATTCCACTTATTTCATCGTCACTATTAAAGAGATGTTGATGAGCTGCCCGTAACGGATACAAAATGAGAAGAAGACAGAAGTGGGCACAGTTGGAGGCGATTCAACTGCAGTGCATGAAAGTTTGGAAAAACAAACAGGATGCCCAAATTGAATAAACACGTTCATGAAAATCATACCGAGTTTCTATTTACTTTCCATCCCTCTCCAGCATGTTTGGATGCTCCGGGCTAATCTCATCGTAAACATGGCCGGCTTGGACCAGATACTTGGGCTACGAAGCATGATATCTGCCAGACAAGCCGGCAGGTTTTTGGGTCCGCTGCCCACAGTCTGAGTAGACACCACTGGTTTTGAATGGAGATGTCACTGCCCTGTAGAGTATGCAGAGTTTATCTCCAGGCAGAGCCTGTAATATTGTAGTGAATCTAAATCTAGACTAACAGTAAATGTGAGGCTGTTTGAGTGAATATGAAATGCAGGGGTTGAACCCACTAAAGATGGTATATTGTAGAGTGAGACTACAAGATATTAGCAGGGAAAGGTCCTTCCAAAAGAGCATTTCTAACAGTTTGGTGCATAGCAGATAATTGTTGAGAAATTGGAAAAGTAAAATGGGGAATTGTTCAAATACCAAAATTCTATGAAAACATTGATAGGTTTATGTTAGCAATAAAATACATTTTATACATATAGTATAGCAAATACGTATGTAGGTCAACATAGAAACAGTTCCCCTGAGTTGGGTTGGAAGAACTGCAATGGAAACAGGATCATCATTACAGATGAGTTAATTGCTAGGACATGAAATTCAGCGTGATATTTTCTCACAACTGAATTATGGTAAGTGAAGTCGACTGTGTGGGTGTGGAGTCTGTCACTTAAGGCCATCTTAATTACAGTTCTCTCCACACAGTACATGTTAATGTGAACAATGGAGTGTGTGATGCATGGTTGTAGGAGTTCTTTAACATATCTCACATGAACATTTTGCATGAATCATTAAGAATCAGTATCCTCTTTTCCCATGTACCTTTGGGGTATCACTCTCCGAGTGTGTGTTTGCAGAAGAATAAGTGTTATGTGAAAACATAAAAACACAAAGATTGCTTGAGAAACAGAGGAGAGAGAGAGAGAGAGAGAGAGAGAGAGAGAGAGAGAGAGAGAGAGAGAGAAAGACAGAGACAATGAAAGACAGACTGACAAAGACACGGCCCCACACTGGCATGCAGGCCAGGCCAGACCAGGCCCATCTTTAGATCCATAATCATAGCACTCTAACTGATCCTAAAACTTGATGACGCTCGTTCTGTTCTCAGAGTCAGTCCGGGTGCTGGGCTAATCGTCGTGGTTACACAGCAGAGCAGGACTGGGCAGCCTGACAACCAGGGGGCTCCCTGTCAACCAGCGTGACACAGGGCTTCCAGATCAATATCGGCTGCAAAACCGAGCTGTTTTCTGCAGCCTCAAGTTCAACTCTAACACAGAGAGTTCAGGGCTGCGTGACCCCGCCTGCTCGCATTACCTCAACGCAATTCTAAAGGGCTCAGATACAGACACGTTCTTTTCTGTCCGTGTAGCATTTTTTCCCAGATGATGTTTTTGTTTTTTGTTTTTTTTGTCACAAAACTGCCGGCACAACTAAAATAACTGTTGTTTATCCAGCCGAAGCAATGCTTTTATTTAAATGGGGCATTTGTGTGTATGGTCTGCCAAATGCAGTGTAAGGGTACTTCCCAGCAACATAGTGATTAGTGGGAGGCAGCAAGGCGAATACAATCCTGACATGAGTGAATTGTGCCTAATGTTTCACCAAAACAATTCGAGGAAACGCCAGCTCAGGAGTCGCTGCTGGTCAGATAAAGGTCTTTCATTTCTATGGAACATCAGCCCCCCCGGCCTCCTGTCCTGCCCTCCTCCCTTCATCCCCCTATTCCTCCATCCCGATGCCAAAACCTGTCCGTTGACAGACAGCAGTCTGGCGGAGGCCTGACACTCTATGTACACAGTGCTAGCAACGGCCGGGCTTGTCAATCAAAGTTTGGGGGGTGAGAAACCACCAAGATCTGTTTGGACAAGAGGATGAGGATTGCTCTGCCTTCACAGATTGCTATTTACCGTGCTGCTCTGGGATTGGATTGAGATATTCTCTTCACACCTCGCCCCGATGGTATCCACTGTAGGGCGGCCCACCCTGCTCTGCCGGTGGCACCCAGCAATGCTGTCAGCTGGCTGATTCGACTGTGACATAGACAGAAAGAGACAGCTCAATGTTGTTGTTTTTTACCTGTGGTGCCAGATGGGGGATGAGGTAGTGCGGGGGTGAGGCACAGGAAGGGGGAAGGGGGTTAGAGTTTTTGTGGAGGCGGGTGCCAATGAGATGTCTCTCTTTGGCAGTGGGATGCCTCAGTTAGCTACTGTCACATTGTCAAGCTGCCTCGTGGCAAGTTTATGCACAGAAATCCTTCTGTGGAGGCTTTCGGTCTAAAATAAATACTTTTTTTGTGTTGAATACTCCATTCCTTATTACTTTGTCTCATGTCCACTGCCAATCAAGTGTGGAAGCCTCCTCTGGAAACAAGCTTTGTTTACAGTTGGAGTCATAGGTCTTTGAAAACAGTCATGAAGATATATTAAAATAATATAACACTCATATCCTAGCAGCAGTGACATTTTGTTCCCAAGTGTCTCCAGCACTCAAATCCTCAAGGCAAATTTTTGAATTGATGGAATGTTTTTAGTTTTTTTTTTGCACCACAAATGTCTGCTCTTGAGTAATCAGAAGAATACTCTTCGAAAAGTGTCCATGTTTGACAGAGGGGAAAGTCCCCAGGGATGTATATATTTGCAGCAATAAGTCTGGACAGTCAAGGCAGAACTGACCGGCCTAATGTGCAGCCTGTCCTTGAAAAACAGGTCTCTCTCTTTTTCTGCTTTTTGTGTGGGGGGGTTTTGGTGACCAAGATTGCCAGGTGCAAATTTAATACAAACCATTCTGCCCTGTGCTGTAATTAAATCTGTTCAGCTAATGATCTAATTAAAACAGAGGAAGTTAAAGAAAGGCTATGGCACTTTCACTAAGTGATGTCAGAGGACAGTAAAACATTGACATAGCATTCTTTGGCCCTGCTAACTGGCAAACTGGCTAACTCACAGGATTGCCTTTGTGTTGCACATTAGCTTGGAGCATATCGACAATGCAGCTTACACAGCCTTGGTTTTGAACAGTGCCCCGCCTGATTACAAGAACACGTCTCTGTTTTTTCTACCACAGCTTGCACCCACTTTTTTATCCATGCTCCTTCCCTAATCCTATAGATGCTGAACACTTTAATCCTCTTTCCTTGTGTGTCTGTGTGTGTGAAAGACAAAAAGTCTGGGAAGACTGTCTTTCACAAACCTCTGAGGATGTGAAAGAGCAGAAACAGTAAATGGGAATACTGCAGGTCAGCTCATGGCCACTGGATGAATAAAAGTCCCTTCTCTGCTGTTTCTAGATGTGATGCATGCTTTCCCAATGATTCTGATTCTGATTCTGATGCTTTCCCACCACTCCTGCTGGATTCCTACTGGAACTTCATCCAGTTTCCTTGTTGTATTTACCACAGAAAACCACAGGTCACAGGACAGTGGAACCATGGCTTGTTCCATCAGCCAATAGATGTCATGATAGAAAAGATAAAAGTCGAAATGTTATAATACACAAAGTGTATTTTAGATGTAGATGGTCAAATGTGGATGGATGTCATATAAATCTGTGAAAATAGGCATTCTCTAGTTGTAATATGTGACTTTTAAAGCTGATGTCCCTTGAAGGACATTTTTGACAAGTAGGCATACTTATGCCTAGTCACCGGAGGGATACTAAGCACCATTTGCAAGATTTTTGTTTGTCAGTTTGCTGGCACTGTCTTTGACCATCTCCCTGTGCTGTCTGATCTCATTCATGTGCACATTTGTAAGGTTAGCCACGAGGTTACTGCTGTTGCTGCCACCGTTGGCAAGCAGAGCCAAGATGTATACAAATATTTCTAATGGGGCAGTTGGCTGAGTGTGCAGTAACAACCAGCGGGTTATTGGGAGACAGGCCTTTCTGGCCACCTTCAATCCTGCCCCTTTGTCTCAAGGGCTTGGTCTTTGGTCTGGAAAGGGGAGAGGGGAATTAGGACCTGGCAGTACCCATTGGGTCAAGGTAGGATCCTGCTGCTTTGAGATTCACAGGGGTGCCTGGCTCCATGCCAACCATGTCACCCCTGCCAGTTTTACAGGACCATCTGCTGTTGTCCCCCTCTCTTCTCCGGCGGCTCAGTCCTGGCAGTGCCCGTCAGAACAAGTCAAGATGGCCGCCCCAGGTGGCAGTGCATGACAGCCGTAGCAGAGGGGGTTGCTGGGAGATACGATGCAGAGGTGGCTATCAGCCAGCCGGGGCCCGGGCTGAAGCTAATAACCCACCACCAGCCCACCAGTCGCTCCATCCCCAACCCGACTCTCTCTTTTCCCTCTCCCACCGCTTCCGACATCAGCACCCGCTCACACCTCACTTTGACCAGGAAAGGCTATCAAGCCACCAAGTGCCTGCTGTACGCTGGTGTGATTAACGGCCATGCACCCCCATCCCGCTGGCCTCCTCCCTTTAAAGGGGCAAAGCGATTACCAGGGGACCAGAAGAGCATCACCTCTCCAAAACAGACCAGACACATGATGCACAGACAATGATTGTGTTATTGGTGCAGGAGTGCTACGTGATGAAAGGATAAATGGATCTTCTAGTCTAATAAGGGGAGACCGAGGAGGAAGGCAGCACAGAAAACAGTCCTACTGAGTGGTGTCAGCTGTAAAAGCACTAGAGCGAGCGCTGTTTGATTCGGCCTGGTCGGGGGTGGCAGCGTTTTCATGTTTGGAATGTGGTCCTCCTCATTTCTCCTAGCATAGAGGGAGAATGAGTCGGCTGTCACCTTCCAGGATTATGGGTTTGAGGCATGAGGTCTGGCCCCCTGAATTCATTACGGTCGTTCAACTCACAATGAGGATGAATCAAAGACAAGGCAATCAGTGGTGGACATTAGAGATGAGCTCCTGTCAACACTGGGAGACCAGGGAAACTGGGGGGACTCACTTTGTCTCTATGCCTACCCTAATGTGATACATTCAAATGCTTCTGAGACTTACTCACTTTTGGCATATTGTGTTGATAGAGTGAGAGGAATACAGAAGTAGTGAACACAACAAGTTAAAGTGCTATTATTGTGCTTTTATGGGCAATTGTCGACATTATGGTGTGAGTTGTTTAAGTAATTACTTCCAATCGACTGGCTCTAGAATATATAATACGGTTTGAGTCAGAACCCTGTTGCTTTTAAAAAAACGCCCCTCGTTTGATTAATATTATTGCTCATTTCAAATCAAATTCCAACTGTGCACTGTGCATGCTTGAAATAATGATGTGTATTTTTAGGTAATGCTAGAGTTGGATTTCAGGAAGTACGAAGCACACGACTTGGATTGTGTGTCAGACTACTTTATGCTAGCTCTATAGTCAAGTTTTGAGTTGAATTCTTTCCATTTTGATGGCAAACAAATGCAGACGCTGCCTGTTTTTTCTTGACTTCTCAAGATGTCTGTCAGCTGGTTCAGTCCAGCTGATGTGCATATCCTCTGACCTTGTAAGAGTCAACACCAACACAGACCATAGTTGCTGACTTTGACCAGCCGACCAGCGTGGGATTTCACCTTGACATGCACACGTGTGCGCCAACAAGTGCTAATAAACAATACGTTACCGACCAAGAACATCTCCATCTTAATGCATACAGAGACGCACAGCGGTAGTCTCGCGCTACACTTGTGAGGGCTGGCAGGCCTGCCCAAGGCATCGGCCATACATGGCTGACTTCCTGTATCTCACGCCAAGTGTGCACTGCGCATGCAGCATCTATCAAGGTGTGAGTTCAGGCCTATCTTTTTTTAAATAACATATTCTCTAAAGATGCTTAGACAGTAAATCTTCCCCACACCAACACCTCGTTCTACATTTCCATAAATTTGCATCATCGTTGCGCCAGCCTGTGTTGTTCTGGAGTCAGTCGAGTGTCCTTGAACCATTGTTACTGCGCCGTCAAGGAGAAAACCACAGATTGTGAGATAACATTACTCTGTACGGACAACCAACTGAATGTAAATAAACGGCATCAATTACTCTAGCTACTACAGCTCTTGAAAACTCAACATCTGTCAGGCAGTGTTAAAGTAATGTTTGAACTTTTCGACAAACTTGGATGGGTATGAATGCACATGCTACATGTATACTAACAGTTGTAAACAAAGCATGTGTTAGCAGAGGTTCCAAACAGAAGATGTCAACATGGCTTAAGAACATGTTTCCTGTGGCCGTATAACAGTTAAAAGACATTGAACAACAGTATTTGGATGATGAACGCTGATGACCTTTGCTTTGCATCTGAATGGCGACTTGTGAAAGGCATGAGCTGAAGACAGCCACATAAGCCCCCGCCTCCAGAACAGGGAACTGGATCTGATGACAATGGATGCTTGTGAGCGCTTTCCTCTTCTGTATAAATTACCTAGCCTCTTCAATAACTTGATTAATGTACAATTAGATGTATTTCCCCGCTTGCCGCAGTTGTTGCTCTGGCTGTTTCCATGGAGACAGAAATTTAATGCAGAAGGATACTGAAGACCACGCACACACACACACACACCCACACACACACACACACACACACACACACACACACACACACACACACACACACACACACACACACACACACACACACACACACACACACACACACACACACACTACTGGCAATACAGATGTTTTCTCCTTGATTGCAAACATTCAACTGTTGTAATTTTTCTCATGTTGGCTTTACTGTAATGTTTTGTGACATTATATTGAATGTGGGATGTTTCAGGCGTTGACCTCTGCAAATTATCCCGCCTGTCCACACAGAGTTTACAGTAAACTGTGGACTTGGCACATGCAGCTCTTTTGATGAAAAGAGTTGTGTCCATTCTTTGGGACAGCTGCAGTCCCAAGCTTTTGTCAGAATATTTGGCTGTGAGAAAAAACTCATTGTGCAAAGACAAAAACCTAACACCAGCTGATGGCTCCGTGGACACTTTTTAATTACTCAAACAATGTTCAATCCATTCTGTGTGATGCGGAGCTGAGGACAAAAACAAACAAAGAATTCTGGGTTGTTTTTGGTCTGAGTCCACTACTGTCTCCCAGTCCTGCAGGGATGCTGGATGTCTCCTGGCTATATATAAGTTGAACCACATGTATAGTCTCCGTGCTCCAGACCTGCAGACCAAGCCTGGGGTTAGCATGTTGACCCTGGAAGCCCTGGTTCTGCTCATACCAAAGGATTAACCAAGAGCCGATGTTAGACAAGGTGTGAAATGCATGCTACCAATTTCATCAACCTCAAGCCAGTACATTTCCACTACTCCATTACTACGACTCATTTTCAGATTGATGTTGGGTAGTTCACACTCTGATAGACTGTCATTCACCCACTTTGGGCTGTTTGTAGGCTTTCATAGTGGATCTAACATTCCCTATCATATGATAAAGTGTTTTCTTACCATCTGACCAAAGAATACTTGAAAGCACAATTTTCTGTGCTTTAGATCAGTCCACCAACCTTCTATAGACAGTTTATCCCAGAACTGTGCTGATAGATCCAAGGCTAGTGATGGGAATCTAGAAGCTATGTAACGAGGTGTTGAGAGTCAGTGAGTGGGGGTGGGTGTACAATACTGCACGCCTCACTGTCTTTATAGCTGCTTTAATCTACTCCTACCTCTTTATTGATTTCTTGGGAAAAAAAGATTTCATAAAACTGGAACCCAGAGAAGGTTGACTTGGTATAGCTGGTCAGGGACTTCAGCTCCTGGCACTTCAAAGCCCTAAGGTCTTGTTACAGTAATTTAGGTGTATTTCATGGTGGTACTGTAACTACAGTAGATATAGAAAAACACTGGGAACGCGTGAACTGTAGACCACTCTGATTCGCTGTGAATACAGTTGCATGTATTTCGTCACATCATTATTAAGTTATTCCTTTGTAGTTGCGTGTAACTAGAGATGTAGCTTTTTAAAATGATTAGACCTGTTCACTGACAAAACTGTATCTGTCATGGCCATAAAGCGATCTATTTTATAAGAGTATGAGTGATTGACGTTCCGTTGGTTTAACTGCTCACTGAGGAATGAGGAACTCAAAGAGGTTAATGGCTCTGAAATCGCCAGTTTAAGATCAGAGATACACAAGAAAAGATATGGCATTGAGAGAATCTTTGTTGAGATAAAAGAATCCCTTATTTTTAGCCTTGCTCCCCAGAGCCCACCATACCTAGGACTGGTGCAGATTTATAGTGAACAATATCTTTTGTTCTAATGAAGTGAAGCCTGTTTGAAGTTTTTTCCTCCACTGTTTTCACTAATTGAATTGAATGCAGTGATGAATTCATATTACGGCACTTCCTGCTTTTTATCGTGATAGATTCTTCCCAGAGGTAATAGATTTGAACTAGATTAGTTTTGATCCTTTATCAATAACACTGCAGAGATCTTAGTGTGGATACAATCCAACACACCATGACTTCTGTTTGGTTCTCAAAAACTCCCATTCAACTTAGCACAGCTCTTCTCTCCATCAGACATTAGTGAATTATTCACAATGCGTCTTTAGACCCAGCCTGTCTTTGAATGATAGATGTGGCAGACGTTACGAGGGCTCTGCTGTCCTTTGAAAAGTCAAATGTTCGACAGCTGTATGAGACGATAATCTGAAGTTCTGAGATGTCTTCAGAAAAAATTCCTGGGCATGCAAAGATCCAGGAGCTCATAGAGGGCTTTATGTCACCATAGTTGGGATAGATGGAGTTTTATAGAGTTTACAAACCCCTCGCCCCACACACACAAGCACTTTGAAAACCTTGGGGACAGTGTCGAGAAATATGCGGTAGAACTGGTGGATTCATGAAATATGGACTGAGCTAGTCAGACTGAAGCACTGAGCTGAGTGAAAACAAAAAAAGTTAGCATCTACGAGAAGCTATAGAATACAATCCTTGTACTCTATGCTATGGCTGTTTTGATTGGTGAAGAGATTGATTGATAGAGAGATCCACCTATGACCTTTATACTTGATCCATAGCTTGTAGTGATAAGGTCAGAGGTAGAGGGAATTGTTCTTCCCCAGTAACAAGGGGATATTTCCAGGGGTTTCAGAAAAGGTTGTGGGAGACTTTGTACCAAAGACACCGTCATTTCACAAGATTCTATTGAATATGAACAGAGAGGATTCAACCCCAGGAGAGTCTATTACTGAAAAACGTTGTGTTGTATTCAATCCAGACCTCAGACAGGGAGGCCATTAGTTACGGTGATTTTTTTAAACAAAGGGATATCGGCTGGCTCACCTCAGGAAATGAGAATCGTTTCAAGAATATGAAATTCATTGAGGAAAAAAATAATTGATTCCTTTTTTCATTTCAACCCATTTCATTTCCATGCAGTGAGGATTGCAGGGATATCCCTGTTCCAACCTTGGAGAACGGGTGTGAAAGACAATTAAAATGGCCACCTTCTAACTTGAACATGTACTGCTGCTATAGCTACGATGGCTATCATTGATCCCTGTTGGATAATAAACGACAGGACTTTTTCACCTTTCAGTCACATTGAGAGATATTGTAAGTAAAAAAAGTTTCTAACTGTGGTGTCAGGAAAAAATCGGGCACAGTGTCTTTGCGTTTTGAGAATTAAGATGGTTGACGGCATGAAACTTCACTGTAAAATATACAAACACACTGATCAACACAAGCATGGATACAGATCCAGTTAGATTATAATGGTCTGGTACTGTACCTGCAAGTTGCTAGAGAAATCGAACCATACTCACAATTCCAAAACAGTTCGTCTTCAGCAGGGATCCACTGTAAAGTTATGTTCTGGTGCTGTTCCCTCAACAGAATGGATAACTACGTGGCTTCAGCTCTCATTAGCGTGGCTTCCAAAACGTGGCCACAGTTTCCCATTGACATATGTGATTAAAGAGCATTATTGAAGAAGCCCAGGCCCCTCATGACCCCAGAGCCCCCAGAGCCTCTGTCTTCATCTGGAGGAGAGCTAACACACAGGATGCTGCTGCTTGATATTCACCCCCACACTCCATGCAGGGACTGGTTTCCATCAATATTAACCTCCTAGGTGGATCCAACTGCACTGCACGTCGCTTTTACAACTTTATTAAACTTGTATGTGGAAAAAGGTCCATGCAAGAAGTGTGTGGAACGCATGGTTTTATGATTTGGAACCAGTGATTTAGTTCCGCCTGAGTGTTTTTGTCTTGATAGGAAACTCTCTGAGATGATTACTGGGTTGTAGTCCTTTCAAAACATGTAAAAACGGATGCAACCTCTCTGTTAAGTAAACCCATACATTTTCTACACTTCAATTTTTTCAGTTTAATAATCAACACCTTTCCACCCACTGTTAGTCTTTTTAGCCTTGCATTAGCTGTGATGGCTTATTTGCTTATTTGTTTATTTATTTATTCATTTACTTACCTTGGCCCCCTCCCACCCCCCCAAATCCACTTTTAGCTGACATTTCTCCTTGCAGTGGCGAAGGATGACCTTTGAGAAAGAACACTTCCTGCCAGCTTTGGGCGAGAGGTCTCCGAATATGCTCACACCCTCCCCCTCGTGTTGGAGTACATACATGCAGCACTGCCCACCTAGCATCCACGAAAGAGAGAGAGAGAGAGAGAGAGAGAGAGAGAGAGAGAGAGAGAGAGAGAGAGAGAGAGAGGGAGGAGAGAGAGAGAGAGAGAGAGAGAGAGAGAGAGAGAGAGAGAGAGAGAGAGAGAGAGAGAGAGAGAGAGAGAGAGAGAGAAAGGGAGAGAAAGGGAGAAAGGGAGAGAGAGAGAGAGCTCAGGCTGGCGCTTGTGCAACTGCTATCTTGAGACTTAAGGGTAGAGTCCTTGCTCCATTTAGAAGGAGCTGATTCTCTCCCCTGCTCATGCTCTATCACTGATGCGTTTGTTTTAGCCTCTGGTTAGCAGATCAGAGACCAGTCCTAGCTCATTCTCAGGTGCAGATGTTCATCCGTATGCCGTCTGACTGCAGTGCCACTCAAGGTTAAAACTGACACTAACGTCTGCTGGTTAGAAATCAACCAAGGCTCTACATCTTTTTGTATCTCTCTCCCTTCTATCTCATTCTCTCCCCCTCTCTCAGTGACAAACACAACTCTTTAACATGTCCGTTAAAACACATACAAGCACTTTAGGGACACGTGCTGGTGCTTCCAAAGCTCTACAAAACACACGTCTATTAAATGGAACAAGTGTGTGCAAGCGTATAGTGTTACCCTGTAGCCATGCGCTGCACCCTGCTTAATGAGGACCTGCAAGGGCTTCTTTTCAATCTGTAACATTTCCCTAATTTATTCAGTCTGTGGCACCGAGTCTGTACCCGTTGGGAGTACTTTTTCATGGGGAATGTCAGTGAATATTCCGTTTCATTATATACTGTATTCACACATTTCTGTTACTCTCTGTTGAGTCTGGGTCTATGTACCAGGGGAGAGTGGATTTGGACTTTGTTGAATTAATGCAGATGCTATTGTTAAGCATTTAGCCTTTTTCTGTTTTGAAACCTTCCAAACTGTTCGAGGCTGCCTTCCGTTGAGACAGTAAGAGGGATGACTCAGATATGGGTGTTGTTGTACGTGTCAGTCTGTGTGTTTCTTGTGTTTAAACTGGATGTGTGTGTGTATTGTGTCAGTATGGGTGTGTTGTTGTGTCTCCAGGTGAGTGTGTGTGTGTGTGTGAACCGAGGATGTGTGTTAAGACTTCCCACAGGTCTCTTCATGCGTTGACAGCGGATAACCCACAGAACCAACAACTCCTCCCCGAGTATCACAGGAAATGAGAAAGGTTGCAGGATCCTTAGCTCCCTGTTGCCATGGAAATAGGCCTTATCACTGAGCGCTGCTTGTTAGACGACTTTCTAAAGAAGCCTGGGAGGAAAGGCAGGCCAAACAGTGGAGCAACATCTGCAACCACGGCACAGATGCCTGTTTGCATAAGTTACTGATAAAATGTGTGTGTCCTTCGTAACTGAAAGTGTGGGGGAAGATAGGCATATTTGTACTTTTTGAAAGGTATGTAAATTAGAGAGTTGAGAAATATGTACCAATATACCAGTGTAGAAGGATAAATATGTTTATACACTTTATATATGGTAAGGAACATCCTTTAAGGCCTGCGTAGTCCTTTCATTGTTTGAAATTCAATGCAATGCTTTGAGCTACTACCAACGATCTGGTGTGAACAGATACCGTTGCTTGTTGCTGAAACATTGCATAGTGGGTTCATATTATGAATTTTGCTATGCATATGTTTCAAATCAAATGTAACATGCGCCTCATGCGTAACAGCCCATGTAGATTGCACTGAAGCAGACTGTAAAAGCTGTGCTTTGGCAGAGTGAACCCAAATGAAATATTCATGACGTAATACAATTTGTTCTCTGCTTCTGCCCTAATTGTATTCATCTATGTCAGTGCTCATACTAACTGTGCTCATACTAACTGTGCTCATACATCTTATAGTGGGCCGCCACATCAGTATCTATAGCATCATCATGGAACCTCAGATCAAATCTGAAATAAAGTCTGTTTTATATTAAAACTGACCTCAAGTGTTCTGGTCAGATCACTTATGAGGTTTCCGACCATTCCTATTGAATTTGGTGGCTTTTACACTCCCCTGGGGGTTTACTTAAGTCAATTGAATTTGTTGACTTGAAAATGGCCAAGTTTGTTTTATTGAGTTGCCTGAACCGCACGATTCCAGTAGCTGATCCTGTTTCCTCTGGTTTGTCGATAGCCGTTTGCAGTTTCTTGCCCTATTTCCATTCAGGTCTGTCCTTACTTGCCTGTGGTTAACATTCACTCTTTTTTACCTTTCTCTCTCTCTCTCTTTATCTGCAGAAACCTGGCAAAGAACCCCCTGACCACGCTGTCATGGCAGCTGTTTCAGAACCTACAACTATCTGAGCTGTAAGTTTGCTCTTTTATTTCATCTGCCTCGTGCCAAGATAAACAAAAAGGTTATGGTTTAGATTAGATCAGCATCAGCAATCAGCATTATTCTCACACACAATTCTGCCCAAACAATAATCGCTTTTAGTAAATGCTATTATAATTCTTGTCTGGGTTGTGCAAAACCTCTTATTTTTTTTGAGATGGAGGATAAAAAAAAAAATGGAAGGTGGCTCAGCCTCAACTTAACTGCGGTGTCGTGGCACATTGATCTTCAAAGTCATTTACACCCGACTTAATTAAGACACGCACAGGAAACGTAATGGTTTTGCAGGAGGGAGAGTCTGACCTCATTTTCTTGTTTGTCATGAATATTTGAGCAATCAGTGTGTTTATAAAATGAGTTTGCTCTTTCACCACCGAGGAGAACATTTCAGTCTAGACCGGCATTGTAATTTGCACATCATTATAAAAGCCCTGTCCATCAGCGGACCTGCCCTGTCATGTGGAGGGGCAGGATCCTCCCTGCTCGGCCCAACGCTGCCTCTACACCAGCCTGATGACACCATGCTGTAGGGTGTGGTCACATGGGGGGTGTAGGGGGAAGGCCTATTTAAAGCAGCCCTCCTTATTGTGCTATTTCCAGAGGTAGAAGCAGGGCATCCTTTGAGGAGAAAGATGGGGTGAGTGGGGGTAGGGGGGGAGACTACTGGGTGTGATAATGCTAACGTGGTAGTCCTGCTGTATAGATAAGGACGTGAGAAAAGAAAGCCCGGTCATACGGTAATGTCACACTGTCTCCAACAGACTATTGGACTTCCTAGGTGAATATTTGTGCCTGTGCACATTGCACAATGCCCTTTGCTACCTCACCCCCCCCCCCCCCCTCTTCCCCCCGCCTTCCTCTCTCCTCTCCATGCCTCCCTCTCGATGAATTACAGTCTAGATGTTTCCCAGTTTTTTCTTTGTCGTTCCACATGGAGGACAAAGGACGCCAGGGGATTTGCCGGTCAACTTAACATTTCATATCTGATATTCTACAAGAATAGGAGATTGAGGCTTGGGTTTTGGTATAAGGGGCGTGATTTGGTGTCAACACGATCACAGAGGCATGGCACTGAGCTACATAAGAAAGAAGCCATGTGGAATCAAGCTGAGCTAAAAGGAAATGAATCACTGGATCCAATGGAGACATTGGCACATTACTGCAATGATCATTCTAATATAAGTGTATTAACACTGCAAGTCAATCACTCCACATTACAGTAAGCACATCTACCAGGTGGTGTGAATGTTTAGTCTGCAATTATTTGAATAATGTGTCCCAGCACGTCAAACCACATCCAATTTATATATAAACAGACACATTAAATCATCTGAAATAATAGTTGTTTCCCACCATGAGGAGAAGGCTTGGCCTTTTGGTCTTATTTGGTCTCAAATATTTAAGGTGGAGATTGTTCTTGAAACATGATTTTAAAGTACTTTGCAAAACATGATTTAGGCCTATCAATTGTAAGTGTATGAGAGCTGTTTGTTTGCAGTGAATGACATTATTCCTGAATACTGTTCAAGACACGTTAGGGAAAAACAAAAGAAGAGAATCATGAGATTCAGACGAAAGCATCTGCCTTACTCTAGTCTCATATACATCCGCTAAAATCCAACTTTAGTTATCAAGAGCTAATTGTCAAAGCCAGTTGAGTGTCAATACGACAGTTTCTTCATTTTTTTCTGACAGATATAACATGTCCTCAGTCACCTGAGGTTCTTTGTAGTTCTGTTGAAAGAGGCCTAACAAGGCTTTGAGTTTTCCACAATGAAGTCAAGCTCATAATCTAGTTCATGTTGCTTTTTGTCAGTCTGTGCCCTTCAGCCAATGGAGGAGAGTTTACAGACCTGCTACACATGCTGACCCATCGTAAGCCTGTGAATTGTATCAGGGTGAAGGGTTGCTTAATGCTAAATATGCTGTGGTTGCTCCAAGGGTACTATGATTGGAGATGCTTGAGTAGCACATCCACTGTCAAGCAAGCTCATTCACTACCCCCCACCTCCTATCACTTATATATAAGGTTTTTTCTTTTTCTGTTTGCAACTAAACCCGTTTGCCAGAGGCAGTGTGCATCCTCAATCCTTTTATTATGTTGACTTTACTTTAATCCTACTCTCTCCATGAAGCAGAGGGCTCCACAAATCCAAACATTTATGCGTCTCTCCATGAAAGGGATTTCCGTTTGACTAAAATGGAAAGATAAAACTTGCCAGGCTTTTGATGGGTCTTGTCATGGATTAGAAGGATTTCTATAGGGAGCCCAGGGGCCACCTGAGCAGCCAATAAGAGATAGACGAGGTGAGATAATTAAAGTTTGTTAATATGCACCTGCAGTCTTGGAGTCTTGTTAATGTACTTCACACATCTGAAAACACCAAGGTGGCTGTAGAGCCCAAGATTAACTACTCAGGAGAAGGAAAAAAAGTTCCTCATAAGCTGCAACTTTGTTTGACTCTTACTTCCTAAATACTCATCTGACCTGCCTCCCATTTCTTAAATGTCTAATGATTGCGGTGCAGGTGGTGTTGTGGATAAGCCAAGTAAGGTCTGGTTTCCCCAGCCAAATTATGCCATAGTTATTTAAGAAAGCTAGCCACTGTGAGAGCCCCTGGGAGTCTGGCTAACCCAGGTGTTTGCTACACTGAATAGGGAAAACATAACAGAGGAAGCCGGAGCTCTGATTGACTGAAGGACACACTATTTGTTTTTGTATTGCTGAACACATTAACCTGAAAACATTGTCCATTATCCTGATAACATTCTCCAGAGAGCAGACATTAGACTCTGAGACATCGGAAATGGTAGGCCTTATCTATCATTGGAAAGTAATAGGAGGCAATCTTGAATCTGGGGAACAGTTCCACCGCTCACGTGAAAGCTCTTACAACGACTGTACATTGAGCCCTGTTTTGCTGGTAAGAGCTATTTGAATGGGACTGTCTGCAGGCAATCTGTGGCAACGGGCTGGCAGGCTGCCTACTTGACAGCTACATTATCTCTCTAGCACCTTAAATGCATGGCCTCCACCTCCACTCACCAACCACCCAGCATCTGGACCCAATAAAAGTGACACTGAAAAACTGACAAGTTGAGTACCTGGAACAAGGCAGAAGTAATGACACAGCTAGAAATAGAGAGATTTAGAGAGAGAGAAATAGAGAGAGAGAAACAGAGAGAGCTAGAAAGACAGAGAGAGAGTGAGAGTAAAACAAGTATCAGAAACCAAAATACCAAACACAAAATCGATGTTGCCTGTGTTAAATGTGGGTAAAATAGGAGTATGTGTGTGTGTGTGTGGGGGGGGGGGGGGGGGGATTTAGGAAATGAGCAGGATTTAAAAGCTAATATAATTTTATGCATGGTAAAAGGGATATTGAAGACTATTCAAGCTGAGATCAAAGCCCATGAGTAACAACCTACTCTATATCCTATTGTTGTACGGATGCCAGTTCAGTTCTGCACAGGCACCTGTGTGTGATTTTTCAGTCAACCAGCATCTGTTGTTGATCATTAGGCCTTCTTGAATGCCGTAGCCGATTGTTAGCTTCAAGGAAAATCCCGCTGCAAGCTCTGTTTTGTGGGTCATGTAACAATGTTTACGGTTCCTGCAAATGGTTCACATTTAAGCCATTGCTGCTGCTGATACTCTTGGCATATTAAGAAATAGTGTGCATTCCCCCAAAACAAGCAACTAATCATCTAATTGCATGTTAAACTGTATGTTGAGAACAGAAAATTTCACTTTTTCCACTTGGATTCTTTCGTCCAGTCTCACCAGCGCTCCCGCCAACCCAGCATATTTGCATATCTGTCTGTGTTAACTCCTCACAGATGAATAAAAGCCTGCGTATGGAGCCAGTGGTTATATTAATGATGATAATTACAGGGCGGGGGGAGTGATTGGCCATGCAGGCCCCGGTGAAGACTGAGCCAGTCTCAGATGAGTTGTTGCTAGTCGAGTGTTTAATGAAAACCTTCTCCCTGAGAACCCTGCAGCCCAGTTTAGGGACCCCGGTTCGCACGGCCCAGACTCATTATACAGGAAGAATACATGGCTGCCACTCTGGCACTGTATCATGGGAACAGAGGGGAAATAATTACTGGTTTACAACCCATGCTGATTAATTTATTTGCAATTTAATAAGCGATGAGCGTCACCTGTTACTGGCTATTGAAAGGCGTTGTGGTTTGGGCATGAACTGCTTTTGACCCAGTTTTTTTAACCATTAGCATGATGAAAATGTGTCACAGCTTGTTTTGAATATGATAGAAGAACCTGACTACCTAATTGTAATCCACCTGTGAAATATTTCAATCAAATTACTTTATAGAGAACCGTGGATATGATGCATAATTTATGATTACCAGCGATGTAAGGTTGACCCTTATCAAGGACGTTCGGATGGTCATTCATCTTGATAAAACCGGCCAATCGGTGAAGATACATTAGCATATGTAAAACACTGACTCCTGGAATGTTGAATAATGCGTCTCTTTATTATACAACATACCCTCTCAAGCAACACGTACATAAATAGAATGACACAAGCCTTACACTGAAACACACCCAGGATTGATCACCCAATCACATATCTCTCAGTGACCTTCCCTCGATTCAAGCGTAATCATTCCTCTTTCCACACAAAAGCTCAAAACTCCCTTCAAATGGGCCTCACTGTGCCAGCCTGATTGATCTGAACCACCTACTATGTTGTTTGGTATTCATGGGGGCTGATTGCCGTTGCTGTTGCTGATGTTGTTGTTGTTTGTCCTGGCGTTCTGCAGGAGGCTGGATGGCGTGGTGTTTGAGTGCGGCTGTGACATCCGCTGGATCCAGCTGTGGCAGCAGAGGGGGGAGGCAGGGCTGCACACCCAGCAGCTGTACTGCAGGAACGGAGCCTCCAAGATCGAGCTCCGCCACATGTACATTGGCAACTGTGGTAGGTGTACATGCCTCACCCATGTTCTCGGGGTGACGGGTTACAAGTGTCACTCACTGTGTGTTTGTGTGTTACTGTTTGCATGTCCGTGAGTGTCCGTGGATGCCAGCTATGTCTTGATTTGTGTGTGTGTGTGTATCTGTTTGTGTGCGTGTGTGTTCTTCCTCTCCAGACCTGCCTGAGATCAGTGTGAGCCACTCTAACCTGACAGTGATGGAGGGGGACAATGTGACAGTAAGCTGCAATGGATCAGGAGCCCCCCTCCCAGAGGTGGACTGGACTGTTGGTGGTCTACACTCCATCAACACACATCTGGTGAGTCTGACCAACCATTGTCTGTCTCCTCCTCCTTCCTCTGTTGTCCAAAGTCTGGTTTAAACTCTCCCACTCTCCCACTCTCCTTTTCTCTCTCTCTCTCTCTCTCTCTCTCTCTCTCTCTCTCTCTCTCTCTCTCTCTCTCTCTCTCTCTCTCTCTCTCTCTCTCTCTCTCCTCCCTCACGCTCTGTTCCTGCAGTCCAATGTATACTGGCCCAACATCCACTCTATCAACCTGACACTGGTCAACGTCAGCCGTGACGACAACTTCTTCCAGCTGACCTGCATCGCTGAGAACGTGGTGGGGATGACCAACTCTTCCATCCAGCTCAATGTTCAGTGTAGGTTCTGGTTTGTCTTATCTTATCTGTGTTATATCCAGCATGTTTGAAGTGAATGGGGTTATTTAAATACAGGGACTGAGATTTCTTTCCTGCTTCCTTACTCTCCGCTTCGCAACTGAGCTAAACTGCCAGGTGTCTGAGGCCCAATCAGGGATGTTATTTACGTAATGAGCAAATAAGAAGGCAGAAGGAAAACGGATGTATTGTCGACTTCAAAGGATGGCTGTGTGTGCCTCTGTTGTAGGGTGCAAGGTTTGTTGCAAAGTTGTATGCATCTTTTATGACGCATCCAATGATATACATGTATTACTTTGTTTTGATGTATTGTTAGTGAATGATCAGGATTTGAAATACATATTTATATATTATTAATGTCACTGACAAGTGCAGAGAATAATTTACAGCCCTGCTCTCTCAATAAAGAGAAAATCCATCCATTATCAGGTGAAACCGTCTATTTCTGCAGGTACATTTAGAATGCAATGAGGTGTTGCATGGTTCTAAATGGAGTGAAATTGATGTCGCCAATTAGCAACACTACACCCTCTAGCCTGTGTGAAACCGCACACCGCAGATATGAAAGTGGAAATAGGTGGGGAAAAAAGAGAAACAGCTATCACTGTAATGAAATGAATAATTAGATCACCATCAGGAAACATGTTCACATAAATACTGCATGTCTCACAGCCTTACGTGTCAACCTTTATGAAAAGCCAGCTCTGATCAGAGGGCCTTTGTCTTCAGGATTTGACTCAAAACCAAATATTTATACTATTTAACAGGTGCATATTGTGAGAGAGTGCAATTATTCAACCTATTGTGGAGAGTTCTGATCAGATAATGACTTACTAGAGAGTATTCTGTTGTTACGTCATTATATAAGATTGACGTTTGCCCACACACCAAAATGTATAGATATTCACCAGTTGTACCTCTCTGCCAGTGTACGCTTCACACTTCTTCGTGGCTTTTGTTAATCTCTTTTCCTGGTGCTGCAGATTAATTTATCAATTTTACACCACATGCTTTTGTGGTAATTACATCTCCTCCTCTGCAACTGCCTATTGTCTCAGGAAATGTCATAAAATAGGTTTTCTACTGTTCTGAGGATGGAGGATGACTTACAGAGAAATGAGTCTGGCTTCCGTCGTGTGTGACAGTCGTCAGAATTAGCAAGTTTAGCAAGTCTGCAATTATCCACTATGCAAGCTTCACAGCACTGTTCTTCCTGTTTTCAATAGATCACTACTTTGTCCTCTACCAAAAGCGCACAACGTTTCTCTCCTCACCAAGAGAACAGTGGAGGTCCCGGAATCGTTATCATTTTTTATTTATTTCACATTCACATTTCATGCAGGTTTTTTCTTTGAAGTCAACTTGCTTTTTATTATTGGTGTGTTGTGGAGAGTTAGCAGGCGTACCTCTATGAAATGCAGTGCTGGTTAGAATACTGGACTCCACAGGGAAAGGACTCGACAGCTCAACAGTGTGACTTGTTATTTTGTACAACAGAGCAGATCGCAACCCATTGTCGCCTGCAGCCTACATTCTAGCATCAACTTGTTGGAACCTCATTCGCTTTGAAAAGAAGATATGTGTTAGCATTAGATAACATTCTAGAAGTACTGTATGCTTGTATGGCATGTCGGCTCTCATCAAAGACGTGGGGTTTATCAAAGCCCGTCATCTTCATGTTGACATTACCAGGACACAGTGTTGCTGTTGTCCAACATGGAGGGATATAATGACTTATTGTATCGACTGAGACCCGGGGAGATGATGTGATGACAGCGGCACATTGAGGAGAAAATGGATCTGTCCCTACGTGTCCATCAGTAAAGCAGAGTAGGTGGGGGGTAGGGGAGGAGGAGGGGGGGGGGGGGGCACTGAGCTCCCTGATCGTCCTCTGCTTCTTCTTTTCCCCTCAGTGATTCCCCCTCCCTCCGTGTTTCTCACGCTCTCTTTCCTCAGTTCCTAACGCCTTCAGACACACACACACGCAAACTCTCAGAGAGAGACACATTGAGACCCATGCACACACACACACCCACGTACTCACATGCCCAAACTCTCCGAGAGAGACACATTGAGATGTATGCAGACACACGCTCGCACACGCAGATATGCTCAAATACACACCATCAGTCGCCCTCCCTGCTCTCTGTCCCCTCCCTGTCTCCGTCTCAGAGGGACTGCATTGCAGACCGGGCTTGCCTCGGGCAGCTGCAGGGCTCACTCAATGACAGGCATGCTGGAGATGAGAGAGCAGGCAGGGCAGGGGAAGGGTGCTGCAGCATGCTGATGTGACACACAAACACATGCACACGCAAGACCATACACACACACACACACACACACACACCCACACACACACTCAATCGCTCGTTTTTTTCCTCTCTCTTTCTCTCTCTCTGTTTCTCGTGCTGTTTTACCCCCTCTTACACACTCACACTGCTCACACACACGCGCGTCATCTGTTTTGGCGGCTGAGTGCCTTGCTGTTTCTACTGGGAAGATTTATCATCAGAACTCCTTCACTCGTCTCCACACAGAAGGAAAGCGGGAACAACAGCTCCAGGAAATCCAAAGACTAAAAGCTTTATTAAAATCTGTTACAGACGCAAACAAACAAATGGCACCACACTGCATTTCCCATTAATCTTGTTTTTAGGGGTGGGCTGGGGGGGGGGGGGGGGGGGGGGGGGGGGGTGGGGGGGAGGAATATAGATACCTGGACCACAGGGATATTACCTGCCTCTTGTCAGTAGATCCAACTAATGCTCTGCCCTGCTGCAGCTGCAAGTATGACTCATCAAACACACACAGTGTTTGCAAAAATAGTTGATTAAATGCATCTGGTAATACTAAGTTGATGAATTGTTGACGTGTTAGCACCCTTTTGAGTTTAGCTATGCATGCGTACCGACCCAAAGTTGTGAATAATTATTATTCTGTATGCTGTATGTGTTCCTATGCAAGAAGAGTCGTCAAACTGATAGCGGCACCATGATGTCCCAGAGTCTCACAGTTTCCTTTTCCCCTGTCACAGTTCAACCAACCATCCTGAAACTGGCGGAGCCAGAGCGTCGCCATGACACGTGTATAGAGTTCACGGTGCGGGGCTACCCCCACCCAACGCTGCGCTGGTACCACAAGCAGAAGGAGATCCTCCAGAATGCCTATATCCGCACGGAGATGGAGTTCTACCAGGACTACCTGGAGGGATGCCTAACCTTCAGGAACCCCACTCACTATGACAACGGCAACTACACACTGGAGGCCAGTAACGCCCTTGGCACCGTGACCAAGACAGTCTACGGACACTTCCTGACGGCCCCTCCGTTTGAAGAAAATGGTCAGTGCCTTCCTGCTTTGGCTCCAGTCAGTCCCACACCTTCATCTTGGTGGTTATCCTCAATATCAATGTCTTTCTCCTTTGGCTTATCTCAGGCTGGGGTCTACTATCAAGGATAAGAAATCCATCGCATAGTCCATGATAAACACACTGTAGCAATGATTCCATTATCAGAGTTTCATATGAGTTTTTCCTTTGACCAAAACAACCTTCCATTTCTCCAATACCCTGAAATACCAGGTGACGTCCTCTGTCCCTGGTAAGCAGTGTCATGACGAGCCTAACATGTCCCAACCCACACATTTAGGAGCTTAAACAAAGTAGACAGCATAATCTCTGACCTTCATCTCCGCCCTCCCCTACCACTACATATGAGGCCATCCATTACAATCTGCCATGGATTATGAAGTCTGAATATGCGGGTGGACATTGACGGATTGGAAACGTCTGGGTTTAAATGAAGTGGGATGGCAGGAGGGCAGGGCTGAGCTGTGGTTGAGGACACCGGGGCCCCATGGATCCACCCAGCGCGGTTCCGCTCTGCTCTACCCTGCCCACATTAGCTAGAGGACAACCAGATAGATCTGCTCTCATAGGGCCCCTTCCTCACACACACACATACACACATACACACATACACACACTTACACACACAGTTTCTCACCGCCACAAACCCAAACACCCTCACACACACATACACGAACACAGATTCTCAACCCCACAAACCCAAACACCCTCACACACGTGCACCCCTGGGATGGAGAAGGAGGGAGAAAAGGTTGGACTTTGCTACACAGGGAAGGTGGTGAAAGCCAAAGACAGCTACTGTCATAACAGTAGAGCATGGGGATTGTGGAGTTCAATGAAAGTGCTGGAGAGGCAAGGCACTTCTAATTATTACAGTGCTAGGGGAGGGAGGGAGAGAGGGAGGGAAGGTTGGAGCGAGTGAGTGAGGGAGGGCAGTACACACACACACACTTTTGCTCCACTGTACTCCACGGCTGTGCCAGTAGCAGTTAGTCTACCATGGGCCCATTAATTTGGCCACAATTACTCTCTGATCTCCCACTTTCCAGCCCTTCAGACTTGAAATTCCCCCATCAGCCCGAGAGAGAAAGAGAGGGGGACAATTTCATGGTTGTGTGTCTGTCTTCAGTGCACTTGCTCTGGGTTGTCCTTTTAATGTCCCTGTTTTTCAGAGCTATCAGTGCAAAATGCCCCTGTTTTAAAGAGATATTCTATTCAAAGGACTCTCTTGGACCATCAAGCATATCTCTATAGACTTTTAAGAAAGACTTATAGCTGAAGAGATTTGTGGGGTAATGTTGAAGAAATTGGATTTTAGTCTCCTGTGAGTTCTCTAACATTGGGTTGTCTGTGTTGCAGTTGCCCCCACGCCATCGGACAATGAGTCTAACAGACCAGAAGAGGATACTTTTGGCGTGAGTTCAAAAGGAAATCTTAGTGTCCCTAACGATGTTGATGAAAATATATAATACCTCACAACAGTTACAGTGGCAATAGGAAAGCTGAGATCAAGCAATAGTTTAATCTCTCAAAAAATACTTACATTCTCTTTTCAACTCATGAGGATTCAGATTCTCTGTTTCATCCAGACATACTTTGCCGGCTAGTACAGCCATCGTACATAGACAGATAGATTTGTAGCTATCGTAGCTAAAACAGTAGCAACACCTCCTCTGCTTTCCTCCACAGGTGTCCATTGCAGTGGGCCTGGCCGGCTTTGCTTGTGTGCTGCTCATCGTTCTGTTCGTCCTCATCAACAAATATGGCCGCCGCTCCAAGTTTGGAATGAAAGGTGAGTCGGCACAGATGTACAGCTGTTCATACAGGACTGGGCTTTGTCTGGGTCTTTCCGACAATTGCATCACCTGATATAATTCATGCCCTCTGGCCAGGTCTCTCCTACCCCCTACCCCCCCTTCCACATCCCCCACCGAAACAAACCCCCGAAATACACCAGCCATTGGTCCTGATAATGTGGGCTGCATTGGGCTATCACAGATGGGATCCTGAATTAATTAGTTTCATGTCTGTCTATCATGCTGAGGAATTCAACGGAATGAACACGGCTTTTGTGCACGGGGCAAGCTTTGATTTTGGGCCAGATCCAGGTTCTGCTTATCTTGGGGCTTTGGCATAGTGTAGAAGGGAGCCGGGGGCCCAGACGGGCCCTGGTGAAGAGCATTATGCGTCTGAGTCATGGGTGTGGGAGTGAAGCAGCTGGGGGCCTCAGATTTGGAAGGCGCTCTGCGGAGGGAGCCTGTGCAGCAGTTCTTATCACCAATGTTGATACTGTTGGGTCCCCAACGTCTGCACGCCGTGTGCATTGGCAGCTGCTTTGTTTAGAGGTTTTACAGACATAAATAGGCGGATCTCTTGCAGCAAGGGATTGAGATTCTAATCTCTGATTTTGACTCAGTTTAACCAGATGTTAGATGTTTTTGTTTGCTGTGTTCATCTCCTATCTACGGCAATTTAGAGGAGAGGTCCCAGTTGGCTTTCTGTTAGTTTTCTCAGAGTACATTTTGATAGTAGGCTCTTTAACGCTCTCTAAGTTATTCAATTGCATTTTGTTAGCCTAGTATAGTGTTAGCCCACTCCCCACCCCTGTAATTAGCTGCTTACTGGGATTATAAATGGTTTGTCACCTCAATAAAGAATTCCTGTGGCATAATCATTTATGGGTGGCAATTATTGCTTCACCCCAAAGTCTCTTCTGATGAACGATGCGCTGTGTAATTCATTTACATTTTGGGAGCGGAGTTGATGAGCTTTCCTGTGCACTGTATTGCATGTCGTTTTTCTGATGGCCGCAAAACACACAAACATGCTAATGTCTGTTGCAAAGCTAACACTCCAGACCGGTAATTGGGAGAAATATAGAGAAAGGTGATTTTCTAGTTCAAAAGGTGAGAGCTTTTTCCAACATATTGTCACGACTGTCACATACCAAAGAGTGTGTTTTCCAACAAGACCTGTCATTACTTGTAACACATTGGGTCTCTGTACCCTCTTCTTCTTGTTTGCACTGACCTCCACTTGCGAGAGCAGGAGAAGGTGAGCCAATTTACTTTAAGTGAAGCATCTTCTTATTGTCCGTTACTGTGAGTGGCGGAAATTGTATACAGAAGAATAGACTCACAGAAATGCCAGTGTGGCCTCTTTCACGGCGCAGAGCCAACACAGGAGACTGATTTGTCCTATATTTTTCCTTCCAACTCCACTGCCATCTCCCACCCCCAACCCCTCTTTGAAAATCAGCTGGAAGCCTAAAGAAGTCATTTCCTTGGATGAAGCATATTGGATTTTCACTCCACTAAATCACTGCGGCTCTTTGGCTGTTGTAGTTTGATCACCAACTATTCTTGGGCATCCAATAAAATCCTGATGTTTTTTTTCTTTAAGGGGGCCTGGGATTGCGATTAGAGGCAGCACCGTGGCGTGTCCTACTACATTCAGTTGATTTACTCGCCTTTCAGGCCCCACTGCCATGTAGTGAGGCCCACTGCTCTTGTCCTCTCTTTCTTTATTTTGTATTCACTTTTTTATTCTTACTCAGCCATTCCTTCTTACTCAGCCTCTTTCTCTCATTCTCTCATTCTCTCGCTCTCCTTTTCTCTCTCTTCTTTTCTCTCTCTCTCCTTTTCTCTCTCTCTCTCTCCTTTTTCTCTCTCTCTCTCTCTCTCTCTCTCTCTCTCTCTCTCTCTCTCTCTCTCTCTCTCTCTCTCTCTCTCTCTCTCTCTCTCTCTCTCTCAGCAATTACAAGCTTTCTAAAGAAAGGCTGATTTTGATGAGGGGCAAAGTCTGACCTGTGACCTGTTTTTCAATGCCTTGTCCATTTAGCTCTGTGAAAACATTCATGCCTCCTCTTTTCTTCCACACTTTTAGCGGGCTATTTCGTAAGAGGGTTTATGTCCGGGGATCAATAATGATTGTTGGTTGCTCATCTTTCATAGAGCAAAAAAGAAAAAGAAGAGAAAGATAAATATATTTCTAGAGGTAGAGTTAGCTGTTTGCCACAGAGGATTCTGCTCCCATCCACTCCGTTAAATGCAACTGAATCCAAATGCATGGCCTCATGCTCTCTCTTCTGTCTGTCTGTGGGCGTCCATGTTTCTTCTCTGACATTTTGATTGACAGGTTGATAAAACCCCTCTGGGATGTACCATCCTTTCTCGGAGGGGGTTCCTGTAGATAATGCAGACTTTTGTGCTCTCACACAGCAAGCTTCACCCCAGGCAAATGATACTGCATGGAGCGCATTTCATTATGATACTGACACAACTACTGTCTAGCCCATAGTTGTATGACTAACAGGTTACCTCCGGGCCTTTGTGCCTGGCAGTGAACCTTCACTTAGCCATTCCTGTCTGGTTTTGCTATTTACTATTATCAGCGCACACATACACACGGACACTCACACACCAGTGTAGGTGCACTCCAAACACTCCCACCCATGATTCCGGCACGTCTGTCGCAGGGGTTTAACCTCCTCTCTGCTACATTACCTGAATATAGCCCAGGGATGATCAGCACACACTAGAGAACACAAGAATCGTACGCATGACTGACTGTCTTGGCCTCCACCAGCAACTTGAGGCCCCTCAGAAATGACAGAGCGCTGCTGTTGTACAGAGAAACAACTCGACCGACAAAGACCCACGCTTCACCAGCCTCCTGTCTGCCTTCCACAAAATGTGTTTACCCTGTTCTCTTGGTACAGCACCAGTCTGTGCTAATTGGTGCTAAATCATTCTTCTTAGTGGCGCAGACAGATGGGCGATGCTGAGGAGCAGTGACTGGCAAGCCAGAGGAAGAACCCAAATGTTGATTCAATTTTCTCTACGTGAAAACAAGGAAGGTTTCCAAAAAGTTTATCCTTCACTCTCACTTGGTGTCCCGGATACAATACCCCTCACTCTAAGTGGAGTCTGTGAGGATTTCAAAACACTGCACCATCTCAAGCTACATGCTCCTGAACGCCCCTTACACCCTTTCCACCTGGAGGAAAAAAAAGAAAGAAGAGTCCTAGATCTCTTTTATTTATTCATCCACTTTAAAATTGTATGAGTTGTCTTTCTCAGGAGCATGTCTTTGGTCTTTGTCACTCTGCTGTATATAGATTTTAGGCCTGGTAAGGAATGGGTGAAAGGAGGCTTGGGACAGTGCTGTGTGATCCTAAGAGCCTGATGCAAACAACCTACAAGGCTTCTTGGCAGATGCTGGCAGATGTAAGTGCTGCGTCATAGAGCTCTGTTTGTTATTGTGGTTCCTCTTGGGGGGCTGTTTTCGGCGCAAGGTATATATTTGGCTTGCCGATGCTTCACTCTAACAGCGTCCTATGGGGAGGAGGCTAGCTAGCGCAAAACAAAACATCTAAATGCTGTTGTTCATTGTTTGTTCTTCGTGGCACTCTGTTTCCTATTGGCCGGGGAAACACGTTAGAGCTAATAAGAGGCTGTGATTGGATCCATTTGAATGAGAGATTCATATACTTATTTATTATATTTTACTTACTGTATATTGATTACTGTACTTTATTGTATTTGATTTCTAAACTATCTAAACTGTTCATAAGTACACGTTCCACATCATCAAGGACTTGGGAGAGTAAGGCAAAAGTGCAATGGTACAATAGCATTTTCTGCTTTAAGTTTCCCATCTCCACCATGACATACTTTTAATGGCACAGTCGTTGTGATTAAGAAAAAGGGAGGCCTAACATTGCCTGCTAATGAAAAGGGAATAACAGATAAAGGGCCTCTGGCTGAAATTTGAAAAGGGAAAATTCTCCTCTCATCATCAAAGATCTAAGATCAGGATGTGAATCCAGAGAGATAGACAGTCCATCTTTAAATACTGTATAAAGCTTCTCCCTTTGGTAGCATTGCTCAACTCCAGTATGTATTCAATTGTAAATAGGAAGGCATGGCATGCTGCTCCCACAGTTGCACTGTCTCGCTGAGAGGATAGTAGAAATCTTTTTCATTTTTTTTCTTTTTTGAAAAGATTCAGAGAGAGAAGGTTTTTGGCTTGGAAGGCTATTACCCTACCTTTAACCATTAGTTATTTCAGTGTGAAGTAGAGCTAACACACATATGTAAGGGCTTGTTATGTAACAGTCACCTGGAGTGCCACCATATACTCACTCCTACACGGAGGGCTCAAAATGATGAAGTGATTTTTACATCCGTGCCAGCCAATATGAATCAAGCAGGTTATATACCACAGTTCATTTAAGATGCATCCCCAAAGTGTGGCATTTACTGATTTTTTACTCTTACTTACCCTTGTTATACACTAGGGAAATAGGTGTGTAGTAATGACATTGGGTGTGGGAATTTTTTTTTTTAATTTGCTAGAATTTTTAAAATGATAGTAATTCCACCAGTGTGCCGCGCCCAAATTTGTTTGTGCAAATACACATTTTACCATATGCTCGTACAGTAATTCAACCCTACATTTTAAATGCTGCTCAGTCAACCTGTGTCTGATATGAAACAATCTTGCTGCAGCAGTTTAGTAATTCTAAATTCATCCCTGGTCTATGGGAGGAACCTGGATACATTTGTTTTCTGGTCATACCCTTCTCTCTCCCACTGTGTCTGGAGAAAGACACACAAATTGCCCAGGAGAATCCCAATGGCCTCCTTGGCCCTACACTACACACACCGATGGGACTTCAAGACCTGGGCCCTTGCATTAAAGATAGACAACCTGTCTTCCATTTTTTATGAGATCCGCTGTTAAACTTTAAGGGCCGGAAAGTAATTGTTACGTAATCACAACTATAGAGTTAATTATTGATGGTAGCAGCATTCTTTGGCCGGGTGGGCAGGGGCGGTTGGAGCATAACGTTCTCTGGAGGGGCCTGTTCAAATCTCCCACCAGTGTATGGGGACTCCCATTCATCTCTCTCTATCTAGAAATATAGCAATATATCTGACCAATGTAAGTTACTATAGCACCAAAGGCTTAACAATTACCACAGTTTTATATGATAAAATGATTTGAAAGAGCTAGGGATTCTGTGACATTAATGTGACATAGTTATTTATGCTCATGTGTATCTGCATCTCTCTGAAGATAAAACAGTCCTCTTTAAGACAGCATCCACGTTAAAATTAGCGAGTCTGTGTAATACAAAATACAACTTAAGATATTTGCAATAGACTGCCTTGATCATGAATGCATGATGCAAGCAGCGAAAATTCTGGCATGGGGGTATGGTGTGATGTGTGTGTTTGTGGTTGGGGGAATGGGGTAGACGGGGGAGACGGGACGGGGGTCTGTCATAAAATGCAAAGTCTGCTGCCCTCACTGCCCTGTGGATCTCCAGCCAGATCCTGTAAGCTTGGTGGTGAAGGCCCATGGCACATACTGGCTGATGAAAAATAATAATAATAAAAATGACATGAGAGCGATGGCTGTTAAGGAAATGCCAAGGCCATCTGTGCTGCTCTAAGAGGGTGTGAAATGAAGACGGAGTGTGTGTCACACCAAGATGAGGGGTCATTATTGGCTCTTCAAAGGCAGCAGATTATGTCAATTTCACGGGTCACACACTCCCAGGTCAGCCGGTTTTTTTTTTCTTCTTTTTTTTTTACCACCGGAACACCTAACAGCCAATAATAGATGCATTGGGGGTAAGTGTGACGCAATTTAAGAGTGCGTTAAAAATGTGATACTCACGGGCATGAACTGAAATGTTGTAGCTGGCATCGACTGGCTCCAGCCAGATGGCACCGTGGTACTCGCAGGGCTTTGAGTGCGGAAGGAGTCATTTTATAATCTTGCTCACTAAATTAAAAGTTTGTCGCAGTGATTTTGTAAATGTCACAAAATGTTAGAAGACACAAAACAACCTTTCTCAACTTGGCTTCCACTTGCAATGTAAGAATGATTTATATATATTGTCAATTATATATCACAATTTATTTCTTCATCCTGCATGAAGTTAAGACAATAATTTAGAACAATCCCCTCACAAACATTTGAGCGTTCCATTGCAGTAGCTCATTAATGTAATGTCTCATTTTGGTGTTTTGAACAGCACATAGCTTTATTTTCTCTGTTTGCCTTCGTGCCAAAGCATTCTCCAGGAAGATCAGACCTCCTTAGCTCGTACTGTGTGCCCAGGGGAGCATTGCTGATCAGAGCCAAACAAACAGGCTAGCAGGCTACCCTAGCCCAATCTGCTGAGCACGTGTTACTGCACACACACACACACACACACACACACACACACACACACACACACACACACAGACGGAAGGATACCATGGGGCCTAGGCTTGCAACTTCACTGGAGGTGGCTGCAGCTGCACTATCTAATGGGCTTATTGGCTCCTGTGCAAATAGACTATAACTGGCTATTGGCTGGCTCTGCTTGCTCATTTGGCCACCTTGACTTGGCCTTTGTCATTAGATAACTTCTTGTGTTATGTGTAAACTCTTCTTCCAGATCCCTGTGAAGGTCACCTGTGATAAAAAAAGATTGAAGTTGTGTTCTTTTTTTGTGGAGATCTATATGTTGTTTACACTAACTAAAATAACACACATTTACACACACAAATTGTATAGTGTAGTCTGTGTGTGTGTGTGTGTGTGCCTGTTATGTTTGTTGTGTACCCCTGCGACTCATGTCTCAAAATACGTCACCGTGACTGTGCCAGTGATTTCAGGGAAGCAGGAACATTTGGTGAGTTAGGTTCAGCGGAGCCGTCAGTCATAACAGGCAATTTCTGAAATGGTCACGGTGAGTTGTTACACTTGTCACTGGCGATGGGCGCTACGCTGCACAGGAACAGAGGCTGTAGTGGCACCTCCTTTTGTATCAATGATGTGTCCTGTCTACATGTTGATCCTCTGAATCGGTCTGCAGCGTGAGGCCACCATTGATTTAAACCAACCTAGAACCCTTGATGCTGTGATTTAAGACTGTTCCTCTCCTATGCCGCCATAGGCAATTTTTTCAGCCACGTGACCGGCGGCGTCTTAGAGATTTATGAGAGTGTGTCTCTCCAGAGCCTGAGCAGCACCGCAAGAAAGGCGCCGTGTAAGCCTCTTTCCATTGGGAGAAATTCAGCAATATGTTTTGGACAAATCATGCGGGCATAGATAAGATGCTTATGCGGGTGTAGTCACAATCTGATGTTGCCATTGTGCAGGAGGGCAAAATCCAATTTCCTCCTAACCGCAGAGAAAACAAAAAATGAGGGGTTCTTTTTTAATCATTGATTAATGTTTTTGAGAGAGATTAGTATTTATCTTTGTGTGTATTCTGATAGTGCAAAGTGTGCATGCAGTTCTATTATATAGTTTTTTCAGTGTGTCATGTTTTCGGGTGGCCAGAAAGTAATTGTTTGATAGCATATGTCACATATTTAACCTAGCTTTTGTCTGTCTATTGCCCGACCTCCCTTTTATATCATGTTGCTCTTCTCACAACACACAATGACATTTGGAGCTAAAATAGTTTGGCATTTTGGGGTCTGAGCTATCTAGTACATAATGGGAAGTAACTGACTCACACAATTGTACCTTGCATACAGTTATCCAGCTCATTCAAGCTCAGTGTTTTACAATTAATATTTCATATGACGTTTTCAGGTACACTTTGAAGCTTACGGCGCAGTTGGTGCTGTGTTGTTGCACGGTTGCTAACACACTTTCGACCAGGTTGTCTCTTGTCATTCTGACCCCCTGCTTTGGAAAGGTTGGCTGCCTAAGATTCTGTTTTTGTGTAAGTGTTTTGTGCAGTAAAGTATTTTCTCTCAGTAATGTAAATACAGTTTGGTAATTACAGTACATTTGGTAATTACAGTTTAAAAGTGGGAGAAGACTACATAATCCACATTGAGCCACAAATTGATTAGCATGTCCATTCCCTGCCAGCCATTTCTCCTTCATGCCCTCTGTCTCCCCCGATACCCGTAGACTAATACTCTGTGTTGTTTTTCTGCTCCACTGGGGTCCAATCGGGCCAATTCCACTCGTTGAGGTTGATAATTAGTGACAATTGTAAAAGTAATTTACAAACTCAAGGAACCTCATTGAGCAAATGGTGCCAATTAACTCTAGATGCTAATGTGGGTAGAAATGCGGAAAAGTGCAGTCTGACCCCCATTACCGGAGGGAGGGATGGCCAGGATGTCCCCCTACACCCTTATCTTCCGACCCATTCTGACTGTGTGTGTGTGTGTGTGTTGGTGGCTCCCGAAGATCGGCTGTGTGGAAAGCAACAAAGATGCTGGGATCAACTATGGCTTTAGCTGAAGCTTCTAAAGACACAATTTCAGTAGGCCAATGTTTGAACATCAGCATTATCATTCCTGACGTCATTGGGGTATGAGAGGAAACGCCTGCCAGTTTTGTTGTCACTTTGGAGTGCGCGTACATATTCCCTCTGACTGTAGCTCGGTCTGTTAACAGGGGATGGGAATATCTCGCTGAATGAAACATGCAAGGGACGTTTGAATAATGTCTAACACTCCCCTGAGGAAAGTGTGCAGAAGCCATTAAAAACATGTCACATGTAATTCCACAACAACCTACTGTACGTCCCCCCAAGTGTTCAATCCTAACAGACCATGACATCACCCTCCTTGTGATTCAGTACCGCCGTGATCATTTTCATTTAAATCCAGAAAATACTCTTTGCCTCATAGAACAGTCAGAGAAGACATTTTCTGGAATCAATCAGTACAGTTTACAACCTATTTACATGTAGCTTATCATGAGAGAAGGGAAACAGGAGGCATAGAGTATGCACAGAAGCCTTCTCATTTAACTGGAGGTTCCTCTGACTTAGCGACGATGTAAATGTCACTCCTCACTGCCTCCTCCCAGACCTGCCACAGACACTTTCCAATCTGGATAATCCCACATGTAGATAAAGAGTCACCTTTTAATTTTACCATAGGTTTACTATAGGTTCTTTCCTCTGGGTTCAAACAGAAAGCAGTAGTCTGATTGTGTCAATCAGACAGGAGAGCGAGTGTTCCTCCCGGTCCTCAGCCCTATCGCTGTAAACAGTAACCACTCATGTTTAAAATCCTCACTTCTGGTGTTGCTTTGATCCCCGAGGTGAAAGGTGGGGGAGGCTGGAATTGACACTTATCAAACTAAAGGACAACCCGTGCCAAAAGCTTAACAGACACAAATACAAGCAGAAGTGATGAGAGGATGGATAGGGATGAGAGTTGCTAGCTAGGATGCTAGTTAGCTTGTGTGGCATAGGATGGTCTGACCTCATACAGACTCATATTCAAATGGCAGTTGGAGTCCCATCCAATCACAGATCACAACCTCAGCCGATCCCCTTGGGGCTGAGCAGCCTTAGCTAATCAAAGGTCCAAAACCTCAGAGTGTCCTAGAGTGCCATAGGGAATGCTTCTGTGCTGGCGGGCCTGTCTGGGCTATTCAAAGACAGATAGACAGTGAGTGATGGATAGATGGTGTTTATTGAATTGGATCTGGCAAAGAAAAAGAACGGCTTGCTTTTTTGGTTTCACCCCTCCCCATTTAAAAAAAAATCTTTCACAGTATTCTCTCTCTCTCTCTCTCTCTCTCTCTCTCTCTCTCTCTCACACACACACACACACACACTCTCTCCCTCTTTTTCCTTTCCCTCCAAAACAACAGATAAGCCTCTGGCAATATTCACAGCCCTCCATGTGACATCTTCTGTTTATGTTTATTTAAATGGGTCTCAGATCGCTGTGGAAGTTGTCCCGTTGCGGAGCCTGGCAGGGGGCAAAGCAGCTGGGCACTGGAATGAAAATAAGGTACGGGACGAGAAGAGGGATGATTTCTGAAACTATGCTGTATGCAAAAAAGTCTGAATGAGACAGAGAAAGGAAAGACAGAGAAAGAAAGAAAGAAGTACATGAAATACATCCCCCAAATACATTTCATGTAATGGGATTCTGTAGTTCTTTGGTCCAAAATAAGGTTACCTGGAGCTTGAAATATACAAAAGTCCTGTCTTGCCAGCTTGTCCCCCTATTGAGGTTTTGTTCTCTGCTTGTGCTTCCCAATTTTGTGCTCAGAACAAGTCTGTGCTCTGAACATTTTTGCTAAATCGTGTATCAACGGGACTTGACAAAAACCGCCAGGAGCGCCGAAGGGCACCGTATGATTTCTGCTTCTCCAACTGTGTGATTGTAGCCATGCCTAGAACATTCCGACAAGGCACAGCAGCATGTCGAGGTTGCGAGTGTGGGACTGTGAGAAAGAAACCTTTTATCTGCTGTAGATGTTCCAATGCTCAACCACCCTGCCACTCCTTCTACCTCGATATTTGTTAATGCAGCTATTTTACTTCAACGTTACCATTCTTAGGTTTGAGCTGTAGGCAATAACTTTTTCTTGCCAAACAGTCAGCTAGTCAGATAGTCAGCCAGCCAATCAGCCAGCCAGCCAGTCAGATTTTCAAATCCAAGCTCTCTTCTACTTGAAGCGGAACATCATTTGACAGTTGCTTTCTCCCGTCTCATGTCTGCATCCACACCATTTAAGAGCTATCTCTGGTCCTTCATTTCTACATGCTTATGGCAGCACTTTGATGTAGCGGGCAAAAGGGGATGTGTAGGGTGTGTGTGAGTGCTTGTGTGATGGGGGGGACGGTGGGCGCTTAATTGGCCCCATTAGTTGGTTTGACTCCCTCCTTCCTCAGCGCCCCTCCAGTCATGGTGAACCGGATTAGGCACTCTATATTTGCCTGTCTTTCATCTTGATGCAGTGCTGCCGGTCTTTCCTCATGTCATCTTCCGTTTCTGTGTTGTGTGCCAGTTCTGGTAGAGTACCAAACTGTAGTTCCCCACTCAAGTCTTTGGTTTGGACCAATAAAGAGATCATAGATTTCAACAAGGATTCAGTGATTGTTTATGCTTGTCAGATGAAGAGATGTTGGTGCATGTACAGAAGAAAGCCAGGCTGGAGAGCTGACTCAAGCAGTCTTTGTATGTGCAGCTTTAAGTGTGAAATTGGCCTGTCAGACTATACATAAATAGAACCATTTGTAACAAAAATAACAAAGTTAGAACCCTTTTCAGGTCAGAAAATTTAAAAAAAAAGTCTGGTTCCAAACCGCGTGTGAAGGAGCAAATCGGCTTCAAACTGAGAACAGACTTCTTCCGTGGTTACAACGGTCCACCGTGTATAGAACTGCTTTGTTGTTTCAGGATAGCAAGCGTCATCCTCTCTCCAGAACTAGACTCGGAGCAGGAAGTGAAGCAGGCCGTTTGCTGACTCCTTATGCTGGTGATGGATCTCCTTGGGTGCAGGACAGGACCTAATGAAGGGCCATCGATGTTAGCTTGGGAACAGGTAACCTTGGATGGTGGCCATGCCCACACTGCAGGTCTGCCATCACTCTACTCCTCTGTCCCTGCCTCCGCCAGACTGACAAATGGATTCACTCAGTGGAATTAGCTTTGTTTGGCAATGTAAACAACTAGCTTAAACAGCATGGGAAAAAACTGCAGTTCAGATGGTGAGGAGTTACTTTGAGCTGTAGTCTTCACAAAGCTGGTACAGGTATCTAATACCTTCTCCACTGCCACAACATACTGTATAGAAGCCAGTTGAAAGACACCATACCATACTGAGAGGTTTAGTATTCAGCTCCTTGTGGACGTCATGACTTTGAACATTTTGAAACTTGTATCACTGTTGAACGATTGTGTGATGGTACAGTACAATGTGAAGTTACAGTACAATGGAACAAGGACAGGTAGAGATGACCTCTCAATCATGTTTTCTGGAGCAAAATGACTCAACAGTCTCTGTAAGTGCTGTGATTGCTTCCTGTTAGAGCATGCAGCTCTGGCGGTTACAGGGAACATCCAGCACACACTGCACTCAAGCTGGACCACAATAGGTTAGATACCCCGCTGTAGACGGTTATTGTCCCGTTGGCACTGTTTTCTTGTGCAGCTCTGTGGTAAATTGATTGCTTTCTCCACCACACATTCCAGCACCTGTGGCCACCAAGCTGTAATGTATAGATACATCTCTTAATGTACTGTAGGCCCCATCACTTGGAAAAATCATGCGTATTGTGTAGATAGTAGTTAAAGTACAAGGACTATGATGCCTTGTATGGGGCAGATAGCATTCATCCAGAGTGTGAAGGGTGATCCACATACGTGTCTCTGGTAGCTTTCTAATTAGCTTGCTCCCCAGCATTCCAGCCCCACACTAAACAGACAGACAATTTGCTGAAAATCGGTTCTCGTTTGGCCAGCTCCCGTCTGTGGGGGCAGGCAACTATGAATGATAGTTGGTGGGGAAGGAGCCCAAACCCCTGAGGGGGACGGAACAAGAGGGAGAAGGAGGGAGGGATGGGGGGGGGGGAAGGAGGGATAGTGGATAGTAGGAAGGGATAAATGGAGGGGAAAGGTGCAGGGGAGGGAGGATGGGAGGGAGGGGGGGATAAAAGAGAGACGGAGTGGTGGATGAAGAGAGAAACTAATAGAGATGTATGAGAGAGAGAGATATGAGAGCATAAAGGTGGAGAGAGAAAGGAGGACTGGAGAGTCAGACAGATAGGGGCTGGGGTTTAGAGAGGGGAGGGGTCTTGAGAAAGGCTAGAGAGTGCTCCATTGACACCTGATTGATTGCTATCCCTGCAGGCCTGCAGAGCAGGTCTTTTTTCTTTGACATTGTGTGTGTGTGTATATTTGTGTGCGTCTGTGTGTGTCTATGCATGAATTTGTACTTTTTCTCACACATGTTCAACAAAGGTAAATGTGTAATGGCCTCAATAACAGTTCACTGTCAGCTATCTGGATGATCCAGTATTATCAATTTTAATCTCCCCCCTGTTTTACACCCCCCCGTCCTTCCCCCACCATCAACCCACTCCCCAACTCTCTCCACACACACACACACACACACACACACACCTCACCCTCTACTGGTTCTGATGTCTCTCCTGCCTATGGACGGCTCACATCAGCATGCAGGGCCAAATCAAACCCTGGTGCTACAGGGAAACAGCGGCGCTGATGCACACAATCAGGGGGCCATTTTGTGTCTGGAGGAGATGCATGAGGCTCTTACTCCTCTCTCTGATTTACATGCTCGTCTCGGCCGGCGCTTTGCGTTTGAGAGCCGCTCCGGAGCGTGCCTGCTACTATGTGAAATATGACCATTGAGTGTTAGTGCTGAGTAGAAAGGCAGTGTCCTCATTCAGCCCTGTGGGGATATAAAGCACTGTATTTATACCTGAAGTGAAAGCTTCAAGGATGTGCGGAAGTTACTGCGAGGCTCTTCTGTGTCCCTCTCCACTTCTCTTTTTCTTTTTCTCTTGTTCTCTCATTCTCCTTTCTCTCTGTCTCTCTCTCTCTTTGTCTCTTTCTCTCTGTCTCTCTCTTTCATGGCTTATGATTTCTGCAATTCATCAAGGATGAGAAACAAACTGACATGTTCAAACTGACATGATGTTTTCATGTCTGGGGATATGTCTAGGATTTTTCTAGCAGGACAATAATTTTTTTCTCTCCTGATTCTCTGAACCACTCTTCATAATGAGTAAACAAATAGACCTGTGATGTCTTGTTTTGGAAATCATGTCATTCCAAATCATTTTGAAACTTGAGCGAAATTGGTGGTTTTCTCTTCTGGGAGATTATGTAGCAATGTGATGTAAGAGATGCAGACATGAGAGGAAGCAGTGCGAACTGAATGGGACAACAAATCCACTAACTGCCTAATTTGCTTGGTTTCAACATTGAGTCAAAAAACTGTCAGTGTAAACATGACAAACACTGGTTATGACAAAAATTGGTCATTGAACGATTGAGCAGTGTCAATAACACACCGTGAAACACAGAGGCAAGTTTTGTATTTCCAGAGGGGGTTCAAGTTACACAAGTGACAAATCTCTGGGTTCCTCTTCCCAACAGATTGATTTACAGAGCGTTTCAGGACTGGGTTTATTTCCGTCTCTCCCACACGCACTGCCCTTCTACTTCAGTCTTCACCATTTTTATGTAGCAATAAAGGAAATGCACATTGGGCTTTTGTGGGACAACCATAAATTCTCGATAGCCTACTTTGGGAAGCACCATAAATATCGACTGTCTTAGCTTTCAGCATTTGTCACAGTTGGATACAACTAACTAGGAAGGAAGAGCTACTGGCGTCCTGAGGTGATTTGTTCTTGAACGCACCTTGTGTTTAGATACCCTGAGGCACACACTCTCTGTTAATGAGGTTAACCAACATTTGCTATATGTTCTACAGTACAGTACTTTGGTCATTCAGTACAGTCAGCACGCATGCCAGAAATGTATGCTGTGAAGGAGGGCTTTCACTTAATTTCTCCTCTGCCCCTTACCACAAAATGCTATGACACTTTTTCATTTAACTTCAAACCATTTTATGTTAGCATAGTAGCTAAATACTAAAACAAGCTAACAAGTTTGTACTCTAGCCATCATTACAGCTCATAATCACGCTTGCCCACTATATAAAAATACCTGGGCCCTTACCATAAAAGTTGAAGATGTGAGTTCTCAGTTGAAAGCACTTGATTTGACACCTCATGTTAGTCATCCCCTCAGAGGCTTTCCTTGTTAAGGCTGGTGTTGATGAACGCCATTTGATGTCAGTTAGGTTTGAAGATTGTTATGTGACTTGCTGTTTGAAGAGAGCGCAATCTTCCCGCCTCTATCTCTTCTGATCTCAGACGTGTGGTGATTGCCCCACTCCGAACGCTGAATTATTCTTGGTTGTGATACATTTATGAAGAGGCAATGATGCAGTACTACCAGTACCACAAACAGTTCTGATTAAATGTGTAATGTAAATAAGAGCAATAAAATACATTCTTAATGTTTCTTTAGTTTTTTCTACTGTGAGTCAGTCTATACATTAGTCATCCCCTGTTCTAGATCCTACAGTAGTTTCATTTAAGCCTGTTTAAATGTCCTGGCTAAAGTACAAGAGAGGCCTTGCCTCAGTGATGTATCATTGCAGTGTTATTTGCTCATTTAGCATGTCCTCAACTTAATTCAAATCCTAATTAACTACCTTTGAAAATAATCTGTGGGATAATTACCATGTGGGGGTGTAGCGGAAGCAATCAAGCTTTACGCAATTTATTTCTGACCACAGGGAAAACCTACAGCGGAACTACTTTTCTTTTTTTTCTTATTTTTTTGCTGAGTGTTACCTTTACTCATTTCCTTTGCAGGGTTCTGAACATTTAAGTAGTGGAAACATCACCAAAAAAGCATCCTGCTGTAGTGCTGTGTTGTAGAGGGAGACTTCATTGTGTTTTTACTTTGGATTTCAGCAGGTTTTATTGTATTTTGCCTCCTCTAGAACGTATTTTACTCCATTTGACTGCTAAAATTGACTCATAGAAAGTTATTTTATACTCGGTTTATATGTCGATTTGCTGACATTTTCTTGGGTCCTCTTGTGTTAGAGTGTGTGTTTGAGTTGTTTTTAGGGAACATAACATCTATTTCGTTCTCTATCAAAATGTCCCTCGAATCCATAATCACGTTCTCCCCCAATTTATCACTCCCCCACAGTACACTGATGCCCCTGGCCGACACTTTGACAATATCTTAATGAATGAGTCCATTTTAAAACCCAAAGGAGGGGGAATGATGTTACATCTCTGTTCTTGTATAATAAATTAGATTGACCTCCAAACTCTGACAAAATAGATGACACAAATGTCACTTGTGATCAATTGAATTTGTGAATTAGCTAATGCACCTACAATGTAGGCTCCTGCATCATACCAAAGCATTCACATTCTTTGTCACTGACAAACAGTGGAACACTGAGAAAGAGTTCTTTATGTTTAAACTAGTTGGACTTGAAGTTGTGCTGGGTACTTGAGGGAGAGGAAGAAAGAAAGTTTTTCAGTTTGCAGTTTCTCTTAAATAAATCAGTTGATCTACCAGTGGAACTTTGCTCTGATAGATTTTCATCAGGAGACATGCCGTCTGGAAGCCTGTTCGCAGCCAGGGGAACCTTTTCAGATGATAAAAAATCCTCTCAGACATCGTTCGGTGTTTTCATCAGTCAGGTGGCATAAATGCAATTTTCTGGATGTTTTCAGTCAAGAGGCACTCTCCCAGCCCTAACCCCACGCCACCAACAATAACCCCCTTTGCCCCCCTACTTACCCTCCCAGCCCCTGCCACCAACAATAATATCCTCCCTTTTCAGTAAACTTCACTTCCCAGGGACTTCTGCACCAATTTTGTAGTTCTCAGCCTAGATTGGAGCGAGGCCATCTACGCCCACGGGGATCCATTCAGTGGCTCTGGCAGGCGATGACATCCGCTTGTCTTTCATTTCATGTGGCATTAAAAGGGAGATCACAATACAAGCATCCTTTGAGGTGTCTCTTCATTTGCCACTTTCAGATACTGCAGAAAGTGTTTTTATCACAGTTCATAGTGCCGCTCTGTTGGGCATAACTCATTTCAAGACAATCTGTGCTGATGTTTCAAACACAGTCCCAAGGGGTAAGGAAGGACTTCACATCACATAACTGACTTTGTAATTTTTTAGGTTTGTGGGTGTTTGCGTTTGTGTGGGTGTTGTGTACGTGTGTGTGATAGTGTGTAAGTGTGTGTGTGTGTGTTTGTTTGCATGTGTACTGTGAGTGAGTATTCTTGGGTGTGTGAGTGTGTGTGGTGTGTCTGTTCCTTCTCAGTTTCTCTGGCTGCCTGTTCCAACCGTGGAACTATAATTTAATATGACTGGATATTGATTGTTATTTACTGTGTTGTCAAGGTGAGCAGGAGTCTCAACTTTGTGGGTAAATAGCTCCCCCAACACACTGTTACTATATCAACACTGTTGACCCAGAACTGTTGACTTTTTGTCTCTTAGCTATTTCCTAACCTTTCGGAAGATTGAGCTTGTCAAAAAACTTGATGTTGACTTTGACACACTGGTGAGCTAAGGACTTGCTTCTGTAAAGTATTAACTATGTGTGTGGATGCACATTCCTGACTTTGTTTTTTGAAGAGTGATTTGAAAACTATTGAGTACCCACCAAATGAGGAGGACAAGCCAAAAATCATGGTTCTCTAATATGTGCTCATGACCTCAAGAATATCATGTGAGATGGCAGAAACTGTAAAAGTAAGCTGTGGTGTTGGCATAAGTACTGTGTAGTAAGTTCAAATTAGGTTGTTACAGGGTTAACTCAAAATTCACATTTAGTTGATACTGCTATGATTGGTTGATCAGAGAGGGCAGGTGGGTAAGTGGACAATAGAACATGATCTGCTGAAGAGTTGCTCCAGCACGTTAAATATGACATTAACTTCCACCGACACATCCCCTTACCAAAACTGTCTCCCAATGCCTGACCTTAGCAGTCTACAGTTGGTTGTTCTGCTGGCTCTAGAGGCTCAGTATCTATAGGGGGTGAAGCAGTAATCAAATGTTCTTGTTGGCCTTCCTTCCTCTCAGGACCAGTGGCAGTGATCAGTGGTGAGGAAGACTCCGCCAGTCCCCTTCATCATGTCAACCACGGCATCATCACCCCCTGCACCCTGGATGCTGGTCCTGATGCGGTTGTCATAGGGATGACCCGCATCCCAGTCATAGAGAATCCTCAGTACTTCCGGCACGGACATAACTGCAACAAGCCTGCCACCTGTAAGTAGCAACATAGAGTTTCACAAAGGTGTGCTGTTTTTTATACATTGTACCCAGCAATCATCATTAGTGTAAATACTCGATGAGTATGATTTTAGCGAGGACAAATATATACAAAGGAATGCTGTGGAGGAAAAGTTAACATGTTGTTACTGTATGTATAACCTTTTGATATACTTCTAACATAATTAGACTGACTGTTTTGTTTGAGTGGTCTGATAAGTATAAACTTCTCCACAGTCATAGTGCTCTGCCACTTATTTCTATCTGATTCTACTTCTGACTTTCAGATCTCCTCCCTTTTCACTCTTTAGTAATGTGATGTTTGAAGACCAAAATGGGGTGCTCATTGATCCTCGCCACACTTTAATCTCTCTGCATCAGCTTTAAAAGAGATCTTGTTAAGCTGCCGGCCTCCATTTTGATTGGAATTAATTGAAAATAGATGTAAAAATAGAAGCCTTTCATGAAAGGAGGAGGGAATATTGTTTTAAAGATGATTTTATTGGGTTTTGTCTTGTTCCGTGGTTAAGTGTCCTATCTAAGGACGTGCTCTGGCCCTCAGGCGATGTAAAATTGAAAGTAATCTACAGAGGCAAAGTGATCATATGGCGGTCGCATCTGGTTGCAAAGAGACCAGGCACTTTATGTTTGATCTGTTTAGACAAAAACAGGCTTTTGTGAGCCAGCTCCAGGCATTCAGACGGGCCCCCTTGGGACTCATGTTCCAGGTTGGAGAAAGACAAGATCTGTTTAAGGCCCAATTACTCACAATTACATCAACTGCTCAAGAGAAACATTAGAAACAGCAGTGCCAGCCAACAATCAGGAAAGTCTGATGTCTGTTACTGCCTTCGAAACCAACAGGAGTCATTGTTTACGCTTTGACTCAAAATGGCCATTCGTCCAAATACAGGACGTGTCTTTAAGCAGGGAGCCAATGAGAAGGAAGGAAATCCCATTTAGAGGTGATAAATAAATGAGTCTACTTATGTATTATGAATGGCATGAATTCTTAATATTCAGGCAGTGACTGATTTATATCCCGTCATGCCTGCCACAGGAGATCTGATTGGGAACTAATGAATAAATGACAGTTGGCTCAAATGGAACTTTTTGCCATTGTCATGCACCTGGAATTGAAAATCAGATCAGGCCTAAAACACCAGTTTTGCAGTCTGAGAGCCAATGTTAGGCCTTCTAAAATTGACATCAGTAATATGGATGATATTCTTCAGTTTGATGGTACTTCACATGCACATCCAGATATTTAGGGAACGGTAAATAACTTGACCTCTGATCTCATCATTGGGTGGAGCACAAGGTCAAGTTGTCAAGAACAACATCCTGTAAGGGTGAAAATCAAACGGCCCCAGCCGTGGCCTCTAGCACGTGTCCGTTTTGCTGCACATGAAATATGGACCTGGGAGCCCTCCTCACCCCCCAAGGTGCTTGTGAGGGCTTCGAGGGGAGATGACATGGAGAACAGGGCACGCTGGCCAGCCTTCTGGCTCTACTCTACTTTCCGTTTGATAAATCACTTCACTTACACTGCCTAAGGGCATGCCTTGGGGCCTTGGCCACTACCGGAGGCCTGTCCTGCTGCCTCCCAGCCCCCACACCTGCCACTCACCCCCCATGATAGTTCCAGACCTCCATGGACAATGCTCTGTGTCAAACTGCAACCTTTTTTAGCCGCTCAAATGGTAAAATATGGTTTAATTATTGATGTTGGGCCATGGATCTATAATTTATTCATTCATTTACTTGAAAGCTTCTTATCCTGTTGCCTGGAGGGCTTGTGCTGAGGGGTCGGAAATGCATGTGCTCTCAACCCTCCATGGGGGTGCACGCACACACACACGTACACACACACACGTACACACTCCATACTCCATCCCCCACCACCCCCACAACATGCCCTGGACATTACTTATGTCCATCACAGTTTAGCACATCAGCATTCCACAGAATGCAGGGTGTCACTCAAATAAAGTATCCTCAGAGCCTTGTGGGAGTAGGGGACCACATAAGGGGGAAGAGAAGCTCACACATGACAGGCTCTCTCAGTCAGGCCAAATGTCTCTGTTGAGGGCCAGCAATCTACAATTCTAATGTCCTTGGACCTTGCCCCTGACCCTGTACACTGCTGGGCTGCATCCACACCATTAGGGATCCTCCCATTAGGTAGCATAGTGTAGGTCCCTGAAAAGGCCCAAGGTACACATGTCTTGACTGCTATTGTTGAAGCCAGGGTGCTCATTAAAATATGAATCAGAGAGGAATTCTGACATATCCTCGAACACACAAATGTGAGTTTCATAACAGATTCGTTCTGTCAAAGCTGGACTCGGCCAAGCTGCCAGATGTAAAAAGTAAAAACAGTCATTCTTGCTACGTGGATGTGAAAACATGCCGTATGCTAGAAAACAAGCCTGTCGTCCGAAAGAGGAACTCTGGGTGAACCAGATTCCTATATGCCACAAATCTGTAAACAGGAAATCCTGCCTGATTAAAATAACGTGTGGAATCAGCAGAGGTTTTTTCCCCCCAAGTGAAAGTTAACGGGCCAAACCCAGAGAATTGTAGCCTTATTAAGAAGATAAGGAGAGAATGGCAGAGGACAATTCCTCAGCCCTAATGACAGATCCCTATCAAACTAACTCTTCTGTCTCCGAGCAACTTTCTTTTGTTTTATCACTCACTCTGCAATTTTAATTATGGATTTGTCACGTCCCGCTAGGCGGAATTAAACAATACCTTTTGATGTTGGAGGAGAGAGCAAGCCCTTTCCATTATACGCATGTTAATAGCCTGAGTAGTGATATGCAGGCGTGGCCAGTACAGACCTTTCTTTGTCCACTCTGCCTTAAATGATGGAACCTTAATGAACCTCAAGGTAATATTTTGAAGATGAAAATGTTTCCTACAGAGGCACCAGTGACTCATTTGACAATTCAAATGTATGAGGGCTCTACGCGTTTGAAAGGCTTTTGCTAGAAGTGGGATCTTATGAATATCTTAGAACAGGGAGGCAATAGAATATTTTGAGCTTTGATGTCAGTGTCTCTTGGTGCACAATACAAGTCCAATTATTCGACATTACCGGTAGTGGCTAGAATGAAATGACCTAGAAGATCCTCATAGCTAGCTTATCTGTGGCCAGGGGTCACTGCCGTCTGCAGCATTGCAGACGACCCTGGCATGTTGTCAATGACGGCGTATGAGAGGAGACAGGGCACAAAGCGCTCTCAACATCTTCCCCCAGCCATCCCCCCAACCCACACAGTTACACTCTCACATTCAGAGACAGGATGGGCTTCTGTGCATCAATCTGGTCTCACAGACGGTAGCTAACACACACACACACACACACTCTCTCCTTCAGGAATACAGTAGTGTACGTAGACAGACACGCACACATGCACACACACACATATACACACACACACGAATACACACTAACCTGATCACCTGTGTAAATCTCACCCGCACGTCCTTTTATTTCCCCTCTAAGCCACTGGGGAGTACGAGGGGGAGGGGAAGGGGGGTCTCAGGTGAGGGAGGATAAATGAATGAGCCCGGGGACAGTGGCTTTAATCTCAGGGCTTTCTACCCAGCCGCTCTGTGTAAATAGGTTGCTGGATGCAGCTTGAGAGGGCCTGCAGAGGGAAGCTGAAGGTTAGAGTAGCATGTCCTAGTCTACGACGGCAGCTCAACCTGTAATGGCTGTCTGAGGGACCAGAGAGATGGCAGGAAAAAACAGAGCCACACACCACTTAGTGGACAGAATAAGTGAATATAGATGAGATGTTTAAACCAAGAGAGGCTGGGGTCCCCAGCAGAGCAGCTGGGCCTGCTGCCTCTTGGCGGAAGGTCATGCTGAGGGTGTTAGATCTGATGCTGATGCTCTGGGGCTGAGTCAGGATGGCACTGGACATCAGAATATGGAGGCCATGTCTACGCTCAGATGATGCAAGTAGTTGACATCATTTTTAGGAGTTTGCCATGGAACATACCCACAACATAGTTAACATAGCATGACTTTGCTGTAGAGCAATCGTATATAGTGCAAACAGTACAGTATGAAGGTTGTCAGAAGGTCTCATTAAACTTTCTTTTCTCAATAATTCCATTGACTGAGTGTTGTGCTACAAATGTACATGCTGAATGATTTAATTAGACTTATTACCCCTAACCTTTTCATCCACACACCTCTTTTCAATGGATAATTGCCTGAATCCGCCAAATCGTCTCCCCCTTCAACAGCCACCCATGGCTCAATGCACCAGCGCTCGCTGACTATTGTTTATCAGCTGTCTGTGTCTACGGGGACCGATCCTTCTGCTTGGGATGCACGATAGTGGCTGTGGATTAAATGAAAAAAAAAAGATGAAGCGTGGGGGGAGGGGGTGGGGACTGTGGCCCCAGGTGGGTCCCTCACAGATGGCATGCAGACAAAGGAGGGCTTTTGGATAGGAATCACATTTGCATTATTGTTATTTGTATTTGATGGAGACCTGGAACACCTGAGTCGAGAGAGTGGTGGGAGTATGCTAAGTGCGCGTGGAGGTGTGCTGGAGTGTGTGTGCGCTTGTGCTCAGGGGTACGTACGTCTACGTAGGTATGTGTGTGTGCGTCTGTGTGTGTGTGTGTGTGTGTTTGAGAGTATGGAGGTGTGCGTGTGTTTGTCTGCAGGGTGCATGCTGATTGAGAGGGCTGTATCCCTAGCTAGGTGGTCCCCTAGCTGTTTCCTCTGCACAGAGTGGGCAGTCCTCACTTTTGTTATTGCATCTTGTAACAAGTCTTCATACTGTAGTTTAATCATGAGGTACAGTGCCCTCCAAAAGTATTGGAACAGTGAGGCGAATTCCTTTATTTTTGCTGTAGACTGAAAACATTTGGGCTTGACATCAAATAATGAACGTGAGACCAGAGATCAACGTTTCAGCTTTTATTTCCAGGTATTTACATCAGGATCTGATGCACAACTAAGAAAATATCACATTTTGTTTGAATCCACCCATTTGTCATGTGAGCAAAAGTATTGGAACAGATATACTTAAAACATATTTAAGTGAATAAGACTTAATATTTAGTTGCAAATCCTTTGCTTTCAATAACTGCAGCAAGTCTGTGACCCATTGACGTCACCAAACTTTTGCATTCTTCCTTTTTGATGCTTTCCCAGGCTTTCACTGCAGCCTCTTTCAGTTGTTGTTTGTTTTGTGGGGTTCCTCCCTTCAGTCTCCTCTTAAGCAGGTAAAATGCATGCTCTATAAGGTTTAAGTCTGGAGATTGACTTGGCCAGTCTAATACCTTCCATTTCTTGCCCCTGATGAACTCCTTTGTTGTTTTGGCAGTGTGTTTTGGGTCGTTATCTTGCTGCATGATGAAGGCTCTGCCAATCAGTTTGGTTGCATCTTTCCTTAAATTGGCAGACAAAATGTTTCTGTAGACTTCCGAGTTCATTTTGCTGCTGCCATCATGTGTTACATCCTCAATGAAGATTAATGAGCCCGTCCCAGAAGAAGCCATGCAAGCCCAAGCCATGACATTACCTCCACCGTGTTTCACAGATGAGCTTGTGTGTTTGGGATCATGAGCAGTTCCTTTCTTTCTCCAAACTTTAGCCTTTCCATCACTTTGGTAAAAGTTAATCTTTGTCTCATCAGTCCATAAAACTTTGTCCCAGAATTTTTGAGGTTCATCTCTGTACTTTTTGGCAAATTCCAGCCTGGCCTTCCTATTCTTCTTGCTAATGAGTGGTTTGCATCTTCTGGTGTAGCCCTTGTACTTTTGTTCATGAAGTCTTCTGCGAACAGTAGATAGTGATACCTTCACTCCTGCCATCTGGAGGTTGTTGCTGATCTCACTAACAGTTGTTTTAGGGTCTTTCTTTACAGCTCTCACAATGTTTCTGTCATCAACTGCTGATGTTTTCCTTGGTCTACCTGTTCGACGTCTGTTACTTAGTACACCAGTAGTTTTCTTCTTCTTCAGGACATTCCAAATGGTTGTACTGGCTATGGCCAATGTTTCTGCAATGGCTCTGATTGATTTTCCATCTTCTCTAAGACTCACAATTGCTTGTTTTTCACCCAAAGACAGCGCTCTGGTTTTCATGTTGTTTTCACCTCTGAATACAGTCTGCATAGACAAAACCTATCTTACCCAATCTGAACCTGAGTGTAGACATTCAGTGGTATTTATTGATTGAATAATGTATGTAATAGGACACACCTGGGCAACAAAACACACCTGTCAGTCACATGTTCCAATACTTTTGCTCACGTGACAAATGGGTGGGTTCGAACAAAAAGGTGATATTTTCTAATTTGTGCATCAGATCCTGATGTAAATACCTGGAAATAAAAGCTGAAACGTTGATCTCTGGTTTCACATTCATCGTTTGATGTCAAGCCCAAATGTTTTCAGTCTACAGCAAAAATAAAGGAATTGGCCTCACTGTTCCAATACTTTTGGAGGGCACTGTATATGTGCTGTGCAGCTTTTCAAATACCTCTTGAGTCAGCATGAAAAAGAAATACACTATGTTGTACTTTAACTTCTTTCATATAGAGGCACTGTTTATTTCATAAATAATCTGTGCTATAATTGAAAAAATCGATAAAGACAGAAGTGTAGTCATCATAAAATAATGTATATCCAACAAACTTAAATTGGAAAAACATTCAGCTCCCTACTTTTTCACTGATTCTACCCATGTTAAATGCACCACCTGTCATGTTTTTAGTTCTGGGAGAAATGAGGTACTTACAGTGTACTGTAGCTAGTTACTTTCTCACCCACCCACCTAGCCCTCACCAGCTGTTGAAGTGAACTTTTGTTTCTTGAGCTAGCACTGCATTTTAAGGAGTCACAAGCTTCCATTTTTGTCCAGTAAAAATATTTTACTCAAAGGCCAAATGATAAGTGTTAAGAGATCCAAGCAGGTGGGTAAGAAGCAACTAACTTTCAGTGCATCCTCAGACACTAAACTAAACACCGAAAATGTGTACATGCTAAACCGCAACAATTAATTAATCAGAAATACGAAAGTTGTGTAATCATAATGCAAGATGCTTCAAGTTTGAATCTTTGGAGGCAAGTGAATGACTGGCTAACAAACTCAGATGAGAATGTACTGAGAATTATCTAGGTAATAAATCAGGTAACAGGACAGCGGTCAGTGAAGAAACCTCAAAGAGGCCTCAACGAGAGTTCTCACCAGTACTAGCTGCCTCTTAGAATGCCAGCTAGCCATATGGAACATACTCTTCCCAAATCAATGCTAGCAGGAATTCTGAACAGGTGCTGAGCAAACTGATTATTTACCTTCCCTATGTCCTTTCACGTTATTCTCCATCCATTCAATTATCTGGTGGATTTTTCAAAAGCACATAAATGCAATGTGGCAAAGCCCAGATCGCAATTACACCAACTGTGTGCCAGAGACTCAATCTCATAAAAAAAACAAAAACATTTTGCAATACCTCTCAGCCTATCTCTTTTAGTTTCAATCTTTACAAAAAGTCCATGGGTGTCTTATCTAGCTGCAGTGTTTTGGGCAAGAGTCCCTAGGCCCTCTCTGTATCAATAAGGCAATTGAGACAACAACGATCATTACATGCTCCAGCATCGGGCCCATCTTGTCAGTGTCCCATCTGGGCAAACGTGGCCTGGCTGTTCCATTCCAATGGATTTCACAGCATCCTCTTAGATGTCCTTGAACAGAAGTAAACACATTCTCTGGTGGCTCATATTCAAACCCTGTGTCCCGTGTCTGTCTATCCCCTCCCCTGCCCCTGTCCCTCTCTCTGTCTCTCTCTCCCACTCACTTTCTCTCTCCCTTTGACTTTCTTTTCTCCACCCTCCTCTGCACCTCCGTCCTTCCCTCTCTCTCTTTTCCCCCTACCACTCTCTCCATCTGTGCTGGTCCCCCCATCTCTCTCTCCACTGCAGACGTACAGCACATAAAACGACGTGACATCATCCTGAAGCGTGAGTTGGGAGAGGGGGCGTTCGGGAAGGTCTTCCTGGCGGAGTGCTACAACCTGAGCCCAACCAAGGACAAGATGCTGGTGGCTGTCAAGGTAATAGAGATGGACCTCCTCCTTTATTGTCCTCCTCTTTTACTCTTCTATTCTCTCCTCTACTCTGCTTTTCTTGTTCTTTCCTCTCCTCCCCTCTCCCCTCCCCTCCTCTCTTTTCCGGACATGATTTTGGTGGATGTCAAGTGAAATGATGATCCCTCAATTAGACACAGTAGTGTCTTTACAGGTCTGCCTTTCACCATGTGTTCACCCTTATCTCAGAAAGTAGATAACTCCTAATGGGGCATTGTACCGCAAAACATGCGTCAAATTCTCAGGAGAGATAGCTTGAGAAATGTCTGTGAGAGTGACTATCAAGTTGCAATACTTCAGGAAGGTTGAATGGTGAACCATCACTCCTCGGGAAGCTTTTTTGACCATTGATACGTTCTGTGACAAATAGTATTTCAAGAGCTGTGTCTAAAGAGTATTGGTTCACATTCATGACAAATTAAGATTCTCTTCATCATGATGGCACCACCATCATGCACATCATCCCTCTTCATCAGTGCGTGCACAACTGCAAATGTTGGCGGGAGGGGAATTCCTCACGTCAGGTGGTGTTGTCAAGGTCTCTAGGGAATGGAGATCTAGCATCCACCACAAGAGAAGTTGGCTGAAGAGGGTGGGCACGTATACACAACCTTCTAGGGGTTGCACCCCTCCAGACTTGTCCATCTGTCTAAACCCCCCACCCCCCTAGTGGTGGATCCCTCAGCTATGCCCATCCCCCCCCAGAGGTGGTGGATCCCCCCGCCATGACCAGACCCCCCCAGTGATGATGGATCATGTGGTTCAAAGGAAGGATCCTGGGCCGGCTGGTGTAATTAGGAAGGGAGAAGACCACATGCTGCTCGGACATCATTATACAGTAAAAGCTGTAACAGTCTCTTGAAAGCCCACCGTGACATAACGGGCATGAAAAGGTCACACACGGTTTTGGGGTGGAGATAATATGCGATTTGTGGATCATCCACATTCTTAATAGTAGGAAAGCTACAACCTTGACCTTTACTTTCATAGACCAAGCTGTGAATGTCTCAGTTCAAAACAGCCATGATGGGAGTCTGTGTACTGAGTGTGTGCAGTATCTATGGAGGGCATTGTGTGTTCGACCATGCAGATCTCATCATACTTTCATCATATCACACAATGAAACCCTCAAGGTAAAGTCACTTCAATTCCTTTCTGCTCTTCATATCTGCAAGTTTTGCAGAGGTTGAGTCTACCTCACAACTACCAAGTAAACGTTGGACATCCTTTCTTTTCTCTCTCTCTCTCTCTCTCTCTCTCTCTCTCTCTCTCTCTCTCTCTCTCTCTCTCTCTCTCTCTCTCTCTCACTCTCTCTCTCTCTCTCTCTCTCTCTCTCTCTCCCTCCCTCTCTTCTCTCTCTCTCTCTCTCTCTCTCTCTCTCTCTCTCTCTCTCTCTCTCTCTCTCTCTCTCTCTCACTCTCTTGCTCCTTTTCTCTCTCTCTCAATTTAAGATTCTGTTTGTGCTTGCTTTCTAACCTTTCCATATCCGTGTGCATCTTCTCAGAGGGTGTGCACGGAATACATTCTTAAGGTCAGTGAAGAGAAAAAGAGTCATCAGTGCTCCTCCAATTTTCTTTGGTGGAGCACTCGGAGTTATTATTTTGGAGTAGCGCCCAGAGATGAAACATTTCGTTTGACTCCCAGTCGATTTTTATAATAGAATTTTATGAGCTTTTACTTACAGTACTGTTTATCACTAGTATCCTTGAGAGATGCAGAGGAAGAGCATGTATACTGTAAAGTAAAGGCATTTCAGAAGGCCAAGCCCAATAGTAATGAAAGTGGGATCTAAAGAGAGTGGAAGTCAAGGGCAGAAAAGATCAAGTGAGAGAACTTATGTATTTTTTGTTCCGTGACAAAGTGTCAAGAGTTTTTCATGGAGAATCAAACATGTTATTATCATGTTATTATAATTTTTGGACGTTCTGCTGGGGACACTGTGGTGCAGGCAGGCAATGATGACAACCCATCAGGATTTTACATTTTAAATGTACTCCACTTCAAAGGGATACATGCTCTATCTGCTTTATCCTATTACGAATCAAGTCAAGGTCTTTTTTATTTATTTATACTGGAGCGTTGTGACTGTCCTGCCTTCAGGCAGATGGCGGTGATGTGTGACTAGATAGTATATGACAGGACTATTAAGATTGCACCTTCAGTACCATAAATCCCAGGAATTACAACTCCTGTAGTATATTCTTCTTAAATCATTTATTGTCTTACTCATGTTATGCTGGAGGTATATAGTATATCTACATACTACAATACCCAGTCAAGGCTAAGGATAAAAGGTAATTGATTTATAATCTGTCAAATCATACAGCACGTACAATTTTACAGTCACTGTCACCAAATTCCACTAAATACAGTACTGTACAGTCCATGCATGGAACAAGACAAGTGAATAGAGTACATGAATACAACAAAATGCTTCCTTCCTTTTAGACCCTGAAAGATCCCAACCTGTCAGCCAGGAAGGACTTCCAGAGGGAGGCGGAGCTCCTTACCAACCTGCAACACGAGCACATCGTTAAGTTCTACGGCGTGTGTGTGGATGGAGACCCGCTCATCATGGTGTTTGAGTACATGAAGCACGGAGACCTTAACAAGTTCTTGAGGTAACTGTACACACGTACACACACTCAGAATTACTAAAATACTTGAATGGTTCCTTAACATAGAGCTATTTGTTACTTGTTATCTAACATAATAGTCAGTACAAGTGACAGATAAAAGAGTGAATTTGCTGGTATTTGCTAGGATCAGAATACACTACTTAAGTCTTTGGGGGTTTGGGGTTTGATGTCTGTGATGGAAATAATTTAAAAGAAGACTGATGTTATGATTGAGTTTGTGTGTCCCTTACTGCGATACTTTTATATAATTTTTTGTTATTTATTTATTTAAATTGTATTTATAAATGTTTTATGAATCTTTTCTGAATTGAAAAGCAATCCCTTGAATGATGAAATCATTTCATTAAACGAGCAAGACGCCACTAATCTTTCTTTTCTGGTCTCTTATAATCTTATTTTGTTGATCCCGGACTCCAATTAATCCATATGCAGAAAAATCAGTCCAGTCTCAACACCTTAATTGTGATGATGTATTTGACATGTCATTTTTACTCTTGATTATTTTACCTCAATACACAATAATAGTGCCTCTAGATATAGAGATATTAAGATAGAAAGATAGATAGATACATTGATACATATAATATATTTGTGTGTTTATGTACAAAGAGAGAAAGACACAGAGAGAATGCATGAAGTGAGACACCCAGCAGTGAGAGAGGTAGAGGTGGAGAGAGAAATTGAGAGAAAAGGAAAATGGAAGAAATAAAGAGAGAAAGGATAGAAAGAAAGAGGGGATAGAGCAAACTAGCGAGCAGTCCCCCCATGGTGCCACTTCTGCAATCAGCCAAAGGCTCTATTCTCTCAGTGTTGATGAGGACAAAAAAAGTACTTGTGTGTAATTCCTGAGAGAAATCTTGTTTTCATCCATGAACAGAGAGAAAAGTATGTGAAAGTGGTACAGAGATTTTTTGATATTCCAATACGGTTATTTTAAAACGTTGAAATGATTGCTTTCCAGCTACTAGAAGTGGACTAGTGACTAAGTGTTTTGATCTAAAGCTTATCCAAGCATGGCTAACAACAGTTTTTTTCTGCTTGAACCATGTACTCATTCAGATAAGATTAGTTTATGTTATGAAAAATAACTTAGGTAACATTTTACCTGGATGGTTAACAGTTTGTGAACTGTGGTGAATAGAAACTTCTGTACATAATCTAGTATTATTTTATCTTTTATAAACAACCCTATAGGGGACCAAGTGAGCATCCCCAATAAAAGGTGAATGTTTGTGATTTGTGATTGGGGGTTTCCTGTTGCAGAGCTCATGGGCCTGACGCCATGATCCTGGTGGACGGCCAGCCGCTGCAGTCCAATGGGGAGCTGGGCCTCTCTCAGATGCTTCACATCGGGACACAGATTGCCTCCGGGATGGTGTACTTGGCCTCCCAGCACTTCGTCCACCGGGACCTGGCCACGCGCAACTGTCTGGTGGGCAACGGTTTGCTGGTGAAGATTGGAGACTTTGGGATGTCCAGAGATATCTACAGCACTGACTACTACCGGGTAAGGCTGGAAATAGGAATGTTGGGTTAAAGGCCTGGGGGGAAATGCTATTTGTGATCAGTCAGTTGCTTTAGGTGTCTTTGATTTGGTTTGCCTGGTGTGACAGGTGGGCAGATTTGGACATTATGCCACTGGCTGGGTAAGTGCTGTGTAAGCGAAATTAAGCGTACCTAAAGTAGTTGAGGGACAACAAATGGTGTTTGAACCCAGGTCTGTTTATTTCGTATTTCTGTGTTTTTTTTCTGCATGGTCAAATAAATACATAATGTGTATACACTTCAATATGCACATGCATTGGATGATTTGTAAATGTTTACATGCCAACCCATCACACAGTGAGGGAGTTGAGATAAAATAGTATTTTTTGAAATGTATACTCTGTTGGCACCTGAAAAACTTTTGCCCATTTCATCCTTTAAATGCATCAGGATGGTGAAAAGGTAATCAAATCCAGGAAGAACGAAGACAATATTGTTTGACGTTCTCTCTTTCTTTAATAAATTACTCAAAATGCATAAATCAAACAAGTGGATTGTTCCCCAAACAAGGTAATGATCATCATTATAATCATATTACAGCATTTCTGTTCTCACATGCAACCGTGCTCCGAACTGCATTGAATCCACAATATGTGTTTCAATGGCTTCTATTGAACTATTTCATGATAACAGTCCATTTTCACATTCATCTAAACTTTCACACTGATGTTGGATGAAATGGAACAGTAGTTTTTGTATATAGTTTTATTCATATATACATAAACAAGTATTAATTTGGGCCAAATTCAAACACTTTCTAAAACTTTAGAGTTACTATTGTCCAGACAAACAACAAACAAACAGAAGAGAGATCTTAGCAGAGGAAGCTAAGTACCGACTATGTCTGTCCCTGATGGCAGTTGGATGTGGGGGTGTTTGCCAGGCAGGGGAGGGCCGGGTAGGGTAGGGTTCTGATAGCATCTCTGCTAGACTACACAGAGAGGAATATTGACTGAGTCCAGAGATTAGAAGGCCCTAACAGTATTGGACACATTCCCTGTGTGGAGTGATTATGAAGAGAAGACCATGCCAACTACACAATCCTCACATCGCTGACTAGTCATATTGACGTCTGCTGTACTCTGGGGCTCCGGAGACACTGTCTCATCAGAGGAGAGTACTGAAAAACGGAGATGAGATGAGATTCAAGACATTTCACCAACTGCCAATCTCTTATGGAATCTGTTTGTAAGGGGACAGGTGTGTCTTCATTCTATCAGATATCTCTGGCGTGGTGTGTTGTCAATGAGAAACTGCTTTCTGTCAACATGAAATGGAAGCCAGATTGTGTTATTTATATCTACAGTATTAATGAAACATGTCCAAGTGCCTTACTTATATCAGTTTGTTACCCAACGATTTAACAGACATTTCTGTGAATACCAGAGTAGGTTTTCATGCAAACTAACTTGATTATTTACAAACTGAAAATCCCATAGTCACTGCAGCAATAAAAAAAATAAGAGCATGATGTCCTTTGCTAGCATCTCAGATGCTTTTAGTATCTCAGATCCTTTAACTTATGTTTCCCTTTGAAGATAAGAGGTGGCAGATTTTCCAGTAGACACTAAACTACTGTAGCTCAAGCATCCCCCTGCATAATTTATTACACCAACAGGAACAGGGCTGGGAAAAACTCTGTGCTGACTAGCACACAGACTACATTTATTTACTGTCGACCAATAGAAAAAAGAAGAAAATACCATGGAAAGTTTAGCAACACACTTCCGTAGTGTGGTGCAGCTACAGTCCCACTTTATCTGCTCCTGGCAGCAACTCAGCAGGTTCTACCCTAATGGGCCTCATAGACTCTAAAAGTGAATTTGTGTTTGCAAACGTCTGAGCTTGGAGATATTCGGTGTATGGAGGGTTGAAAGAGAGAGGGAGAGGGATAGAAAGAGTGAGAGTGTATAGATGGTTATCGGTGGCCCTTAAGATATCTACAGGCTCCTCCTGGGCTCTCTGTGGGCTGTAAAGCGCCCAGTGAAGGAGTCCTACTGGGCCCGTAATCCATCCCCTGCCATGGCGCTCTGCTCTCCGCGCTGCTAATCCAATCATTTCCCTGCCACGGTGGGACAGGCAGGCCACTAATCCAGTTTGCACACCACAAAAAAAACGGCCTGACTCCTCCCTCTCTCCCCAAGGGGCGTGCATGGCGAGAGATATGACATTGAATGGGAAATGTGTGGATAATTAAGGGGGCAATTATTATATTTTTATAATGTATTTATTACATTTTTCCCCTTCACCACGCTGGTTAATTGCTACGGCCTTGCCACAAAGCCCAAGGTGCGGTGTCTTTCTCAGGGAGGATGCACCTCCAATTTTAATTCCCACCTTCCCGCAGAGGCGTTGGGATCATTTGCATGCATCTGTGGAGGTTTACCCTTGCGTTTAGTGGGCAGTGTAGACCTCAGATAAGTCATTTAGACTAACAGGAACTTAATTAATTTGCTTAATCTTTCTAAACCTTCACAAGGGGACGCATGGGTATACAGCCCATGCCAGCTCAATCACCTCTTTTAAGCCCACCTATCGGTCTTGACTTCGGCCCAGTGATTTTAACACGTAACCCACAGTGCTTTTAATGTCAGCATTAGCCTAATGATGTGTACAATACTAAAACGTCTTGTGTTAAATGAGTCCAGGTGATGCTTAAGTCAAACAGCGCCACTATGACCATAAGCATTCAGGTGCATCCTGGGAAATGAAGTTGATTGGCCATATAAGAAATACAACGAACAGCTAGCAAAATGCAATTGCTTTAAATGACTTGAAGGACAAGAGCTGTGCCATTGACATAAAGACTGACTAGAGTGTTATAAGGATCTAGATTCTGAGATACAGAACATCATGTCCCTCATTTAGGTTTGCCTTGATTGCCGCCATGTCTTCTTATCTCCCCACTGCTTGAGGACTAAGCCACTGGCCTCCCATTCATGGCTATCTGAGATGCATCTAGCTAATTTGGTGTTCATTTTGGCAAGGCTAGGGTGTGTAAGGTGGAAGGGAGGTTTAACATGGGGAAGGAGATGCTCCTGCAACTGCTGTGCACCAATTTGATAGTTCCACCTTGACATCGATTTGGACTTTGTTTGTCACAAATGTTTTTCTCTCCATGGCAAATCTAAAGACCCTATTCATGCAGTCAGGCTATGTGAATACTATGGAGAAATTGATAGTAAAACGGCTATGTTTTATAACAATTATAGCAGGCTATATGCAATCTATGGCTGTGTAAGAGGCACACTGGTGAATACTGGCGAAAAGGTTGACCTTCAGGCCTTGTGCATAAATATTACATCATGTAACACTTTGTGTTACCTACCAAATTCTCACTTTTATAAACCATCAAGATCTGGGAATTAGCAGGTTTAATTTAAGCAAAAAATTGGAGGGCATTTATATTTTACATTCAAGGGAGGAGTTGCTGTTGGCAGATTGACAAAACTAATGTTTCTTTAAAACATACAGATTCTTTACACCCTGTGTCAGATTGAGAGGGGGATGTGTTTGACATTCAAAGGAAATGTGCTATGAGACTGGGAGGTAATTAGCAAGACTTGAGCTGATCTTTTTGTGGTACTTAAAATGCTATACAACACTCACACAGATGCCAAAGCTGTTCAGTGGAATCGGGGAATAGAACTTATGACTATAAATGAACACGATTGCAGTGTTGCCAAGAGTGTAGAAAGACGAGCAACTTAAGACTGAATGCTGCTATTTATTTAGGTTTTATAGTGATAATAGCTGTATTCATGGTTGAGGCCTGTTTTGTCCATAAACCTTAGTAAATAGGTTTGTCCTCAAAAACAGACAATAGACTTCCCTGTGCAATTGGGAGCGTTTATGGATTTATTTACTCTTTTATACAGCCAAAAATATCATTTCGGGCTGAGGTATATATGCTGTAGCTAAGAGTGATCTGTCTGCTGTTGACAAGGCCACCGCTAAAAGGCAACATAAGGCTAATGGATTCACTATCCCCCCATTGGTCCATATTTCCTCAAAAAAGCTTCAAGCTAAATACAGTTTCTAAATAGGCTGTGTCTCTAGCGGTGTGTGAAATAAAAAGTATTATTATTTAAATTTTCGGTCAATACTGTACTTTGACCCCAGGTGTATACTGCACAATGAGCCTTGTAATTAATACAGGGTGCTGGTTAGCACTCTCTTGCAGAGGAGAGTTGCAATATCCTGCAGCTCACTGCAACATCAGTCTTGTTCAGTCTGTCATGGGTATGATTAAAGCAGAGCCATTGACATGAATAGGAAATAGATTTTAAAATAATCCCGGCTAATGAAAGCTGAGAGCTGGGATGATTAATGGTTGATTGTTTAATCGATTAATATCTAGCTTCGGAAGATTTGCAGTGAAAGAGACTTCATTACAGGCACAGCTTGGTTTAAAGATGTCAACTATCACAGAATTGATAGCTCCCATACTAAAAATCTCCCTCTGGACACTGATACACTTGTCAAACCAGTTAACTTAAAGTTCAGTAAGCCAATAACGTTGTTTTTGTACTGACTGACCATGTGTGGGAACAGTGTCTTGGTCTTTCATACTGAGATACTTTGTTGATATTTCAATTGTTCTGTATATGTTTTTTCAGTTGTATTAGGCCATGTTTGTTACTGTCATTCAACCAGAAGGAGCATGCATAACCCTACAGGGACAGGTGCCAGTCAGGATAAAGTGGGGTTCTGCATTTTATTAATGCCAGTTCTGATAGTACAATGGACATTTAAGCTAAGTGTAATATAAGTTCCAGGTAGAGGGATAATCATCCTCTGAGTTGTCCTGATGGGTTTATCTCTGACAGGTGGGAGGACACACCATGCTACCCATCCGCTGGATGCCTCCTGAAAGCATCATGTACCGGAAGTTCACCACAGAGAGTGATGTGTGGAGTTTTGGGGTCATCATGTGGGAGATCTTCACCTACGGAAAGCAGCCTTGGTTTCAGCTGGCCAACAACGAGGTATGCTCCTTCTATCGATTGAGTGGATTGGTAGGACTGTCTGGTATTTTGATGTTTTCTTCGAATTTTTCCGACTACCTTTTACCCTAATACAGTAAATCACATCTTAAGACAAGGAAGTGTTGGCGCCTTTGTGTTTCAGCAGGAGGGGTGAGGAATCTGGCAGATGCCGCTAAGCAACTGTAATACAATAAATATTGTCGAGGCACTTTTGATCAAAACTGGTTATTTAGGACTTAATCTAAAGCTAGCTATCGCTTCTCACTTATTCCTGAACCAGTCCAACCCACTGGGATGATGTATTGATGCTGTGCCATGAGATGATGCACTATTACATAATTTCCATGATTGGTTTGCTTTTTCATTGGATGGGGTGGGACAGAATCAATGGGATTCAATTAGGATTACTCTTGTAAAGCAAGCGTATTAAGAAAATTAAATTGACCTTAAAAAATAACCTGGCAAGTGGCACGCATCACATTCGTAATTCATGCAATTGAAACATCGATCGTCTCTTGATCTTGACAGAAATAGAAATGTACCAATTTCCATAGTGCCCCTCAAAAATACTGTATATGACAGTAGCATAGGTGAAGTGTTTGTATATTCCAGACTAGCTTTGCTGAAATTGTGATTTTGTGTGATTGCTTCTGTATTTGTTCATTCATCAGAAAAAGAAAATCTATTAATTTTGTGGCATTTTTATTGTTATCCATACAGCTACAGACTGTATTTGTGCTTAAAAATTGCTACATGACCTGACCTATGTCCCTTCTGTTTCCCAGGTAATTGAGTGTATAACACAGGGTCGTGTCCTGGAGAGACCTCGTGTTTGTCCCAAGGAGGTGTATGACATCATGCTAGGGTGCTGGCAGAGGGAACCCCAACAGCGACTTAATATAAAGGACATTCAGAAGGTCCTCTTCGCCATGGGCAAAGCCACACCTGTCTATCTGGATATCCTTGGCTAACACTAGTCAGACTTGTTTGTTCCTCGCCAGACAGACAGACACACTGACTGACTGACAAACACAAACCAGGAATAACCAAACAACCTGTACCTTACTGCGCCACTGTCAAAACACCTACAAGTTTGGGAAGGACTTAAGTGCCTGCAACACTTTTCGATATACTGGATAAAAAGTATCAAAAAGACGCACTTTTACATTTTGTTTACTTACATATATGATGTATAGTTATACAGTTTCTGAAAAACTGCAAAAAATAAACTAAAAATGTAAATGTAAAAAAAGGGAAGACACAGTGATGTTTGCTCTTGGTATGGCGACAGCACGACAGGGGAAGAATATTTCCTGTATTTCATTTTATAAATATACATAGATATTACATACAGTATATTTTCTATTTATTTAGTTCTTTTTCAAGGTGTCAAAAAGTCTGCCATGTCTGTCGATAAGGGCTTGCCCCTGTGTGAGGAATGCCCTCTAATAATGACAAATGGCTGGCAGGGACTTGATGAAGAAAGCCTTACTGCTGTTTGATTGGCTGAGACCAATCTATTATGCTGATGAAGGACAAACATTGGATGGTTAAAAAGGAATCAGTAAAACAATTGTGAAACCACCCAATCAGTCAACAAATCGATTTTAATTTAAATGAATGTACATAATGTAAATTTCAATGTGTGTTATGTTAACTTATTTTATTTTGGGGTTATTTTAGTTATTTTACTGACACAGTGGGGAACATGGACTTGGTTTTCTAAATATTATATGAAATATATGTTTTAAATCATGAAAAAGGGAGAATATATGTTAATGTTGATAGTTTTTGTCACTGTGTAACTTACACAGAGAATTATAATTACAGTGGAGGACGTACGACAGAGAGACTTTGTAGAGTGTGGAGTATGCCGAGCCTTTACTCCAAATTATGTTTTGCCAAGAGGTGATAAAATCTTATATTAACTTTCCAGTTCATTTGCTTTTTATGACTAGAATAATGCGATGATAAGTACTGTCTTTCATCCCATCCCTACTCATGCTGCACCTCCAAACATACATACACACCTAGATTTTTTGTTGTTGTGATTTCCATGCTATGTAGTGTAAAACTGTCCAGGGGTGCGTTTCCCGAAAGCATCGTAAGCCTAAGTTGATCGTAGAGTCCATCGTACGATGGATCTTAGTTGTACGGGCCGTTTCCCGAAACCATCGTAGCTAAAGAGGCACTTGAAAATTGTCGTAGATCAACGAGAGCTCCAGACCAGTCGTAGATCGCTAAGTGCATCGTAGCACAGAGACTCAGTGGAGACACGCGTAGGCCGACCATGAAAACTACATTAAACTCATGCTGAAAGTTAATTCCGATGGAAAATAAGATTTTTTTGGTCCTCTTTTTACACCAGTTACGCTGGAACTGGGATATTTCTTAGTGAACCATACAAGTTTAACTGCCGAAAAAATATCAGAATCCGGTTTATCCTCAAGTAAATTTAGGTTACACAAAATAATTTGATTTAGTGGGTTTGGCGCATGCAATGAAGGTATTTAAAAAACAAATGTCAGTCTTATTCAAAATTCTATAACATTGAAATATGGCTGTTGTAATGTGCAATAGAAACTAGAAATGCATTAACGTAACGCTTTTACGAGTACAATAACACAACAACAATTGAACATTGAAAATGTTTATTAGAATTATAGGGCTGGTAGCACGCCAAGCCCGGTGGATGAAGAGGCTGGTGGCAGAGCCGAGCCTGATGTTAGGAGATGGTGGCGCCCAGGAAATGGAAAGACTCCACAGGGTTGACTAGGAAGTCACACAGGGTGAAGGGGCTGGGAGGGAGTGAAAACTCGTACGAAAATCATAAAAGCCATTGAAGATAGCCTAAGTCCTGCACTGCAGACTTGTCCCCTCTGATATGGGGAATTGGATGTGGTCTGAGATGTGGCAAAGTAATGCAGTTGTGACAGCCTGCACAGATCTTGACACTGAGGCCTTGGCGAGCCCATGTCCATCTCCAATAACCTCCAGAAAACTGCCAATGGCATAGAACCTTAACACTGCCAGTAGTTGGGTTACAGGGGTCAGTGCAAAGGACCTCCTTGTTAGCCTCTGCAGGTCTGCTTCTATGTGGTTCAGGAGCATCATGATATCATGATGTCATCTGACATATCTTACACTCATAATGAGTATAATTGATCAACCATCAATTAAAGTAGAGTTGATTATTCATGTCAGAAACAATGATTTCCTTGTTGAAGACATGGGGTATTCATTACTTATGTGTTTGTCATTTGTCACAATGTCATTTCTGGCCAATATGTGATAATTATGAGATTGCAAACATGGTCTTGGGAAGCTGTTGGCCTATGCAAGATTGTAGATATAGTCAGCACTAGAAAATAAGACAGTAAATATGTTGGATTGAGATGCTTGTATTTGTACATTGAATTGTTTAGGATGCTAGCTGGGACATGCCATGTGTGATACCATTCATATGCATGGTTTTTAACCTTGTAGTTCAATCAAGTAGTAAATATAGGACTCATATATATATGCCTATGGAAAGTGGAGTACCAAGAAGAGTTAAAAACCAAGGCACAAGTAATTTGAGAAATAGTTGGGAGTTTGTTCTCCCTGCTCCTGCTCCTCACATGGATCTATAAGGTAAACATGTAAGGATTGGACAGGCAACACCGAATATATGATACAATACACAATTCAGCCTTTACTTAATTTAAATAAACATTGTATGCTTTAGGCTATAAGGTAACCTAAATGTGACACTACCTTGTTGATTGGGCAGAAGAATAGGCACATAAATGGAGGGCCTTGTGAACTTCATCTCTTCAAACAAAAGTTTCCTCACCTCAATTTGGAGACAAGCCCACTTAATTTCAAGGCCTCTTATTGGTATTTAGCATCCTGTGTCACTGATTGCAAGGTCCTAACACCGGTGTAAAACTCAGATGCAGCATCGTTTGCACGTTCACCTTATTGTCTTTACCTTCATATAGCATCACATTGAAAAGTACTCAAATAAGTAGCCTATAATAAATGTAAAGTTTTCTGTAGCTACAGAAAATATTTTTTTGTGTACCGTAATTTGTCAAATATTTTGGTTAACGTTTTAATTTTAAAGTCTTCAAGTTGCGTCAGAAGAATCACATTTCAGTACAATGGACAGCGTCTTGTTAAGTGCAACTTAAGAGATACGTACGATGGTTCTCCTTACGAGCATGTTCGGGAAACGCACGTAAGAAATAACGATGGATCGTTATTTTCATGTAGAGAACCCTCGTAACAGCTACGATCCATCGTTATTGGGAAACGCACCCCAGATCAATTCTTAAGAAAATACATTTCGTATCAGAGAATATTAATGATGAATTTTAGACATGTGTAACTTACACAGCATAAAGACTCACAATACTGTAGGGAAAAATAGATACTGTCATTTTAGATAAACTTTTTCACAGTCTCACATGACCTAATCTTCATCCAGTATGAGCTGTATTGGATGCTTGTTTTTTGATCGGATACATGATTTTTTATTCCAAAGTATTTCTCATTTATATTTATTAATAATTTAATAATTTGAATGTCTGACTCTCTTCCCCTCGAACGCTCATCCTGTTCCCGTGACCTTTGCATGTTCACCTAATTGGAGGTTAATTTAAGCTTTTTACCCTATAAGTTTAGTTTAGTTTTGTTCTGTTTTGTGCATAAAAAATCTGTGGTATGGTAAGGCTTATACACTGATTACAGTTCCATAATTCATATGCCTAATACTGAGTTACTCTGCAATTATAAGTTACATGCCAAATGAACATGCTACAGTGATGAGTTGTATAGTGTCAAAGGCAAAGCTTAAAGGCGGGGTAGGTAATGTTGTTGAAAACCACTTTTTGTCATGTTTGATGAAATAAACTTCACATCCTGATAAAAACCAATACATCTAAAGGTTTGAGAGTAAAATAAACTAAATCCGAAATCTGTGGGTGTTGTGGGACTGTAATAAACACAACCATTAATTATAGTCGGACCGGCACTAATGATTGGATGGCATTCGGACCGAAGGCAACGATTGGACAGGCTACTTGTCTGTCTACTTACCTACCTCCCAGCAGTAGTCAGGAAGTGCGCTTTGAAGGAGGAGTGGCTTTGTAGGGAGGGTCACTGAATCCTTTCAAACTCAAGCTACAACTGTTGGGTTTGCAAAACTTACCTACTCTGCCTTTAAACAAACTTTTTGTCATTGAGTTACCCAAATTAAAGAGTTTTGTAAAATTCCCTGTGGTAAAGAATATAGGACATTCTGACAATGACAGACAATATCTCCAGGGTATTGTAATCATTTCATCACAGTGAATTGAATATTGTTTCAAAAGTTAATTGTGCTTATTTTCTTTTCTTGGATGAACTAACTGAACACTTTCTTTCTCCGTTTTGAAACAAAATTGACATATTATCATGTACACATGTTACGTACAGTATATAAAACGTGGTATAAAAATGCAGTATATAAAAAGACTGGTATTACATGATAGATCTTTGTATTAATGTGACTCTTAAGAAAATGTCTTCAAACAATCAGATCATCTTGTTTTTCACTTTGTCTTGTGTTATAAAAATGTGTGAGTTTGAGAAACCCTGTCTTATCCTAATCTCTCTCTTACAAATTGTATTGCAACATGTAATATATGCAACATCACGATGTACTCAGTCACTACAACCCTTACAATTGTTTCTCTTTTAAAGTACAAACACCTTTCTCTGTACACTGAAATAACCATGCAAATACCATCAATTGTAAAACATAGTCCTGAGCAATCCATACTCTACAATGACCTTTCACTGACAGGAAACACACAGTCATTGTACACAAATGAGGACAACCATTCCAGCAATAGGTAACCATTTCAACAGCAGGTGAAAATTCCAGTTAATTATGTACTGTGTACTTTACATATAGTAAATACTCACCCACCCACACACCTTCAGCTTCATACAGCGGACGCATGATATTTATTTTTATGATGTTGCATGAGTTTGTGTGTACGTGTTAATCTGTAGGAAAATGGGCCCACTCACATCCAGTATGTAGTCTCCAGTGCAAAGATATATTTGGAGATGGTCAAAGTTTACCAGGCTTGACCTAACCTGTTGTCCATGCTTGGCTTCACTAAATAATGTGGAGAGAAAATTACAGGGATAGCCTTTAACAAGATGATCACTGATTGTTATAGCTCCAAATGTAGGTCTTTTTATTGCACGCTTGACTAGATTTGGTTAGACTGTCTTCATGGTGAATTAGGTGCTAATTGAAGAGAGACCACCCAGCCCGACCCTAAGCTCAAAGCCTCCCCTGAGATATTAGATATTTGTATAAACAATAATTTGTTTAGACACAGTCACATAGAAAATAATGTAATTGTTATGTGCTAAGCTTAAGTATCACAAAACGGTGTCAGAAACCAGACATCCAAACTCTTAGAAACAGTGTATCAAGACGTATTTTGACATTATTTCCAACAAAGTATGAAGGGACTTGACCTGCTATAGTGCTGCATGACTCAAACGATATATATATAAAGTATGAGACCCCCAAAAAACTGTCAAAATTATAAACAGGGGTCCGGGCCTCATCAAGTAAACTTTTCATAACAGGTAATAGGGATGATGAAGTGACTTTGCAGGATATGTGAATAGCGCAAGTGTGTAGGCAGAGGGTACTCTCTGTGGCTTTGTTCTTTGATGCAGAAATGAGGAGGACAAGAGCACACGTTGTGTTTGAGAGACTGGAGAGAAAAAGGTAGAGAGAGAAAGAAAAAGAGAGGGATGAAATTGAAGAGGAGGCTTGTTACGTAACAGCATGCATGGGTATTTTCTCATCCAAGGACAGAAGAACAAAATGTGTTGTTTGTTCATTCCTAAAACGTTCCTCTGAGCTCCTCCAATCCAATATTTCAAGAAAAAAGTTATTTCCTTACAGTTGGTTTGACAGGTTTGAATGACTTACTTTCTCTATTTCTTCCTTTACTTTTTAAAACTTCAGCTGTAGTTAGAGTTTTGCTTGGTAAACATACTTTATGTTGTGTACCTGATTCTGAACATGAATTCTTGTCCGCACACGAGGAGCGCTTCCGATTTATCCCCCCAGGCATAGTTATCTGTTGTGATGGAATTGAGCCTCCAGTTCCTGAAAGCCAGTATAACCTTTATCTTTGCCCGATGCTATTTATACGTACCGTTTTTCTCTGCGCGTCTCCAGAAGAACAAGGTGTTTTGCAAACAGACCAGTTATAACTGTTTACCTCTTCGAATATGCACACTAATTCCCTGGTGGGGATGTGCTTGAAATTTGAAAGGCCAACAAAATTGTGAATTTCCACTTCATTTACCATGCAGCCAATCAGTGCTCAATGACCCAGATTAAGAATATAATATTAATGGTGACAGCAATAAAGATGTATTTTCGTGGAAACCTTTTCTCTCAATTAGGTCAATTTGCAAGAACAATAAATGAATTTTGACAAAAGAATTTAGAAGAGGTGGGAAGTTGGAGTATTAAACAAAAGAGATTGTGACAGTGGGGAGAAAATGTGATTCAAAAGGTTTCTGTGGGTTAAGTGACTCCACTGTTTGAGAATGGGTGAAAATTGCCTCTGAAATGAGTTTTCTAAGCTTCAGGTTTCTTCTAAATGTGATGGGCCGTCTTGGTAATTGGTGAAGGTTATAAAGGCTGGTACTCCTTGGTGAGGGTTAGATGTTTGCCTATTGCCTCATTGCAATACAATAACTATTAACAATTGAACCTTTGACTGCATCAAATGGTCCAATGCAATGGCACTACTACTATAAGATAAAGATCTTGAACAGGATCTTGGAACAGAACTGGATCTGTCTATTTTTGCTTAAAAGGTTGTGTGTGTCTGAGTTTGGCTTTCATTTTGACATGAGAACAAGATCCATCTCGTGCACAGCAGCAGGCAGTACATTGATGGAGCTGCTTTCATGAACATGACTGAGACTGTAGGAGGATTCTAGAAAATTGGGGAGCGAGTGAGTGAGTGAGCAGACAGAGTGCTTTGAGGGACAGTCATGCACGACCTCACCAAAAACGCTAACCCTGCTTGATCTCCTCGAGGGAGGATGGAATCAACTGCTGCATTAAGTTTTCAGGAGGGAATCGAAGAGGGGATGTCACCCCGGAGCAATGTGCTGCACTGTCAGCAGGTGTTGACATCTAGATTAACCTTGGGCTGCTGGGAGTCATAGTCCTCTGTAGTAGCCAGGCTCATTGGAATGCACGGGGGCAACTTTCCTCCAATCCCACGGCTGGAACCCTCACAGGCCCAGCGCTCTGCGATGGTCTGTCAATCAGCCCTCGGCCGCAGATCTGACAGGAGCCTGAACTCCGTTTTGGGGGACGTGGGAAAAGGAGGTAGAAGCTTGCAACATGTGGTGAGTCATCATCTCATGTCCTGGCCTGTTCCCCAGGCCTCACAGATGTACTGGGGGATGGAGTTTGTGTGTGGGGATGGGGGGGCGGGGGGGGGGGGGCGTTATTGTTCTAAGCTGCTTCCTCTCAGACTGAGTTGGACTTGTTATTCAGGTTCTCATAGCTCAGTTCCTACAAACCATCACGGCGTCACATTTCATGCTGGGAACTCACATAAATACATACAAATACATACAAAAAGCCACAAAGAACAGAATGAACTAAACTGCAGGTAATCCATCACTTATCCATTTTCTGAAGATCTAGTTTCTTTGCTCACACAGCACTAACATGTTAGTGACTGTTTAGCATTTCAGCACACAAGTTCAGATTTAGTGTCCTTGTGTTGCTCTGACAAGTCCTGTTTCATACCTCCTACAGAGTGACAAGAACATGTTGATTTCTGTCCCCACAGTCACTTGTGTGCTGCTCTTGTATAACAGCCCGTCAGCAGATCCCGGGAGAATCTAAGGTTGTTGTTGTGTTTTTTTCCCTCCGTACAACCTGACCATATGTCCGTTAATTAACCCAAAATCAAATGTTTATCCAACATTTCATGAGCACTGACATTAAGCTTGTTACTTGTGAATTCTGATTAGTATTCTACTCCTCCAAAGTCTCATGGAGGAAATTATGCAACTTGTTGCCATAGCAACTTTGGCAAAGGGTGTTTTAGTGGAGGACGGTACTAAATTCTGATAAGACAGGACAATAATGTGTATTCCATTTTATTCAATAGTAATGGAGATAAAGTATTATAGCCTATCATAACAGGTTTAGTGGGCATGATTTGGAGATATTATCCTGTACATAATTTTTCCCCTTAAAGTTACGGATATTGTTTCTCAGTGTATTTGAGGGGAATTGTTTGTCCACACACACATTATTTTATCTTGTTTCACATGCTGTTTGTGAAAAAATTCAATTCAAACCTTCCATACGTGTTTGCAAAGTCAAGTAAGAGAAGGATGCGATATACTTACAGCGCAGTCCATCAAGTATTCTGTCAATACATACAAAAACACTCAGGCAGTCCCTTAGTGGTTTGTACAGTGAATCCAAGGTTTAAATCAAATGTGTGTGAGCACAGTGTGAGCATTTGACAGCGGCCTGTTTCACTGGTTGAGTTTAAATTAGGAGACAGACTAATCATGGAAATGTGATAATATGTTAAACAGCTTGCCCATAATGGCTTTTAGATTTGGAAGATGTATATTTGATGTAAGAATTAAGTCCCAATTAGTTTATGCGCGGTGTGAGTGATGATGAAGATGTCAGTCCTCGAGTGCAATTAGGTGATAAGTACAGAACAGTGATTGACCTGCCTGAGTCGTGAGCCGACTTTCCACATATGCCTTTGGATGGATTTCTTTTTTTTTAAATCTATAGACCATTAACAGCAAGATTTTCCAAACACATCATTTCCCAACTTGCTTGAAAGCATTTATTACATATTATTTCCTCTACATGCAGTAAAAATGTCATTCCCAAAAAAAGATATCTTTATTTTATAGGTGATATACCCATAAGGGGGAACAAAGCTTTAAATTCAAACCGCTTAACATCCTCCAGTATTTTCAATTGTTAACTCCATATCGGTTTGTACTTTGTGTGGGTGTGTGTATTTAAGATTATGTTTAGATTCAGACAAAGATTTAAACAACGGTAAAAAGACATGGCTATGATACGATTTATTGTGATTGCAGCTGTACTGTATGTCAAACACTCAAATCTTGCCATCTGCCTACAGGGCAAAGCGCCTCCTCAAATTCTCACTGCCTTTGTCTGTCGTACTAAACTTTCTTCTTTCTGGTCAATAGAAATGCAACATAACTGTCTTTTTTCGTAAAGAGAATACACATTCTCCTTACTCCTCAGATCACAAAGTTAACTTTAAATGAATGGCATGCAGCAAACTGACAGCACCTTTTGCAGTAAAGGAATCTGTGTTTTGTCCTCACAGTTAAGTGAATAATATATATATAGGCTCCTAAGAGGCTCCCCCCCTAAGCTGGCTGGTGTTCCTTTCTCCATATGACTTATTCAAGATGTATAACCTTAGGCCCATTACCGTTTCTGAAGCTCCATTTCCACAGTGCTTTATGTTCCAACGTAGGACCAACATAGCAGTGAAGGGGGGTGAGGCAACGGCTTCTGTGAGTCACATGGAAGCACGCTCACAAGTTTGTCTGAGATGGTTTCATTTCCTACAGTTAATTCTCCAGTCTCTTTTTGCACATTAGAGAGAAGGTAACCTAAACAGTCAAAACAGTCATAGATAAACTTTAGCTCTATGAGCCAAGTTGACTTGGCTGCCAGTATAAATACCGCCCACTTGCACTCTCAATCAACAGTCTTTTTATGGAATAAGGACGTGGTTACGTGTGTTTGTTAGTCTGTGGGCCCAGATTCAATTCCCATAAAAATACTGACAAGCACCAGGTATTAACTGTGAGGCTTCAGTACTTTGATCTTTTTTGGTATTGACTTTTGTGAGTTAATTCCCAGTGACTCGTCACCTCAATCTGCATTTTTCCCATCTGGCCGTTGAGCGGATATCTCTGGACCACATGAGGGAGGAAATCTCAAGTTTGTTTTTCTCTCAGCTTTCAATCCAGCACCTGGTTTGTTTGTGAGCCAGAAAACAGTGTTACGTCTCGGGTCTGTTTTTCAAATCACAAACCGCAGCTCTGTTGAACAGTTGAATTCAGACACTTATTCCTCTGCCCGTGAGTCTGACATGTTGTCTGCATGGTAATTCATATCGCCATGTCACTCTTGCTCAGGCTGCCTCTTGATGTGCCACAGAGTGTACTCGTGTCATGAATATACATGTTGTTCTTGGAGATACAGTAGACCAAGAAGTGTGCAGCAGAGATAGACGTTTACACGCACTTCAAAGCAAAGGTCTCTGTTATCGCACCCTCTGTTTTGAGATGAGCCAGAAAGGGCAGTGACAGGGTCATGACTGGGGGGGCCTTTGGACAGCCTTGGCTCCACTGACAGCTCTATGGAGCCCTGCTTACAGCTTGTCAACACCATGTCTTGTGTCAAAAAATGTCACTTTCACAAGGACTTCTGTTGACTTGTTGATGCTGGATTTACTAGAGCAACTCGGTGTAACACTGCACCCTTGGAGACTGGGGTTTACTGGACATGTATGCACCACTCTCCCAGTTTGTGAAGGAAAGATAATCGGCTTGGTGCAGAAAGAGCTCTGGATCAGGCTAGCAGGATATCAGATCTACAGTAACATCTGTTGGGGAAAAATTGCCTCAGTTTTCTTGTATGGTGGATATGTGATGGAAAGACTTCACAGAGTCCTCATAGGGACAGGCTGGCTCAGATGGTTCTAAGCAGAAGAGCCACTACAACATGTACACAGTGAAATACTTTCTCCTGCTTGTTAGAAAGAGAAAAGTATACAACCACTGTGGTGCTGAGAAATCTTCCCTTGTCTTTTGCTCAATTACCTGGTGGCCATATTTTTGACCTTCTCCTCAAACACCCTAGCACATACTCTGTCTATACTCTCAGTCGAACTCCCAGTTATGAATACTTTCCTGGTCTGATGATGATATTTAATTACATAGTAAGGGCAGGTTGTGGGGGAGAGAATAAACAGATACAAATCAATGTTAGCCTTAAAACACTTTGATAATACAGGCATGTTAGTTGAGCATGAATTACGATATTACCTATCGATGAAAAGATTATAAGCTCCTGTACATGGATCCAGGAATCCTCAAATAAAGTTTTAGCTTTGAAGGTTTTCCATTATTTTCTCCCATTCGCTTTCAAGAAGAGATTGTTTTGTTTAGATTTGTTAAGATTTCCTATCCCCATGATCCTGACACTAATCCCTGTATGATAAGCACACATATCTCATCCTTTAAGGGCTCCATTTATGATGTCACGGGTGGCTGGAAAAAAGCTATAGATGCAAATCTAATCATCGCCATCGAGACATAGATGGTGGTCAAAAGGATCTTGCGGTTTCCCAGAATAGCATGGATGTGTGCAACTGCACACAATCCTCTGCCTCCAATGACATCAGATGTTAGGTGGCCATGAAATTTTTTTCAAAATCTGTAGAATACAAAAACACCTCACCTCTCCCTCACAGCAGCACAGGAAGACTTCCGTCATGATAAAACGCAGGGAGAGAGATGAAAGGTAGGAGTGAATTGTCTGAGAAAACAATGATATCTAAGTTTCTCAGTGCAGATTTTGAAGCCGGGGACCCCCAGCTGAGATTAAAAAGTGGAGCGGAGATGAAGACAGGTAAGCAGGTAAGCTTAGACAGGTTCTGTCGAATGACGGAGAAGAGGCAAGGATTGCGTAAAATGGGGCATAGAGTTCATACAGTGGGATCTTCACCTCAGTGAACTCAGAGTTCTCGCTGCTTTTACACTTGGTACTATTTGCATTTTTTTTACATCTATAATGTGGAATTGCCGTTTGTGCTGTACATCCTGCTTGTGAATCCTTCAAAGAGCCTGGATGCGGATACAGTATGGGCTTATGGTAATCCACCAAATGTTTGTCTGAAATGTAAGCGGTCTCCCAGATTTTCCTCACCACAGAACATGTGGTTGTTGTATACAAACACTTTCTACTGTACCTACATAACAGGGTGAAACAATATATGTGCAATGAAGTATAGAACCAGTGAGCAGAAAGCTAATGTGTCTAACTGTATTAAAATTGCAGTTTGTGAGGAAATACAGTAATTGAGGAAAGTGACGCACATCCATTGAAGCCATAAATCTACAAAAACAGCTGTCTCTACTGAGTCTGATATGAATCCAAAGCAGTCCTTACAACCCATATCCTCCCAGCACACATGTGGTGTTTATTTACAGAGGGCCTAACATCCTGCTACTTCAGATTTGAGAGAAAATTGCAGATTTGGAGAATTTATTTAACAGAACAGTGGGCTTTGACGTAAATTGAATGACAAGAGTTTGATGAAGTATTCTTGGTTACAGGAAATGCAATTTTAAAGTCAGGGAAATACATGGTCCAATCACTAAATCAAATAATGTAAAACCATTCCCTCCCCTGTCTGACTTTAAGGGTTCATATGTTGAATGATAAACATCAGATAGAAACCTTATTATAGTTGGAGAGAGGGTCTCATTGAATCAAGTGCTCCTTGAAGCTACAATAAGACAGGCTGTGCTTTATCTGACCAGTTTTTTTTTCTTTTTTTTAATGGCCTGCAGTTTCTAAAGACCAACCTACACCATAACAACAACATCATTGCAGTTTGGTAATAGGACATACAAATAAATAAAGACAATACCTTGAGTCTCTATGATTAAGGCATTTGTGTGAAACGAAGCAATGACATATGTGCAATGACGCATTGATGTATTTAAATGAGCTCTATAAGTGAAGTGTTTTTACAAGAATATGCAGACATACCATATCATCAATAAACTTTCCTCATGGCATGATGGATGGCATGTGTTCATATGAACATACATGTCACACACAGAACGGCTGATGGATAACTTCTTCTGATCTCAATGCGTCTAATCGAACAGTTGACCTTTATAAATACTGCAAGTCAATACTCATTGCCTCAGTATACTGTGCTCTGAAGATTTCGATGGGTTTGTTGAATTGACAGCTCATGTTAAAGTACTTGTCAACATTAAGACAGAACCCTAGCAAGGCAAAAGGCCCTATATTCAAATCATTGTATTCATCTTGATCAAAATCCAAAAAAAGAGTGGGTACTCGTATAATTGGTTGCTTTGATCCTTGAACACTGCAGGGGGTTGCTAGAGAGCCAATCCATCTTTCAGATTCCCCCCAGGGGTCGTGATAAGAAGCCCCCCCCCCTCCAGGCAGCCTGTGGTCCAAACCTTGGAGAAACACTCACCACAGGCCTCAGATTTTACACCAAACACCATATCACATACTCCCTGCAAGGCACAACACAACAGACACAACAACGGTGTTGAGGCGTTTTTTGACCTGTCAGTGCTTGGGATTTTGTCCCAGAAAATTAAATTTTGCGGTAAAAGCACCTCTGTTAGGACTAGCCCTCAGGGACAAACCACCACTCAATTCAAAAATGTTCTGACCTTTGCATTGCACCATACCCCACCACCCCCAGCCAGCCAGGCATGTCCTCATTGACTTTATGAGAGACGACTTCTTCTTGTACTGTTGGAGCTGAGGTGGTGGAAGTAGATAAAAGATCAGACACACACGGCACGGAAACGAATTCACCCTGGTGCCAGTTAATTAGGATATCCCTTCCCAAGCAATCTGTTCTTGACATTTCATCTGTCTTTCTCCTGGAGAAGCACTAACATCCCCCCCCCCACTCCCACCTTCCATGAGGATGTTGAAGAAGAGTATCTTCACCTTGAAAAGGTGTTTTTATTATTATTATTAGTATCACAACACACTCCATTCATTATTGACAAAAAACTAGAAGAGTCTCAATACCAAGGGTGAGTCAGCATGCTGTTTATAAAGCCTTTGAACTTTTCACATATCTGCATTGTTTTTTCTTCTGGCTATATGACTTACATGACTTTATTGAGGATACACTGGTGCAAAGTACACAGTAGCCTTGAAATTGTGACACTTCTACATCTGACTAAATGTATTTACTGCTAGCTCAAATTCCAACAGTAATGCTATGTCTCAATAAAGTATGTTGAAAGTACACACATCCTTCACTCAAGTAGTAATTAGAGTAAAGAAGGATGGCCTCTGACACATACTTAAGTAAAAAGTCATCATTACTCCTACCTGTTTCAGTGTTTTAGTAAAAAGATGTCAGAAATTTTTTGAAGATTTACTTGAGTACATTAACAAAGTCTTTGTACGTTGTTACTTCCCATCTCTGAGAAAATTATTTTTGCTCCAAAACACCATTCAGGTTTGTCTGACACTTAAAAGCCAGCAAGAACGTGTGTTAAAAGGGGAGAAAGGAGATTGTATAGAATCAGGCCCTGTCAGCTCCAGGGAGTGATCGTCCTCAGTGATAGATCTATTTAATGCACATTTTACAGCCAGCAATCCCCTGCTGAGGATTTCCTAGCAATCTGACAGGCAGGTTATGGGTAACCTGCTCGCAAAGAAAGGGAAAAATTACTGCTTCGAAACGGACTTCCACCCCAAAGCTCAAAGCAAAGAGGCAACATGTCTCACAGTCATGCATTTTTGGTGGTATGAAATATTGAACTCTTCCAACTTTTGAAAAGGTTCATGATATTTGATAAAATATGTATGAGGATTCTTTTGAAGGCACATTTCCAGAGTAAGGTCATTCTCACTGGTTACGTAACTCATGGTTCTAATCTCAAATATATTTTGCCATATTTAGAAATAAGCGATGCTTATTTTTAGTTTTTATTAGATTGGATAGTGTCATTGTGTAGCAATAATTAATTTATAAATGACACCTTCACAAACTTGCATGACTTTTTAATAGTCATATGACCCTGGCCTGGAAAGGTCATCCAATTAGTCTTTGGGTCCTTTGAGGCCAGTCGAGGCAGTCACACTGCATTAACCAGAAATTCATTACAAATGAACAACTGTACATAGTGTGAATGCAGGTCAAGATGAGGCCTGACAAGTGACAATTAGATAAATGACCTTGACCAACAAGCAACTCAGGTAAGACAAGTATATTGTACAGTACAATGCACTCTCTATAAATTATTTTGAAAGAACCTAATTTAATTTTACAGTACTGTCCATCAGTGATTCCTCACTATCACTTAAGATACATGCGCGTATTTGTGCGTGCACGTGTACGTGTGTTTGTTTCTGTGTGTTTGTGTGCGTGTGTGTGAGCATGTACGTGTGCACACTTGTGTGGGGGTTGTGCAATCACAAATCTTGGGCATTTGCCATTAGCCTATTCCATTCTTGGCAACAACTCTGGAATTTCAAAAAATAAATGCATGAAAAATCTGTGACAATATACTGTAGTAATGATTCAAATCCTAGTTTAACTTTTCCAACTTGTGTATCTCATCTAATTTGTTTCGTAGACATGGAGCGGAATTGATTTCCCTCCTCACACTGAAATTCTACCTAAGAAAAACAAATTGTGAAGATCCTCTTAAGAGGATTTTAGCATCTGCGCTCATCTGATTTGGGATGCACAACACGTGTTTCTGCATTTATGAACATTAAGTGAGGATTTATAAATCACATTCTTTTGATGATGCTTTCTTACCATTTATTTCAAAGTGTTATTTTGTCTTTCATAGCCTCATATAGATAAGCTTCATCAATAATGCAAAATCTTGATAAGTCATCAAGAAAGTGTCCATAGAGACCCCAAATAACTTCAAAGAGGGCACCAAAATCTGTCTGGCTGGAATTAAGTAGTAAGGTGTTCAAATGGACAAGTCACAATTTAGTAGAGATTCACCCCATACCAGTATCAGGAGAAACATACATACAAACAAGCACACAATACTTAGTTGTACATCAGGAAAGCATGCTATCCTATTCTGTAGCATAGATGAATCAAAATTTAAAAATCTACACCACCTATCCTTTGTATTTTTTTATACTGTTGCACAAATGGGGGTTGCATAATATTACTGTACAACATATATCTATAATTATAATAATAATGATCTTGCACTCTCCAATCTGTGCTGTGTTATGTAATCTAGTGCAGCAGTCTCTCGGAGTGCGAGCTCGGACTGCAGCTGGCCCTTTGCTGTTTCGCCGTTCTGTTTACCCGCTAGACGGAGAAAGAAGAAACGTGGCCGGCGTGCTGGAGTCCTTGTTCGAACTCGGAAACGATGCTTCAAACCTGCTCTTCCAACCATCTTACTAGCTAACGTTCAGTCCATCGACAACAAAATGGATGAACTTAACGCTCGTGTCAAATTCCAACGGGACATCAGGAACTGCTGTGTACTGGCGTTCGTTGAGACCTGGCTGTCTCCGGAGATCTCCGACGCAGCGGTTACCCCGTCGGGATTCACCATATACCGCCAGGACAGAACAGCTGACTCAGGGAAGTGCAGGGGCGGAGGGGTCTGTGTTATGGTTAACTCTCTCTGGGCTACGGATGTAGCGGTATTAGCATCTCACTGCTCTCCGGTCCTTGAGCTGCTAACTGTAAAAATCAGACCCTTCTATCTACCTCGGGAATTCACTGCGGTCGTCATGAGTGCAGTCTACATCCCCCCCCAGGTAGACAAGGCCGCTGCTTTGGATGAACTGTATGGGATTATCAATGGTCTGGAAAATGTGCACCCAGAGGCAGCCTTCATTGTTGTTGGTGATTTCAACAGAGCTAACATGAAGAAAGTCCTGCCCAAATACTATCAGCACATTGACTTCTTCACACGTGGAGACCAGATCCTTGACCATTGTTATACAACATTCAAGGGCAGTTACAAACCCCTCCCCCGCCCTGCCTTTGGGAAGGCTGATCACACCTCCATTCTTCTTCTCCCCGCATATGAACAAAAGCTCAAACAGGTCAGACCGGTTGAGAGGTCAGTTCACCTATGGAGTGACGAGTGTGTGGCGACCCTCCAGGACTGCTTTGACACCACTGACTGGCTGATGTTCAGGGACGCAGCAGATGGGGACATTAACGAATACTCAGACACTGTCTCCAGCTACATCCAGCACTGCATTGATGACGTTGTCCCCAAGAAGGTTGTCCGGTCTTTCCCAAATCAGAAGCCCTGGGTTGATGCCGCGGTCCGGGCCAAGCTGAGAGCCCGTACTGTCGCCTTTAATTCTGGGGACCCTGATGAGTACAGGAAGGCCAGATACGACCTTCTGAAGGCCATCAAAGCAGCGAAAAGGGCCTACAGGACCAAGGTGGAGTCCAGCTACCATGGCTCTGACCCCAGGCGCATGTGGAGTGGACTTAAAGCCATTACAGACTACAAAGGGAGAGGCTACAATGAGACCCAGTCTTCTGTCCTACTGCCAGACGAGCTGAACTCCTTCTACGCTCGCTTTGAGAGGGACAGTGAACCCCCTGCAGTGGAGCTACCTGAAGGCCAAGCCAGTGGTGTGCCTACACTAACTGTAGCTGAGGTGAGGTTATGCTTTAAGAAGATCAACCCTCGCAAGGCACCTGGCCCAGACGGCATATCAGGTAGGGCCCTTAGGGGCTGCGCTGACCAGCTGGCAGGGGTCTTCAGTGACATCTTCAACCTCTCCCTTAACCTGTCTGTACTCCCCACCTGCTTCAAGAGGACCACCATCATCCCTGTGCCCAAGAACACCAAGGTCACATGTCTGAATGACTATCGCCCAATAGCACTGACCTCTATCATCATGAAGTGCTTCGAGCGGCTAGTCAAATCATTCATCTGCTCCTCGCTGCCCCCCACACTGGACCCTATGCAGTTTGCATAGTTTGCATGCAGTTTACATAGGTCTACAGACGATGCCATCGCTCTGACCATGCACTCCGCTCTCTCCCACCTGGACAAGGGGAATACATATGTGAGGATGCTGTTCATTGACTACAGCTCTGCATTCAACACCATCATCCCCTCCAGACTGGTCTCCAAGCTTGTGGACCTGGGACTAAGCACCTCCCTCTGCAAGTGGATCTTCCACTTCCTGACGGGGAGGCCACAGGTGGTGAGAATCGGTGACCGCACTTCATCTGTACTGATCACCAACACAGGCACCCCCCAGGGCTGTGTGCTCAGCCCTCTCCTGTTCTCCTTGTTCACCCACGACTGTGCGGCTACGCACAGCTCCAACCTCCTCGTTAAGTTTGCTGACGACACAACCATCGTGGGCCTCATCTCTGACAGTGACGAGTCAGCCTACAGAGAGGAGGTTGACACCCTGACATCATGGTGTCAGGACAACAACCTCTCTCTTAACATCAGCAAGACCAAGGAGATGATTGTGGACTTTAGGAGGCGGCAGGAGGAGGAGCATGCACCCCTATTCATCAATGGATCGGAAGTGGAGAAGGTCAGCTGCTTCAAGTTCCTCGGGGTGAACATCAGCAATGACCTCACCTGGTCTGTTCACACGGACAAGGTGGTCAAAACGGCCCGTAAGCGCCTCTTCTTCCTGAGGAGACTGAAGAAGTTTGGTATGGACTCAGTCATCCTTACTAACTTTTACAGATGCACTATAGAAAGCATTCTGACTGGTTGTATCACAGTGTGGTATGGGAGCTGCACAGACCGGGACCGCAAGGCCCTACGAAGTGTGGTCCGTTCTGCTGAGTTCATCATCGGCAGGAAGCTCCCAGCCCTACAGGACACCTACCACACACGTTGCCTTAGGAAAGCCAGCAGGATTCTAAGAGACTGTTCCCACCCATCCTTCAGTCTCTTTACCCCGTTGCCTTCTGGCAGGCGTTACCGCAGCATCCGGTCGCGCACACGCAGACTGGACAACAGTTTCTACCCAAGGGTCATCAGGCTTCTCAATGGACACTGATATGGACATTTTTACTGCACACTAGTCACTTATACACTGTTACTTTCAGCTACTGGTTGCTCTTCAGTAACATTGCACTACTGTACCTCGCCACCAGGCTCCTGTTTGGTCATTGACAAAGTCACTGATCTGTAAATTTGCAAATTTTGTGTATTAGGGTTAGTATAGCGTACTATTTATTGTTATCTGTAATTTAGGAAGTTTTAGTGTTAGGGTTAGTATAGTCGTTTATTTATTGCTATCTGTATATTTAGGAAGTTCACTTATCTAAGCTCAGCATATATGTAAATTTGTTCTGTGTACTTATATGTTATGTTATGCCAAGTGCTTGCGTTGTCTTGTCTTAAGAATTTCAGTGCCCAGTCTAACCTTGTGTTGCTCTGTGCACCTGACAAATAAAAGACTTGAACAGTCCAAAATTGGAGCATGGAGGAGTGGATATGTCTACGAAATAAAGACTCTTGACTAATAAATATATAACAAAAGCATTTTATTAGAGACATTGGGAAAGAAAAGCCTGCTTCTTAGTGGGTAGACATGCCCTCGGAATCACAGAACCTTAGATGTGTAGTGGAAATTTTGGTCATATGCATAGATGTATGTGTATGAAATCTATAATCTTCTATGTTCATTGGTAAGAGACAGGAAGGGAAGATAATTAAGTTGAGTTCAAAGGAATGTGAGGTGCTGATGGCTCTGTGGGCAGCTTGCCCTGGGGGATGGGTGAAGCATCTTATATGGCCTTCTGTCCTCTGGTTACTGTAAGGGGTCAATGAGACAGTTGCTCCTAACTTTGGCTAGAAGGACTGTGTCCTGTTTCATTGTTTGTGTTAATTAAAAGTATTGTTTGAAGATGGTCACACAAAGGACAGTTGACCATTTGACTGGTCAACCCCTGTGGCTTTATTATCTACTGCTCTGGAGAGAGCTGTGACATCAAAGAACTTTGGGACACACCGGAGATGTATTGTTTCAAACTGTCACTAAGTTGAGTTAGCCAATCACAGAGTTTGCTACATTGATTGATTGACCTTATAGAATGCCATTTGATCTTAAGTTTATATAAGGCAGTGCATGTGTGACGGTTGGCATCACTCCTGCGAACGACCTGTGTGGATGGCACCTCCTTCGTTGAGACTGATCAACAAAGCTTTGTTTATGTAATTGTATAGTCTAATAAATTGTATTAAAACCATATCCCTTGACTATTCAGATCTACACAGTGCCACTCGAATTCTTCCTTAGCAGATGCTAATTTAATTTCATGTTTCGTTGGCAGTTTGAGCTTCCAATAGGAAACAGACGGAGACTTCCTTCTTTGGAGCTCCTGTTCTGGGGAGCTCACGCTCCCCCGGCGTGACATGCATGGGACCAACTCAGCCCGCTCCTCTCCACTCTCAGAGAGTCCAGGGTAGTGCATGGGACCAACTCCCAGCCCGCTCCTCTCCAATCCCAGAGAGTCCAGGGTAGTGCATGGGACCAACTCCCAGCCCGCTCCTCTCCAATCCCAGAGAGTCCAGGGTAGTGCATGGGACCAACTCCCAGCCCGCTCCTCTCCAATCCCAGAGAGTCCAGGGTAGTGCATGGGACCAACTCCCAGCCCGCTCCTATAGTAAATAGTCCAGGGAAGTGCCACTCCATGTGGTGCTACTCTCCTGTGTGTTTTCCTTGCTGGCTGAAGGACACAGGCCCCCAAATGACTAATACCTTGAACAGCAGCACGGTCTGACCTAGAACTATGGGCTTTGCCAGATAGTGGGACAACTGAGCAATGCTTCAGGATGTCAGAAAGACTTTATCATGGCAGAATGAGGATGTGAGATGGCATGGCACATGTCCTCGTGATTTTCTCTCCACATGGGGGCATTGTGAGTTGTCGTTGTGTGTCTGTTCACATTCAAATCAAGGAACTTCCTCATCATAGCATTAGAAGCTTCTGCTTCTTACATTGACAAGCTGTTCATTTTTTTCTCCAAATGCAATGCAATGTTGATTTGCTAGCACATCCGTGACAGAGCTATTTGTTGAAACTGTCTAATGGTTTTAGCCTTAATGGATCCCCTGGGACAAATGTGAGGGGTGAAAGGCAGGAAACTATTGATGAATGTTGGTTATTATTGCTGATGAAAGCCTGTCAGGGAGCAAATGTGAATTGAACAAATCCCCTGTTACATCCCATTAATATCGGTCACATGAGGACAGATGAGCTTTATTGGATTCGCATAATGGAATCCCTTCACAACTTCTTTAAATTTTTAAGACTGATCGGGTGAATGTACATACTTTTCAATTACCCTTTCTGGCTTGTAACCACCAAACTAAAGGTTACTGTGAATGAAAGTGAAGTTCTGTGTAAAAAAATCCCATCATAAAGGAGTCTGCATCTATTTTGAAATTTGTCGGCTGTTCCACATTTCAGTGATGAGTACTACCTGTATGCATTAGCAAAAGTGAGTCTCCACTGCTTTGACAGATAACTGTGACCAGTACTGAGGAAAAAAACAGCAGATGTGAAGTCCAAGAAGGTATGGATAATTTATTCATTACAATGCATAGTGTAAACCTGTGTACTGGAATTCCTTATCCTTTTTCAGTACGCTCATTTTTAGCCAATACTGGTTTAATGTTTAATTGGATGAACCAACAATTTTATCTTAATAGGAATATTCTGAAACAGTACGACTTCATAGTGTGAAATGAATAAAACATAATGGTAGCTGAAAATAGGGATGGCTACAAGCTTTTGGTGTAATGGTTGGCTTAAGATATTAATAAAGACATCAATGTGCAATAAAGGTTTTTGAAACTTTAAGTGGTCCTGTTGAGTACCTCAACATCAGTAATGTTCATACCGGATTGCAGTCCTGTAGAGTTGCCTATAGATGGCCGCTCAGTTAAATAGATTTTACAATTACAGAACATTACAACTTGTTAGAATATCCTTGCGTCTAAAATAATGTATAATGAATATGCATTATGTACTATCAACTAGTGAAAAAGAAAAGTTTTTGAGCAATTATCGCAGGGCCAACTAAGTGAGATTCGTCGTGTGGTTCCAGACTGGCTGGCTTGGCTGGTAATAGCACACTGATCTGATCCTTTAGAGAGTGGAAGCACAGTGATTCGACTGAGACACTAATTAAGAAATGCAGTGATGTGTGAACCGCTTCATGCCTGTAGCATTCAAATGAAGCCGATGCTACCTGTTTGGGACATCGACTTTCCCCAATATTTCACTCATCTCCCAAATGGGAGAATTTGATTATAATTGTAATGCAATTCATTTGTTTTGCAAGAGTACGTGTAGGACACTTTGCAACATTACACAACATCAGCGCAACAACAGAGAATACTGATGTGGTGAAATGAGATTAAGGCTTATTTTTTCTTTAAAAATTATATTTAACAGTAGGGATAAGATATGATGTGTGAAATAAAATGCAAGACTGAACTGTGCAAAATGAGAGGACTGTTAAATGAACATTGTCTTTAGTACAGTTCTCAAGGACCTATTGTTCTGTTAAGAATGGCTATCCCTATGGTGTGCCTATAGTCTTAGACATCACATATTATTATGCTTAGTGTGCATTCAGCAATACTAACAGCATCCTCAATGAAGCTCTGTCTGTGTTTGCAGGGTCCTTTATTGATTTGTGATGTAATTGTGGAAATGTAGAAACCAAACGGACATGTTAGTACATGAAGGTTGTTTGACTATTAGATATATGTGTCTGGAATGACAGCCTGTGTTTTCAGGACTTATTACAGAATGTGGCAATGGCCAGATTTTTTTTGCATGTATTACGAAGACTCCTGTGAGGCTAATTTAGTCATATACATTACCCATGATTAAATAGATGATGACAGTTCTCAACTCTAACGACAATTAAAAATAAGGATTTTTGTTAATCACATTTTGCAACCTAATTAAAACATAATCACACATTTCTTCTTTGTAAATATTCTGAAAGGACATTGAGATTATAACCAAGTTAACCTGAGAAAATAACCTTAAAACTGCTACTCAAGAAATATGCCTTCAAACGAATTCCCATATATATTTAATCAAATATCATGAACCTGGCCAAAAGTTGAGATCTTCCATATTTCAACACACCAAAAATGCCTAGGTTATGGCCTAGCACACTGAAGGTATCCATTCACCCTAGTCTAACTCTAGGAGCATGTGTGTTTCTAAACATTTTAGAATAAAGCTTTAGAAGAGGACGTCTTTATAATCAGGCATGTCAGTGCCTATAGCATTGTAGCTTCCTCTGCTTTCCAAGGTTATGAGTCAGAAGATTCCCTGACCTACCTCCACTTTCTTTCATTTTCTTTAATGCAATCAGAAAGCTAGAAAATTGATAAACTATTTCCTTTCTGTCAATAGGTACCCAGCTGGGCATCTACACTATACCAGCTGCTCAGGATCTAGTTACCTTCACATTTCAACAAATCTTCTAAACATGTAAAAACATGTTCCTGACATGGTACAATACACCATTATGAGAGTGGTGAGATTATGAGAGCTACAGGATTCTTCTGAGGTGGTCAGGACGGTTGTACAGTTTGAGACGGGAGCAGTGGACAGCAGACTAAGCCAGGCTGAGCGGCTAGCTATCATTGAGGTCTTTCCTGGAGGAGCTGCTAAATGAGAATCCATTTCATCCTGTTGTTTACGCTGCCTTGGTCTGCAGAGAGGAGACTGAACAGGGATTTGAAGAGATATTTCTGTGTAATGTGGTGACCTGACTCTCTCTCGCTTGCTCTCTTTTTCTCTCTCTGTTTCACTCTGTCTTTTCTTTATCTCTCTCCCTCTCTGTCTTTGTCTCTCTGTCTGTCTCTTTCCTACAGTACAGCTGTCTTCTGTGCTGGCCCCCTGCCAGCAGAGCTGCAGTCCACACCACTGTCAAGCCAAAAGCTTGTTGCATGTGTGCATAAACATTGTGTTTCCCCTGGTTTCATTATGAAACAAGATGGCTTTGGGACTTGAGGAGGGCTGTTTACACCAATTGAGCAGTGACAGTAAATAAACTCCTCAAAAAATGTTTGTAAACGTTATTTCGGTCGATTATTCCTCCACTTCAATAATACCAATTGGTATTGTTTTTGCACTTAATTCATTTTACATTGTCAAGGACCTCAGTAGCGTGTGGAAGATCCATACGCAGCCACAACAGCTTGGCACCTCCTCCTCATGCTGGTCACTAACCTGGTCACACACTGCTGTGGGATGGCATCCCATTCCTCAACCAGGATTTGTTGCAAGTCAGCCAACATGTTTGCGTTGGTCACTCTGGGACATACAGCACGCCCAAGCTGATCCCACTTGAAGCTCGAAACGAGAGTGAATACCAACAGAAGAATATTGCAGGGGATTTTGGCACTTTGTTTTGGGACACTACCCACACAGTTAGTAGCTGTGTTGCTCATTCCCTGAATGCACGATCCTTACAAGTTGTACCTCGTTGTAAAGGTGACTAATTAGGCTTTCCAACGATATAAAATACAATACCAATTGGTATTATTGAAGGGGAGGAATAATCGACTGAAATAATGTTTCCTACTTTTTTTGAGGAGTTTCTAATCCCTGGGATGTTTCCTGTACAGTTTGTCATATTTACATCATTCACCTTCTACACAGCTACCTGTGTTATTTTCTTGTCATAATTTTAGTAAAAATAAAATAACTAATAATAATAATAATATGTCTTTAACCTGAATATGCTGTATCCAACTGGTCAATATGTCTGTCAATCAATGATTTAACCAATCAATTAGTCTATCTATCAATTAGCCACAGTATAGAGTGGACAGAAACATTAATTTTCATCATGTTCAGTTAATGCACACCAATACCCAGTGAATTCTTCCCTGACAAATGCCAATTGCATTTAATTATTGGCAGCTACATCACCTGGCCTGAAACACATATTACATTATGAAACATAGGTCTGTAGCTGAAAGAAATGACACATAACAGTGTCTTAGTGTTGCCAATGCATAAGTAAACTCCATAGGGTTTTCTGTTGGGGGACTTGTCAGGGGGGTGTGAGTTACAGGGTGAGGGGCAGGCTAAGCTGTAATTTAATAGCAACAGGAGTTGTGTTTACGCTTGTCAATCTGCTAGCTAGACCTCTGAAGAAGGATTTGACCTTCAGGCAGCCTGCTCTTGATTGACAGTCAACACAAAGCCCTGCCCAACTAATTAGATTAAAAAACATGGATCCGGAGGGATGAGGATGTGACCTGCACGTTGATCACTAGATGCCTCTCTCTCTCTCTCTCTCTCTCTCTCTCTCTCTCTCTCTCTCTCTCTCTCTCTCTCTCTCTCTCTCTCTCTCTCTCTCTCTCTCTCTCCTTCTCTCTCTCTCTCTCTCTCTCTCTCTCTCTCTTTCTCTCTCTCTCTCTCTCTCTCTCTCTCTCTCTCTCTCTCTCTCTCTCTCTCTCTTTCTCACTCCCCCTCTCTCTCTTCTTTTCATTCTTCTCTCTCGCCCCTATCAGGGCTTCTTCAAATTATTTCATATTCTCTCCATGAGTGTTTGTGTATATACAAGGGGGAGAGACATTTTCTTGTGTCAACTTAGAACTTAAAATTGTTCAGTTTGCCGTTCAACACTGTTGTTGCCAATGCATGATGGAGATGTCTTATAGGGATGTCAACCGGATATGACATCATGAAAGGGTGGGCATTGGAAAGGGCAAAGGCATCAATAACCTGAGTGGAGAGACCACTCACTGGGCAATCTGCGTAGCCAGTGTTGATGAAATGGATTACCATTTGACTCCCTCTCCTGCTCCTGTTCTAATTAAGCCATCTCTCTAACAACACTCTCAGCCCTCATTTGTTTGGCGAACTTAGCCAAAAGGACACCATGAGTCTCTTTCAGACAGATAATCATTAGCCCTTCAGACACACATAAGGTATCAAAGAAAAATATCAAATTAGCTTGTCACACATGTTCACTGGCATATAATAGATCTTTTAGGAGAATATATACAGAAACACGACTGTTAATTATTTTCTTGCCTGTAGACTTAGTCATTTAAAGACACGTATATTCTTTGTAAATATACATATAAATAAAGGCAACATTACGGTTGCATTAATGACAGTACTGTGTAACTACATAGTGAGACCTATAGTAATAATATTGTACAAACATGGGCATCAAATAGTCTTAAGTCTTAGCAGTACAGGTTGTTTCAAAAGTGTAAGAAGGCACAGTATGAGGTAGGGTGTAAGAGGTGAGTGGACGTTGACAATTTAAAGTTGAAGGTTGTGTTGCCTCCTACATATCAAGTTTCACTTGCGTAATACCTCTAAACTCTAATGAAGTGTAACTAAATAGCATTTCCTGTGTAACTACTATGTGGTTATTATTGGTATTGTTACTTAGTCAATAATGTAACCTTAATGTAAAGCCTTGCCAGTAAGTATCTCATATATGTTCCTTTGAAGTAGAAAAAAATGCTAAAAGCAACCACGCTGTGTGACGAATACCCACTGCCCATGCAAGAAACAGCAATAGCCCGAGTACTGTACAGACATATCTCACCTGTTAACCCTGGAGAGTGTGTTGTGAAGCAGCCATCCTGGCAGACAGGCAGTGAGAGCAGAGAGAGGCACTCATCTGCCTGATTAACAACTTCAATCATTGTCTGGTTTAATTACAACAAACTCTATGGCTCCATTACATTCCCCTATCTCTCCTCCATCCCGTCTCTCTCTCTAGGGGACACTGACATTGGAACAAAGCAGTGTGTTGTTTAGTCTCATCTGTAGGCCATTGGGTGGATCTATTTCCCAGAGGAATTTAATCAGCATTCGGTGGAAGAAGAGAGATACTGAGAGATCCAACAAAATAATACAAGTGTTTTATGTCGATGGTTCCCTTTGTAATTAACATTCCCCCTGGCAAAAGAACTTTGTTGTCTTCTGACATGAGAGTTTTTCTGTCTTGGATTGATCTGGTCCTACTTCATATCTCCAACAGGAGGTGAGAGTTTCTCTTCTTGGAGTTGATCCATTTTGACTTCATCCCTCCTACAAGAAGTGAATGTTTGGAAAATGACTCCTTATTATCCAATAACGAGTCATTTTTCAAACAACAAATATATATATATATATATTTGTCCTCAGACCTTGTTGTTAGCACTTATTTAGCTGATCCTGTAATAACACTAACACCAGCAATGGCTGATAATTAATGTGAGTAAAATTATGGTTGTAGCAAATTACATTGGTAATATACAGATTAGACAGAGTCTCACATAGAATCATGACAGTGTTATGGCTCATAATGAAGTGCCCCAAGGTTTAACACCATGCTGTATGCCATTCTCATGAAGGCAGAATGATAGCTGACAGCAAAGGGATGGCTGTCATTTATATTGGCAGAGCCCCAGTAGAGCAATAGCTCTGAATATACAATACTGAATTCAGTGAACCAGTTATTCTCGCGAGTGCTCACTTTCTAACTTCCTAGCACTTTCACATCTTACTTTTCAAAGACCTACTTTTACATTGCTTCACTGTGGCAGCAATACTACAATCCTCACAGTCCCGCTTGGGGAATGTGCTTCACAGCTGAAAGTTCATGGTACAGTCCAGTACCTTACTGAAGATTTAATACATTTATAATATAGTATACACCAAAACACTGAGCTCTTTACAGGTCAGAGTATTTTATTGTTGGAGCTGCATTACCCACTCCTCAAGAGTGGTGTGAGACAGCATGCTCAATAGGAATGTGATTCATATTGTAAAACAAAAGTAATATCACAAGTGTGTAACTATTTATATTCAACAAAATGTGGGTGATTTTTCGTACCTGACTAACACAAGAAACAAGGTACTCTGAACATGCCTAGAGATTGATCTGCACATTTGCATTCTTATTCTTATCCTGATGCCTCAGATTATTACATTTGCTAATTTCTTTGCCAACTTAAATTCGATTTGGAAACAGGAGGAGAAGACTGGCTAAGAGCAGTTGGAAAGGCTAAACCAAATTAGAAATTTAGAATGTGATACAACTGCCTTTGGCAAAGCAACAATTAATGAACTCTGCAGAGTGAGTGTGTAGAGGCTGTTTCTCCCTCTGATTCCCAGCAGTCTTCAGGGAGGAAACAAAATGGAGGCTTTTGCAATGTTAAAGTGAAGACCGAATGTCCTTGTCTGTCTCCATATGCTCCTATTTGTACCCAACGCTGTTAAAACATATTTTTTTGAAGATTATAACATCCTTTACTATAGGATCATATCACACATGGCCCCTCCTGAGTCCTGTCCATGGTCTCTCACTAAGTAATATGGGGGCATAGTCAGTAAATGGTTAACTTTTTGCTTAAAAAAATGTAAAAACGCTGCTACATTTTGCTCAAAACTTTTTAAGCTGCAGGTGTGCCATCGAAGATTCCTCTTCTCATTCACACAGAAGGTCGTTCTCAATGCAAAAGCTTGATTCAGCACCTGTGAAAGTAATGCGAGAATAAATAGGAAAGGAGGCGAAAGCCTGACACCAGACACACACTGAAATGGCTGCCGTAACATTTGAATACCTGAATTTCATACGGTCAGATCTCCTGACTCAGCTCTCAGGTCATTCTTTATCTGTCTCAAAAGCAGCGAATGTGGAGACAGTTGCGTCAGTGAGCGAGGCGCCGCACACAGTGCTCCACAGCAACACAAAGGGTTGAATACGCACCTCTTGCTCTGCTGCTTCCTCTCTAATGCACTCACTGGTCTTTTTGGCTTTCACATTTCAAATGAGGACTGACAACTAAGAGTGGTCTGATTATTTGTGGTCCGTCTGCATTGATTTGGGGTTGAGAATGCATTGGATTGGCAACACAACATTGTCTATATTAAATGAAAGGGGATCTATCATGGACGCTTCCTTTAGCACCAAACAGGTATTTTGACAACTGCAGATGATCAACAGGGCCACCAGCTGGCCGCTTTGAGGCAATCAGAATCAAGGCAGAGGCTGTCTGGTAAACATGAGGTAAGGCACTCACCATGTTGATCTGTAGTGTTTAGTCCTTCGAGATTGACTGTAAATATTAATGGGAAAAAATGAAAATGTACAGCATTTCATCCACCTTTGCAATCACAGCTCAAAATTACCTCAATCTCTCTCGACAGCCAGCACCTTACGCACTGGGAAAATTTCATTTGCAAAATAACCTTTCTATACCACTGAATATTAGCTCGGAGAGGAAATGTGCTCATCAGAGCTTGAATGGCTCAGGACCATAGGGTATTTACTTTAGTCTAAATGCACTACCCAACTTCGAACAAGAAATTAAAATCAGGCCTGACAGCCTTCTTTTTACATTCTCACCATATTCCACTGGGTTTAAAGAACCCAGTTATTACAACTGAAGGGTGATGATTTACTATTTCCCTCAGTATAAGCTTCTGTAATGTCACATCAGCTTCTAAAAACGTTATGTGTACATGGGATGAATGTCATGCGCTGTGCTGTATCAGTTGTGACATAGCAATCTTTTTCTTCATGCATTTCCTCAAAGAAGAGGTCATGAACAAAGGGGGAAAGACGTCACTAAGACATGGCAATGTCTTGATATTCCAAATCAGTAGGTCTGCAGGAGACAAACTATCTTGTTTTTCAGCAATGTTAGCTATGAAGAATGTATTCAGACTTCCAGATCCTAAGAACTGTACTGGTAGACACACAAAACCCAAACATAAAATGAGACTTCAGAGCAGTCATAATCTGTATACTAACATAACTAAGACTGTATTATTTTTGCCAATGTATACTCATACAAGATATATAAAGGAGGGGCTGTTTGATGTTGAATATGTGTTATTCTAGAAAACAGTACAAGAAATCTGTTCTGATTGAAACAATACATAGAAAAAGAGCCCATGTTCTCAGTCTGGGAGATTAAAACACAATTCTTTCAGACTAAGACTTGGTGTGTATATACTACATAGCCCTGAGGAGTACAACCCACGACACGATGTCCCCTGGGGAAACGTTTTTGTTCATGGGCTCATATTTGACATTCCCTACACTAAGAACTTTATGTCATGTCTTTTCATCAGTTATTAGGCCTTGATGAATATTGTATGAAAAAGAACCTCAGTGGCAAAGGATTGACCTTCACAGTGGCTCTGTTATGCCGTTTGAAGTCCATCCTAGTCCCATGGGTTACAGCCATGAGCGTAATGTGATGGAAAACACTGGAGGGAACACTCACAAAATATTGAACTGATGCTGTCTTCCTTTGAAACAGCCTGACTAAGAAAAACTGTGCAATCATGCCCTTTACTCCTTTAAAGTTGTTACTGTGTAGTGCTCTCTCCCAGTCACCATGGCTTTGTTCTAAATCTTAAAGGTACATCTGTTCAAAGAACTGTTCTGGAATACCTTGGACAATGCCCATTTATAAACAAAAACATGAGAATACCAAGTCTCTGCTGCATTTTGAATAAGAATCACCTCCTAATAAGTAGATCAACAGTAAATCCTGGTAAGTGCAAATTGGACAATGTTAACCCTCCTGTTGTGTTTGTTTATTGTTACTACTTTTGTGTTCCCGGTCAAAAGTGACCGCCCCATTATAGCTGACTATAATTCCATAATAATACATATATTATCAACTAATGTTGTATTACATCTTTTTAGCAACTTAAGTTCTTGCAAACATTACAAGTTTTAAACCTATGTTTGCCATTTATGGCCTGTAGGCCTCATTGATACAATTGTATGCAGCTCATTTTTGAGTGAAAGAAGCATAATATATGGATTATTTTGAATATGTACGTTTGGATGTTGGTCAGGTCTATCTCCTTCCAGTTGTCTTTGTAAACACATCTACCCTCCAAGTTAGTCATGTTTATGACTATGGTTTCAATGGATTCTGTCAGGAACAGTTTGAAGCAGGATTTTATGTCACCAACCCGGGAGATGGCATATCTGGTTGGCCCTGGGGTCATCCTTGTGTCATTTTCAGTCGACAGTCGACTTCTCCACTCAAGTGGTGATGAAGAACAAACCACAAACTCCCATTCTTGAACAGGAATGTCACAACCACCTCACCAGGGCCCTCTTCCTCATCACTAGATTGTTCAACATCGGTTGTCTCTTCGTCTGGATCATATTCTGTGTGTGTATGTATGTGTGTGCATATATGTACTCAAACACAAATGCATATTGGGTCTGGGAGGTTAAGTGTGTCCATTTGTTGTATGGATGTGTGCCTGAACAACATTTTATTTAAAAAAATCTTTGTTTTACCCATTTTTTGAATGACCGGTCATTTTTGACCGGGAACACCACAGGTGTACAAAAGTTAAATAAAACACCAAAATTTTTATGAAATTCCTAAATATTTTTGGGGGCTGTTTAGATACCCTGTGTCGACAAAGTCATGGAACCTTATGGCAATCAGAATAAATTAACTAAATTTTTTCAGGGAGAAAACTAGTAAATCGGTCACTTTTGACCGGAACACAACAGAGGGTTAAGAAGCATGTTAAAGACCACGTAATTTATTTTAATTTACACACTGATCATTGTCCAGGCTTCTTAGATATCTACAATGGAACGTATACTAACTTTTTAATCAAAGAAATGTAGTTTATTGCTCAATACACCTTAACCTTAACACACATGAGCCAAACATCTATGTGGGCCACCTGTCCTCGACTAACTTAATCTGTTTCTTAATGTTCTTAGAATAAGTTGGCAAACCTCCTGCCCTGGCCGTATGGCCATACAGGAGGCTAGGGACTACTGCCAATGTGGGCAGAAACAAGAGAGAAAACTGACATGTCACAGGAAATCTTTCAAATATGTGATATTAAATAGGGCCAAAGACAAGAGAAATGTTGTATAATTGTCTTTGTGTCTGGATATACAGTATATTGTAGGCTTATTACTGTTTCAATATGACTGAAAGTGTGATTAGCATAAAAGTATAATTCAAATGGTGTGCCTGTCTTTTATGAAGAAAGAAAACATCTCATTAAGGACATATCAAAGCAGCCAAGTGTAAAATGAGAAGTTCAATACTATATGTGTTCAAACGTTTAGATTTTAGAAGCCTTACCCACCTTGTAATCACCATGTAAATTCATGGCCAAAAGCAATTTAGCGTTTCATTTAATGTATTAATTGAAAAGCTGAAATTTGTGTTAGAGTACATTGATTGATTGAGATCTTTAAACCACCCAATGGAATCCAGTGAGGAATCTAAAGTGACAGTATTATTCCAAATACAATTTTATAGAGGGAGATAAATATTTTTCACTGTCATCCAGTTGAGAGTCGAGCGTTAGGCAACACTACTGTATCACACTTGACAAGACATTGCATGGGCTGTCTCTAACACTGCTCTTCTGACAGCTTGGACCAGGAGTTCTATAAGAGCCCCAACATTCTGGCAACATATCTGCCGTTTATGACTGAGGACCAAGGCAGTCTGTTTCATCGCTTATCAGAAACATTCTTAAACATGTCCATCAGGGAATGTGTCTGTATAAGTCCCTGAGAATAGCATTTGTCTGCCCCTATATAGACAAAACCAAACTACAATACCATTTTCAATTGCATGTATTAAGAAGGATTTCAGATTTGGAGTGAAAAGGGATATGTTTGCTTTTATTACCATGGTAATGAGCGAAGAGCAACAGAATCAAAGACCAATGGACCTCTTAATGTCGATTAACAAATTTACAACATTCGAGGCTGGCAGTACGATCCAATAAAAGCCATATTTAATTCCATGTCAAGCATGACTAAATAGCTATTTCATTTCCCAACTCCAAAGCCCCATAAAGAAGAAAACATGTTGAACCTCAAGGCAGACTAGATTGGATTGGACTGTGGGGAAGCACGGTTCACGTTGGCCAAGGTCCTGGATCAAAAACGGAGCTGCGCTGCGTCTGTGAAGGCTTCTGGCCAAACACAGCCCAATCAGGCTCTGGTCCATCCACCCGGAAACTCAGGCACAAGCTGTTGAGCTCAAGAAAGCCCTGGCACACGGCTGGGCAGGATGGACCCACACTGCTCAGACTAGAGACTCAATCTGGGTGAGTGAAGATGAAATGATGTGAAATGTGTGAGAACAACTACTGGCCCTACTAGTTTGTTAATGTGCTGGTTTATGATTGTGACAGTGGGTTATGATGAGGCTATTCCCAGCGCATCTCTGAGTGGTTACCCATTGTCCATTACAGAAAGCCTTGCAGCTGATTAATTCATTGAACTAATGGTCGGGTTAGGGGTAGGGTTAGGTTTAGGGTTCATTTGTTAGATCTGTATGTTTCTTAAAGTTGACAACGAAAGAGTTGACAGAAGCATCATATATTGACCACAACTCATATTTCTATGTCTGAATCACAAAGAAAACATACAGTATGCGTTTCACACAGCAAAACACTTCTGTGACTCCTGTAACACAATGACTCTTCTATGACACTACAACATGTTTTTATCTAAAGCGTAAATTCTCCAGAGATCAAGCTCTTAAAGAGAATATTTTTCCAATGATCCTCAAAGCACAGCCTTTGATTACATCCTTATAGAGCTAATGTTGCTCGATGCCATGCAATAAATCTCCTGATCTTTGAGAATCTGCTTCAGAGTGATTTTGATTCACTATCAGAAGGTGGCCAATCAATAATGTGAGTGGACCGATTGTCTCAAGGGAAAGGGGGGGGGGGGGGGGGGGGGGGGAAGGGGGCCTGCGGGATTGCGGTACAGTGGCAGTTTTTAATTCAATCAGCCTCACAGCTCCAGGTACCTCCTATATAAAGGACTATCTCTTCGTCTTTCTATCACACCTTGCCCAGAGCCATGTTTGATGTGACCTTGCTTCTCTTAATAAAAAGAGAGAGTTCACATGACGTTTTTGCCATCTTCAAAGATGGAAGATTTTTAGAAGAAAGAAAATCACATTGAACAGGGTAAGAGTTGGCACAGGTGGGACAACAGTGTTAGATGCAGGTTGCTGGATGCACACTGCACAGTGCCTGTGTGAGCACAGCTTGTTTTTTTTTCTCTAATTAAGTTGTGCACCAGGATATGGGTGTCATTGCGCAGGATGGTAATGATGTGTCACCTCCGCTGAGAACAACGTGTGGAACTGATTGGCTCTGACACTTTACTCAGAATATAACCTTCAAGGCGGTATAGCGAGAGGGAAAATGTGGCCGGGTCCACTGAACTACAGTAAGCACATAGACATGGCATGCCTGACGAAACAGACATTACTGCAAACCTGAAATCTAGAAATAATTGACACTATGATTTTGATTATGCGACTTTTTTGTTTTTTACAGATAAACAAAAAATTAAATGTTTTATTTCTTATGATTCATCTGCCTTTTTATTGTTGTATTAAATAAAAGACGCACACCTTTTTAGTCAGAAACTAAGCAGTACCTGACAGCAATGAGCTGTCCATCTCCGCCCCTAAAATCCATCAAAAATAAAAGTAAACGCCAGCCCTAGTGACACCCCAAAATGGAGGTAATGTTCTATCTGCACCTCCCTTGAAAAGCCTCCACTCCAGATTACAGGTGATTTGTCATCGTTGGCAGTCTCTTTGTACGTCATTCAGCATCCCTTTAGAGCCCTGTCTCGTTCCCTTGCTGACCCCCCAACCCACGCTCTGCTCCACTGAGCTGGAGTCATTTGCAGCTTCTCTGTGTGCCAGGTGCCGTCTCTCGCCTTACTCTATTTGCCTACACTTTCTCTGCACAGTTGGTCTCAAAGCAAAGCAGACAGAAATCCACAGTGTACCTGGGACCAAGCATGTGTGAGTAGTGTAGCTAAGTCTGCAGCTAGCCCCTGGCTGTGTCGGTGCAGAGATATGTGAGAGCACGGTGACTTAAGGGAGCACCGCCTGACTGAGCATAAGAACAATTAGCTGGCATTGAGGAGGAAGGGAGTATCTTCGCCTGAATATGCATGTGCATATTTAAAGCTCCCCGTTGAGTGGGATGTTCGCAACACAAAAAAACTCTTGACTTTGTTTGCAACTCAGCGAACAATGAAGATAAGAAATATCACGATGGAGTAGCAAACTGTTATCATGTCCTAAAACCTGTTGTACATTCAGAGTGCAGTACAACTCAAGGCCAAACATCTCCCTGCCATTCCTTAGTGCCTCTTGAGTTGCACAGTGATGTATTGGGAATGACACATACCTTCTCAGTTTTCCTGGATTAAAGGGGGTTTCTTCATCGCTGTGCTGATGGTGCAGAACTTTTCACTGGTTCTCAGTTACAAAGGTCTCACTTACCCTTATCAGTGATCTCCACTCAGATATGACCAGCTGCTGCTTGCTGGAGACAGCGCAACGTAGGGTCAAAAAGGCAGCCTCGTCATATACCCTGGGGTACACACAGAGACATGCTCAGACAAGGCCTGGTGACTGGACAACCCATCGTCTCCAACTGTCACTCAGGCTCAGAGAAGAGTGAAGCGACGCTCCCCTGCTCATCTGCCGAGGGGTCCTCTGGACCTGTTTCTATGTTGGGAAATGAAACCATAGAAGAACACAATGAAGCAATTAGCATTGTGATATCTTGTCTCCTCTTGTTATTCAGAATGTTTTGATTGTGATCTGTCGGATAGAAGGCGGTTTCTACAAAGATTAAGGCTAATGAATCTTCTGATTACTCCCACATGTTCCAACTGCATGCCAGTCAATTGTGTATTTTTCTTCTTGTACTCCAAATACTATCATTTACCAGTGTCATTCATAAAAATGATTGTGCACTGGCATAACGTGACTGACTATTGATTATGACACTGTAGAAGTAAAAAGGTTTGTGAGAATTTTAGATTTAAGGAATGGGATTTTAATCAATACCATTTTTATGTCAGTCATCAAATAGGACCCGGAATTAATTTTGAATGATTTCCTATATCTCACGTTACTCCTTGTTTGTCTGTTGTTTCTATTTATTGTTGTTTGCCTTATTAGATAATCTTGTACAGCACTTTGGTCGGAGTCGGCTGTTTTTAAATGTGCTTATAAATAAACTGACTTGACTTGGATATCAAACTGCAGTTACTGTAAATAAAAACTCATTGCAGAACAGTTGTGTCCTGTCAGTCCATCTGATACTTTTTCACATTAGTTGTGAAACATCATTGCAGGCAAAAAGGGGAGGCACCCTGTGTTGTCCCCGCCATGTGTATTCCTCTAAGGAAAAGAGAGAAAGGACTATTAGAAGAATGTTTATTGATCATGCAATGTGACACACATGTGCAGGGACAGTACATAGTGTCTATAGGTGAAAATTCCCTCTCTGCTCTCCCTTCCTGCAGTCCTTCCTCCAAGGGCAGCCTGGAACAGTGATCAGCCATGTCAAGGCCACCAGGAACAAAGTCCAAGTGCTAACTAGGGACATGGGCAGAAGAGAAATCTGTTGGTCGGGAGAAAACATGCAAACTCCACACAGTAAGGCCTGGGAGATAGACCATCTGAGCACATTACTTGGTATTCTAGAACAAGCCTTGTAACTCTATAACTGACAGAATCTCCAGCTTGTATAATGCTGTGATATTCCTGCGCCTACTTCCTGCTCATATCAGTCCTTCCTTTTAACTTTTGTCGGGAGGGGTGAATTAATTATTTGAAGACATCCGGCCTGTCATTAATTTGAAGGAGACTGAAATGAGGAAAAGTCAGCTCTGCCCTCTCTGCCCTGAATCTTGTGTGTCTAATTATGATGTCTACCTTTTTGGGTCATACCTGGTGTCACTGAACTGCACTTCAGCAATGCTAAGTGGTGCATTTAATGAGTTTTTTGCCACAGGTTCAAGTAAAAAATACGTATTGCCAGAGGCCGCTGGATATTCTAGATCAGAACTATCTGAAAAGGGGCACTTTGGAAGCAGAGAAAGAGAAAAGAGACTCAAAGCACAGGAGAAAAATATGAGACATGTTTTGGTCGGCTGACATTTAAGACTTCTCATCTCAATGCCCACAAAGGGAGTAATTTCATTATTCAAATTTCAATTATCCTATCAAAAGCTGATGTTTATCACATCACTGGCTCAAACTGTGAATAAAGACATCTCTTTGGCTCAGTTGCTTTATATTAAAAATGACTTCCTTGTTTTTGACCTAGAAATTGCTTTTAAATGGTAGCACGTACAACACGAGTGCACACGCGCGCGCGCACACACACACATACACACATAATCAAGTCTTGGGAGAAGAAAATTAGATGGTTTCTACTCCTCTCTGGTTTAACTAAGACACATAAGACACTGAATTAATTTACATATTTGACCTATCAAGGCCTGCAGACTTCTCTAGGACTTCAGATGTTTAATTGGCATATGTCCTTCCTGCTGTGTCTGTACCACTGACTTCATCACCGAGAGTGGAAAAGGTACACAGGGGACGTTTCAAAGCAGAGGAACGAGCTGCAGCACCATATCATCTGTAGATACAAACAGAAGGGTCAAATAAACACGACTCAGTTCAGTTCTCCTTGGAGCTCTGAGTTTGAAAAGGGAATTTCAGAGCGTTTCAGGGAGATGGGGCTGCAGTTAGCAGATAGACGTGGAGATAGAGTGGAAAACCCCGACGGCGGTGAAACATGGCGGGCTTGTCAAACAATGTTTGTTGTGGCGGTGTCAACGTGGGATTGCAGCCGAACGTGTCTTCATGAGACATGATGACATGCTATCTGTGGAAAAGAACACAGTGACAGGGTTCCTCTACATATCGAAGGTGAACAAACACAAAGATCCTAAATACTTGTCTGTTGTTTATTTACTTTTCATAGTGGGATGCTGCTCAAATCTGATACTATAATATATTTATTAGAAGTACTGTATGAACACCAAGTAATTCAACAAGACAGTGCCGAGCCATCCAGTGAAACACTGACAGAGTCTGTGAGGTGTGACCGTAGCATGATCATTACATGACTAATGTCTCATTAGGTACGTACGTTTCATGTACATGTACCGCAAACATGTCAGTGCTACTTGGTTACCCATGCAGTGTACAGGCAAGTGGGGAAAAGGTAGCAGTGAAACATGCACGCCAAACAGATCAAATGTATGAACCATTATAGTAAGTGGAGGTAGAAAAACAATTCTGATATGCAAGACATGAACTTTACTTGGTGGTACTGGTATATCAATAACAAGTGAGGTGCATCAGTACCCCTGGAGCCCAGTCAGCTGAGATTTGCCTAGCATTTAATTACTCATATGAAATCTGTAATTAGGACTGCGTTGAGAAATCACTTATTAAAAAGCAGAGAGAGAGAGGGATTGAGAGAAGGAGAGAAAGGCACAGAGTCCCCTAGTTCACTGAAAGAGATTGGCTTTATGATACAATTAATTCTCGACCAATCTAAATGCTGGGTGGTGTCTCTGAGGCGGCAGCATGGGCAGGTTGAGGCATACAAGAAAATGAACATGTTTGTCTATGTGTAAGTGTGTCTGCATGACCACATCTGCCAATGTCTCCATATGCGTGTGTGTGTGTGTTGGAATGTGTGTGTGTGTGTGTTGGAATGTGTGTGTGTGTGTGTGAGAGAGAGAGAGAGAGAGAGAGAGAGAGAGAGAGAGAGAGAGAGAGAGAGAGAGAGAGAGAGAATGTACGTGTGGCACAGGGGGCTTGGTGCTCATCAGCACAGCTGCAGCAGCATGGCTGATAAGGGGCCATGGGAGAAGACACGCCACATGACTACAGGCAGACAGGCAGTGTGTTGTGTGAGTGTGGGCGTATTTGTGTGTGTGTGTCATAGAGAGAGAGGGATAGAGAGAGACAAGGAGAGAGAGAGAGAGAGAGAGAGAGAGAGAGAGAGAGAGAGAGAGAGAGAGAGAGAGAGAGAAGGAGAGAGAGAGAGAGAGGGAGAGAGAGAGAGAGAGAGAGAGAGAGAGAGAGAGAGAGAGAGAGAGAGAGAGAGAGAGAGAGAGAGAGAGAAGAGAGAAAAGAGAGAACGAGGGAAAGAGTATAAGCACACACACTGTGTGCACATGATTTTGTATGTGTTCACACCTACTGTATGCGTTTGTAAGAGGAAGAGTGACAGTGAGAGAGAGAGAAAGAGAGAGACATAGATACAGAGAGATAAAATAGGAAAATACATTTGACAGAAAGACAGAGAGAAAAAAAGATGAGAGAGAAAGATAGAGCAAGGGGAGAGAGAGAGAGAGAGAGAGAGAGAGAGAGAGAGAGAGAGAGAGAGAGAGAGAGAGAGAGAGAGAGAGAGAGAGAGAGAGAGAGAGAGAGAGAGAGAAGGAAAGAAAGAAAGAAAGAAAGAAAGAAAAACAGAAACAGAAAGGGAGGTAGGGGGTGCATCGTTTCTGCTGCAGCTCCAACAAAAGGGTGAGCAGCATTATGCTGCGCCTCTGCTGGAATGTGAGAGAACAGACAGGCTGACAGATAGGACTGTGAGCTGATCACTGGCCATAACCTCACATGGGATTTGCTGGGATATAACTTAATACCCTGGAACTCTCTGCTCCAACCCATGTTGGGCTGCTATGATTACCCAGCATTGATAGGGAAAAATAGCCCCTGTAGGCACAAAGTATTAGAGACTTGATATTTTCAATGATTGTTTACATTGAGACTGTACAGTAGGTCGCTCAGGAAGTAAGTGTATTGTCTGGGATTTACATTCTGTACAGGGCTTTTTATTCTACAGTACAGTGTACTATTCTGCCCAAGGAACACAGATTTCCAGATAACAATATAAGAGAAAACATTAGAAATGAATGGATTCTGCAGATAACAATCCCCATTCTGTTGCTTTGCGCCATCAATAATCATCACAACTGCAAAACATTACTGAATGTATGGAAGAAAACCAGAACACCTAGTCCTTTTGACCTTGAGGAACTCTCTGTAAAACAGACCCACACCCATGGCATCCGGCTGAAAGGGAATGCAAGTGCATTTCAAATATGTGCTCCATTACGCCTGTATACTTAATTGTCAGTGTTTAACACTAATTTGATCATTATAGAACAGCTTTCTATCAACAAATCCCAATTCCAACATTTAGTTAGGGACACATTTGGTCACATAATTATAATCACATAAATGACTCCATGTGTGACCATTTCATAATGAACTTTTACCTCAATATATGGCTCAGAAATACTTGTTGTGATCAATTGTGGGATACACTCTGAAGAGTGCTGGCTGGGGTGAAGGTTAGAGGTAATAAAGGGAAGTTGTTAATCGCTCCTACTTCTTCATCTGGGTAAGCTGTGCCGCCTGGGTCTTTAAAGGAGGCACTCACCTGTGCCAGTGCCAGGCAGTGGCCCGGCAGGGGGGGTTGGCAGCGGGCATTGCCAGACCAGCACGGATGATAAATAACAGCTGTTGTCCGACACACTAGGCCGTTTGTCATCTAAGTGTCCATTCGGATGCCAACAGGGAGTGCCACGATATGTCAATGTTGCATACAAGATGGTAGAGAATGGAACAGAATGTTTCCATATAGTCACTGTGAGCTCACCCTGCTGCTTCATGCATCATTGCCCTTGCCCTTTAGTCTGTTGTTCCTTCCGATCAATAGCAAGAAAGTTGCTTCTTTTCATAGCAACGTGAATGCATCAGAAGATTAACTTGCCCAAGATTTAATGTATTTTTCTTTAATAATACTTTGCAAACCAGTTGATAAAAAGCTGAACGACTGACAGCTCATGATCGGGCCGGATAAAACTATGCCCACGCTCCTCTCAGGGTATACTGTAAATCACTCTCGAATTTGTTGCCTTTTTCTCTTATTGACCATTTTCATATTTTATGAGCTCAATGATCCCTTTCATGACACTAAAATAGAACATGGCCACTCAAGCACTTAAAGATAAGTCATGAACATAAATCTGAGCATTGCAATCATAAAATGCATATGCACTAAAACGAACAAATTGCCGTGTTTTTTTTCCACGATTCCAGCATGCCTTAATTGTGAAGCTAGGTTGCCATGGAACTCAGCAGCGAGCCAGCTTGTCCATTTAGGCTATACTCAACTGGCCCGTTGTCTTACGACACCTCTATGTACCGTACTCGTAGCCATCATTTATTGGTGGTATAGAAATGTCAACATTAATGGCACAGTATAAACTGCAAAAAGAAAACAACTCATAGTTTAACTTTTTTTCTGGAAGGCTACAATGCTCTTGTTTTTTTTCTAAGCTTGAAGATGCTTGTCACACTTTACTCAGTGCACAGAAGTAAGATTATACCTCTCTTTGAGTTCCACCCATTGAATGTCACGATGACTTTTGGACTGTACTGGTTCTTTAGCCTTCAGTAAGAATGTGATTTTATGACAACTTGTTCTTAGTTTGCGTTAAGCAGACAAAAAGGAGTGATGGCTGCCGGCTGATGATTTCCAGCTGAAGGGTGGGCACTCTCACTTACACAGACTGATGGAGAGTTTAAAAAATGAGTCAACAAGATATAAAGCCACAAGACAGATTAAGAAACAGCCCCAGACACCATCTACCTGTTGTCCCTGTGGCCATCCAATCAGCAAGACTTCTCTTTACTGCTTTACTTCAATAAAGTGCCTTCAATGCATTTCATCAGCTACACAACTAACTAAACAACAAACCTATCATCCCCCCAACCCTTCCAAAAACACACACACACACACAAATGAAGGGCATTATCACTCTCTGACAACGGCCCATAGAATATTAATAGAATTCAATTTCGTACAAGATTGGACACAGTGATCCAGCACATTGACTCACTGCTGCGACACAGCGTGTGTTTATTAAGAGGCCAAGATGGCGGATGGACTGCGTTCTAATCCCTACACTCAGAAGCAAGGGCAACGGAAACTAGTGTGCGCCCACTAGGTTGTTAAGCACATGATCATGGCAGAAACACTCAGTATTGTACGTCTCTTGGGTTTAAGGAGCAAAAGTTCTGTAGAAACTAACAGAAGCTACACTACTTTCAGTTTGTCATGGAAATTCGGACTGTGTTTTTGGACCACGTAATGAAAGCACTGTTTCTGAGTGACCACCGGGCCACTACTCATACAGATACAGGATATCTCTTCGTTTTCTTAGGTGAGAGTTTTTATTTGTATTTTATTTTTTAGAAACACCTTGTGGAGCTGCTCAGATTCAAGAGTATCCCGACCAGCCCTGTTACCACAACATCAGTTGAACCACAACATCAGTTGAACCACAGCATCAGTTGAACCACAGCATCAGTTGTACCACAGCACCTGGGAGGCAGATGGGTGGAGGGTTTGTGAATTCACATCAGCAGACTAGCAGAGTCTCCCAGGACCAAGAGTCCGGTCACAGTGGGAGACACAGTACTGACTGGTTAGGCCAGAACACACCTTCTGGAACTGACTGGATCATCATGTTTATCTTAGGGAGTACAGATCACAGCGCAGGTTTTTCTGGTTGTGGCTTGCTGAGCTACAAGGTAGCTTGTTGCTTGGTGCATTGCATCAAAGTGATATTAGAAGCTAGTGTTCCCTTGCAAACAGATGAATACAAATATAAAGGTACAACCTCTGGTGTGAAGTTCTTGGAATCAATGGTTGTTAGGTCAAACGTAATACAGAGAATTGTGCTTTGCCATTCAGTTGTCCAAACACGCAAGTCACTGTCATCCTGAGAGATCACTAAGGATACTGTAAGGACAATCCTCTTGAACTTCAAATATCTTTGAATCCAGAATACGATTGGATTGACTTGAGTTAAATTTATATTCACGCAAATGACTGGATCACATAAAAGGAGGTGCAAACATTTGTTTCATACTTTCATACATTTGCTCTTGGATATGTGTTTCCTTTTACAATTTAATTGAAAGGGTATCACTTTAAACATATTATTCTCATTTACCTTTGGAGGCCTTTTTAACACCAACAAGTTTTTGAAGTTGACATGTTAGAATTCTTTTAACAAATTGTTACAGTGGTACTTAATCATTAGGGGTTAGGGGAACTTGGGAGAACCGTAAGTTCTGACATTACATGTAAGTTCACTGTGAGAACCTTTTTTGATTCCAGGTAATATAATTTAACTAACAGTATCCACTGAAGGAAATACCAAGCAAAATGTTTTTAGCAGATTAGTTTTAAGACCCTTTACCTAAACCCCTTAGCTTGTAAGCTAAACATGAATGTATTGATACGTTATGCATTCTCACAGTATCAAACAAGCCGTCATACTTTACATAAACTATATTTATTTAATACAGATAATATATGTAAACTATATATATATATATATATACATATATGCATGACAGCTGTAACCTATGTACTGTAGAACAGGTGATGCAGGTGATGCCTGAGGGGAGCTGCCCCAGAGGAGTCATGCATCACTTAGGGTGTCATTGATTACCAGCCCAGCACCGCTCCGGACTTCTGACAGCCCAATTGTCAGACGAGATCAGAGGGCTGTGGAAAGTGCGCCCGGTGCTGAATCCAACTATCACTCCTGAGTCACAGGCTACCGCAGTTTCTCCCTGACACAACCGGAGGCTGTCGATACAGCTCATTATTGACAGAAGGCTTGGAAGAGGAAGAGGGAGAAATAGGTTTTTGGTGCTCCGTCGAGACTTGTCTGTATTGACGGGTGGTAGTTATCTCCTCTCAAAATAAACAATCAGTCTCTCCTGGATTGAGACTGACTCTGTTTCCAAGCCACTAGACCGTTCCCCCTCCACTTGACTTGTACTGAGGATACAAAGAGAGCAGCAGCAGAGTCTATGGAGGCCTGACTCCATGCTTTCCTTTGGCACTGTACAATCACACACACAGGATGGGCAGATGACAGTGGAGCAGTCAGCTATTGATTAGCTTTAGCCATGAGCAGAGTGCAAGTAGAGCAGGGTAGGTCTCAGAAGAACCAGCATCATGGGAGCAGTCTACCCACTTTGAACTTGTGTGCCAGGGCCATGTTGTGTCAAAAGCAAATGAAGAGTTACGGTTGGACACGTCTGAGTACCACAGTATGAAAATGACGTTTTTGCGTACATGTTCCTTATAGGCTTTCAGCACTGTGAAGAAAAAAAGAAAATGTGTGAAACTGTGGTTATCCCTTTTGGTCCCAAAGTGCATTTATCAAATTATAACCTCTGCCTTGAAATAAGATGGGAAGTATATGTGCCAGGGTACATATGGAGCAATTGACTGAAGGAGAAAGTGACTGATGGAAAAGGTGCAGAAGAGAGGAGCAGATAAAATGGAAGAGATAAATATCACATCTGCCCCAGGCATGGGATTTAATTTTCCTCTACGAGTATTTCTACTTGAGCTTGGAAAATTGATCATTTATATTCCAATCACAGGTGGAAAAGTGAAGATGGTAGTGTGTGCTTGTGTGTGTGTGTGTGTGTGTGTATGTGTGTGTGTGTGTGTGTGAGCACAGGAGACAGAGGGAAACCATGAGAGCGTATCTAAAGACACTATGCACAGCACCACAATCCATGCTGTAGACACAGTTGTTACACGGTTAAATGATTTACGCTGACATGCCAAATAAGGAAACAAAACAAATATCACACTAGCAGTGTAGTTCCTGTTTACGAGTGCATAGCAAACAAACAAAGACTCTGTCATCAAGACAAAAACTCTGCAATATGATGTGCAGCTTTGATGAGACACATCATTATTGGGATCCATGATGAATGACAACCCTGTATTCCACATGTCACACTACCTTCACATGGCACTTCATCATGTCAGTCTTTGTCTGTCTGGGAGTGACAGTCACAAAATAATAGATTGATTAAAAGCTGAAAAATGTTGAAAACTTTACAGAAACTTGTTCAAAGGAAAGGTGTTCAAACTATGATCGTCAGACAACTACTATTGCTTTTGTCCATTCTGTTTGTGCCAAGCTAGTTTATCTAGTCACACTTCAAGCGAGAATCTGGAGGTCTAACAACCCAATAAATAATACCATGGCCCTCTGGGTTTAAATCAAGGGTTGCTGGTTGTTTCTGAAACACTACAGACAAAGTCAGAAGTAGGATTCTGAATGTCAAAATAGTGGTATGCAAAACATTGAGTCAAGTTGTATTATGTTGTATGTTTGTTTTGTTGTGCTACTGTGTGCAATGCTATGCCATGTTATGCTATGCTACTGTGTGCTATCACTATGTTACGATAATGTCTTTGCATACAGGGCCTGATTATACGGTAGCAGGGACTACAGCATTTATGGAACTAGTGCAAGCATGCAAGATTACGAAAACATCTTTGAGCTTCTTCTCCTCGTAAGAGGAAAGGACTCTGCATAGTCTGATTAGAATTCAAGCAATGCCCTGGGCCTCAGACCCCAAGGGACGCTACTCCCGGGGAGCTCAGCTAATCAGAATGCTTCATTCTAAATTGGACCTCCAGGGACAAACCTGCCCAAACAAACTGAAACATTAAGTGTGTTTCTCCCAACAAGGAACAACTCCGAAAAATACCCCCTCAAGTGCCATTGTGATTAGACTAGCTACCTTGGACTGTTTTTATCCTCTCTCATCCTCATTTTCCATATATTTCTCTCCTTCCCCCCCTGTTTTTCTGCTCAGATCAAATGCCCTATCTTGTCAGAAATAAGCAGACGAAACGGGAGAGTCTACAACAGTTTAACAAGCACTGTGTCCCTGATCAGATGCATATCATTACACTGATCTAAACAGGAATGTCTGCTTCCCCCAAAGCAGAGACCAGAGGACAAAAGAAGCTTCTGGCACAGTTGCCATAACCCTTCCCAGTAATGCAAAAAAAAAGAGTTTAATTAGCAACCACAACTGAGAGGATTCCATCTCTAATTATGGAGGAATTTTGTGCCCCGCGAAAGCTCATAAAAGTTTTGGATCATTAATTAATTTACAATGTCCAAAGGCAAGTTTGTAACTGTGGAGAATCTGGTGCGATATTGCAAGGAACAAATGAGATCAGGTGGAGAATACCACTGGGGGTAGACTGTCTGGTACATGTTGGTCTTCTGCTTGTAAACTTGGTAAATAAACAGTTTTATTTTGTAATTAATTATTAATTCACAAAAAATAAGCCTTTAAAATTTCACGCACACACACCCTCCTTTTTCCCCCTCCATAAACTTTTAATAAACATCATCTACCTCAACAATTTGACGAATTATCGGATATATCAATGCACTTATTTTTTTATAATGTCCTTTAACAGGTGGTACTAGAACATCATAGATCAGTTAGAAAAGACAAACATAATGATAAAATATATTCCCCAACTGTATGTCATGCTGAGACAGTATCTGGACTCTGGACAGAGATAAAAGGCTCTGTAAGACATAATGGTGGTTGTGAAAACCTCTGTATTCTCAAAGCTAAGCGTGGGTGTCAGACACCGCCGGAGCCCTTGATCATCAAAATGTTGCCCTTTTTTGGGGAGTGTTGGGTGCAGTGCTTGTTCCCCAGAGTGTTAAAGGGGGAACCAGGTTTGATATGATAATTCCAGGGCTCCGCTCCCCCTGTACACCATATGCCTGGACTCTCTTGTGGGAGAGTGGGGCAGCTGGCTCCCCTCAGTATTAATCAGCCTGATGAAGAGGAGGGGAGCTGGGTGCTATGGCCTACCGCCCCCCCCCCCACACACACACACAATACACACATACACATTCACACACAAACACACAACTACCCCCCACACACTCAACCTCTCAACACCACACACACACACACAACCGTGGCCACGAACAGCTTGGTCAGCGTGCCCCTCCTCTCCCCCACTCCCCAGGCCTCTCACATCCATCATCATGGGCCTTTAGACAACAGCGCCTGGGACCATCCACACACTCACAGACACACTCACACACATTCTGGGGATACAGGAGACACAGTAGCAGCTGCCTGCTCCACAGTAGCAGTACCGGGTCCGCAGGGTCCTCCTCCTTTCATTTTAACCTGGTTCCAGTCTTCTACCAAAAAACATGCCAGAGTAAGAAATGCTGCAACAACACTCCCCATAGTTAGCTAATCTGTAGCTCTATACAACATATACTGACAAATACGAGATGGCTATTGGTCATTAAAGTTTCTGAAAGATAATGTGCCATGTCATGTTTACTGTGAACATGATGCCTGAGTAGAGACTAGGATCGTGACTGTAATAATGTCGAATGTAAGAATACAGAGTATGACTGACCATTAATTACCACAATTCTGGTAACCACAGACCTTTGTGAAATAAAAATATGAATACTTTTTTTTAGTGGTTTGGAGAACTGTCTAAAAGTAATTTGCTTAAAGTTTCAGTAGCTTGACTTCTAAAACATATTTCTGTAGATCAGTGTAAGCTGGTCCTCACTAATATCAATACCAAACGATTATCAGTTATGGCAGGTATACAGAAGCCAATATCACGTGTTTAAACTTCTGACAAGCCCCACTGTATGAGGAGGTTGAGTGACAGATCATGATGTGTGCACTTTAGGTGGGCATAGGACATTCCTTCAAAGGCCGACATTCCCCTGAGATGTCCCACCAGTGATGTCTCAGCCCCCCCCCCCTTCCCCCAGTCTTACAGCTGAAACCAGGCACGTATAATCAATGCCACATAACAACATGATGAATGCAGCGACACAGCGACTCTCATGACAAAGCAAATAGTGAGACAGACAGGAGGAGTAAAACATTATTGGATTCTCATCCCCACCTCCTCTCACCCCCCCCCCTCCCCTCCTCCCCACTGATAGGCTTCATAAACCTTCACTTCGATGTATTTTACTCAAAGCGGTTTGGAGTTTAATGGGAGCAATTTTACAATGTGGGGACACAATAAAGCCTGCAGCCATTGTGATAAAAGGATGAAGGGGTTCTGATATTAGTGTGATCTGTGTGGGGTTTTAGATTTGGGCAAAAAGTATTGTAATTCGATATGATCACTTTACTTTAAAGTAAATGACTGCTGGAACCTATGTACTGTAGCACTGCAGCGGACTTACAGATGACGAAATTACACGTTTTCACTCATTGGTATTGAACGGTGGTGCACAGTGATGTAGAGATGACTATATTGGCTAGAATTTAATACTAAATATATAGCTCCAACCAGTAGAATCTCAGGGCTTTAAGCTATTGACATATAATTAAAATGTGTCTTTGAATGACATGGCAATAGGTTTTTGTTGAGTTTTTTAACACCAAAAATACATTTCTTCAAATCTTGTGGCGAAAACATTCTCAGCCATGTTCATGTGTGTTCAGGATTCCTATCAGGGACTGGACATGAAATATTAACCTTGTTTTTCCTCCTAATTGGCTCAGTCTCTTAGAGGCTAGAAGGAGAGGGCAAGAGGGCACTTTGAACAACAGAAAAAAGTAAATGGTTTACAACAGTCCACATGAACTGGAAATATGGCATTCGAAAGGTTTTGGGGTTCAATGAAGTAAGAGGTTATGGTATCAATTAGTACAGAACACTCTCCATTACTTATATTAAAGAACCACCAGAGCTTTAAGGTAAGTAAATAATGTGAAGCATGCAATTGAAAGTTAAAATAACAATACTTTTTACTGACTACTTCTGTAAACTTTGTTAATGTTATTACTAATGTTACGTAGGTCAACTCTCTTTTAGAGCCTTGTTATGGGTTAATACATTCAAATGGAGCCAAATTATGTGTACATTCAAATGCCATGAATTTCAGAATGCTTTTTTTCATGAAGAAATGCACAAACCATACTAAGTTTGATGACCAGAAGCTCAGCCAGACACTGCCTGTCGCCCATCTTGAATTATTGTAGCAGGATAAGAGTGGGTCCTTTAATTAATGAGGGAGCTAAAATGTCTCAATGCCAACCATTTGTCTTACAAGTGATTACGTAGACTACAGGGGGAAGACAGTCTTGTAATATGTGCCTGCAAGGCATTTACAGGAAGTGCTGTTAGTCTGAGGGTGTCAAGGTTAGTAAATAGCAGGATTCAGCAATATTGGATGTGTATTATATATTTCCAGACCGTGTTTCCTGCTTACCTATATATTACATTTTCCTGATAATTTTTGGAGGAACAGATCTTTCATTGGCTTCCTCACTCTCTTTTTCTCAGCACTATTATATTCCTTGTTTACTCTTATAGTGATACACAAGATGTATTAGATTTGATGGCTAGTAGCATTGTCTAGTAACAATAACAGAGACAAAAACAGGACAGTTGATGTATATCATTACCATCATATTCCGTAAGGACACCCTAGAAGTCCAGTGACTACCAATCTATCTCTCTCCACCAGATCTCTGTAAAACCCTTTCTTTACAAAAAAAAAAGGTAGTTGACAGTGTCAAAATAAAAGGAAATGTTCCTGCAATTTAAAAGTCCTTCACAAACAAAGCTGTAATACAGCTGACTGTAACCCAGGGAAATGGGAAATGTAGCACACAATTTGATGAGGTGGGAGGTTCAGTACTTTGTGTAACATAACATATTGTGTTTGCCATATAATCAGTGCTAAAATGAGAAAACCACAAACAACTTGGCTAGCTCAACACAAACAGCTACTTTAGAATGGAACAAAACATTTACCGTATTTTCCGCACTATAAGGCGCACTGGATTATAAGGCGCACTGTCAATGAATGGTCTATTTTCTAGAAAAAAAACTGCCAGATACATCAGTCAGTCAAACTTTATTAAACGTGTTCACAATAACTGTCAACATTGTTCAAACGTTAATGAACGTATTTACAATAACTCCCAACTTTGTTCAGTTGTAACACGTAAAATACAACACAATACACTCACTTTTTCAGTTCATTTCTCGTCCACAAATCCCTCAAATTCCGGACTCTTGACAGGTGCCATTTTAGGGTCCTTTTACACACACACTGCAATATTATGGTGAAGCACAGTATGTATGACTCCGTGACGCTCCTGACTACGCTAGTCGTAATGCTGCAAGCAGTAAGGTTCGAGGTCAGTAAACACAACCAGAATTAATCCATGTATAAAGCGCTACGGATTATAAAGCGCACTGTCATTTTTTGAGAAAAATAAAAGCTTTTAACTGCGCTTTATAGTCCAGAAAACACGGTAATATGGTGATTCATTGTAGCAGGAGGCCACTTTATATTTGACAACCTTTTATTTGTGATGGAGACATTCTGTTGACATGTTGCTCTCTCTACAGCAGAAACTGTGTTGAGTTGAGCAGTGGCCACAAGTTGATGCTGATCCTTGTTGCTTGCAAACTGACCCAGATGTAACCCCTCCCCCTTTCACACCCCCGCTCTGTGATCTGATGCGGAACATTCCAGCATCTAGCGCCTTTCAGAGTAAATAACCTGCTAAGCTGTGGCACCCTGTGAACACATTCACCCCTGTGTCACAGTGCTTTGAGCTGGCCTCGCTTGTTTTTTCGTTTTTTTTTTTCCAGGAGACCTTGCAGGTGGTGTGTGAGTCAGGTGAGTGACAGAACTGTAGGTGTGTGTGTGTGACAGCACCTGGAATAGGGCCCCCGGTTAACCATCCAGGAGGCCTGGACGCAGTTTGCATGGTGCAGAACAAGGCTGCCACGTCTCCACATCCTTGAAGCCAGCGGATGGGAAATAGGAGCTGCCTGACTGCGAGCGTCTGGCTCCCTCCCACCTCCCACCTCCTTCCAATCAGCAAGAAGTCAAAATGTCCCTGTTATTGATGCACACCAATGCACAGCCCCTGACGGGCCTCGACAGCATGAAAAGAGAAGCGACAGAAATAAATACATATGTAATGAGGAAAAAAGTGCTGCCAAATGGCTTGCCAATTTGTGTTTGTCAGGGGGTGAGCTGTGGCTGCATTGACTTATAGATCTATAATAGGGCTGTTCTTAAGTAATGTTGAGCAGTTCACACAAAGCATGCACCTTCTGCCTACACAGACAGGCCCCCTCTAAAGGCAGTAGATTAGCAAATTGCGGCTCAATTTGATTCATTATCGAAAATAGTTTTTGTCAAAGAGAGACTTATCGTCAAGACACTTTTGCCGTCTTTACAGAGAAAATTACCAACCACTTAAGCATTCCAGCTTGTCAGGGTAAAATATAATCACTCTAAAATGACATGCTCCCCATTTGAGGGAAGAACAGGGTCTAACTCACCAAGGTATGTGAGTCCCCATATGGAGAGTCGAACTCTGTTCCTGTGCTATTTTCCCATTGACATCCTTAACCTGAAAGTTATGAATCTACCTGTGGTGCACTTCAGATATGACGAATCGTAATGGAATTTCTATGTAATTACGTTACCTATTAACACCTAGCACCTCCAGCAACAATGCTGTCAAAGGCTAATGCCCCATGGATAAAACCAAGGTTTTTAACCACTCACTTATTAGACCATAAAGGTGCAAACACATTTTATTCAATTAGAGTACTCCAGCATTAGAACCACTTCAAGCTGTTCTCTTTGGAGCTTTCTGCTCCCAGCCTAAGGGCTCTCTTTTCCAACAGGAAGTTCACTGTCCAGGAGTGTGGCGTGTAACTTTCTGTCTTGTTTCAGCACTCTGCCTGTGGATACAGGGCTCAGGCGAGCCAGGCTCTGGAGCTGGTCAGGTGAGCTCTGGGGCAAGGTGAAGGTCGCCCATTAAAAATAGAACAAGAGAAAATGTAAATATCCATGCAGCAGCCCAGCAGCATTATCTACAACCCACCCCCAACAACAACTTCTCCTCTCCAAAGTAAATTATACATGTATGTACATAGTGCCATGATGTATGTAACATGTAGAATTCTTAAAGTATGTGAATATATAGTATATTATTTTATTTTTTTCACCATAAGGGGAGAAATACTGTATGTCTCCACTGCTTTCATTAAAACACAGTTAGAAGCTCACTCTTTGAGTTTATCAGCTTCTTCCCATTGCAGTATGTTATGTCCCAAAGTTGGCATCTCTGTAATACTTTTGCAGTAATTGGCCTCACTGTCGCCAGTGTCTAAGACCACAGGAACCAGAGATCCATTGGAAGACAAGAGAACAGGATGTTCTGAACAACTTGAACCTATTTCCGTCCAAGCCGTCAATATTCACAGTTGACAGAAGGTGCCACACAGAAACCACCAATGAGGGGTCGCCGGTGGGTTGCCAGGGTAACTGGGAGTGCAATCTCTGATTGACTCAACACATAGTCACTATGCAAACATTAGAAATATGTCAGAGCTCTATGTCCCTACAAATGATTAATGTTCACTAATCTGTCTACAGTCATTCAGACTTCAAAGTGTTTATATTCATCTGCGGGGGTGTTTGGGAGCACACAGGCTTTTTTTCCAGGAGTAAATAGAGAGAAAAAAACACCATGTATTTGTAGGCTGCAGATAATTCCACACGCACATATACAGTATGTATGCATTATTCAAACACATTTGCACTTTCAACACTGCATAGCCTCCTCTCTGTCCTGAACTGGGACAGAGGCCTGGTGAACAACTGCATCAGCCAGGCCATTTTTGTTCCAGTGGAAAGAATCTCTTTTGTATCACATTTAATCATGCACGCGCAGACACATACACACACACACGTACACACACACAGACACACAGCTTAAGAATTGATAATAATGTACTGCGTAAGTCATGCAGAACTGGGCTCCCTGGCTTTCTGCCTACTACTTAAGAGGAAAAGGAGAATTATCAGATGTAGTCTAGTCCTCATCCACTGAAAGCTTTTGGTTTTCTAAATGCCTCCCCTATTATAAAAGGTGCTACAGTATGCAGTCACACCTGACTGACTGGCATGCCATATCCAGACCAGGCACCTCATACCAAAGCACACATACAGTAATCTCCCTGTGGCACTCACCCATTATCTGTGTGCCCTAACCAACATGGTGCTCTCCATCCCAGTCATGCCAAACAGTGTTCTGTGGACGCAGTAGCGTACATGCTCTATGTATTGGCTGTAGCTCATGAGGATCTGGAACAGTGGACCAAGCTGTCTTCATTCATTTTTCCTTGCTGTCGCTGCTGGCAGCTGGCAGGGGCATCCTGGACACAGGGTGGACTCCCAAGCTGCCTCCCTCCATTCCTCTCTCTCAGCATGGCGGCCTTGGCTCGGCCAAAAGAGGTAGCCAATGCCAGCCAGGCAGGAAGATGGGCAGCCTGGAAGGCAGACAAGCAGACAGACAGGCAGACAGAGAGACAGACAAGCAAGCAAGTAGATAAACAGGCTAGTAAACAGGCCAACAAAAAGACACAGACAGAAGTACAGAAATACTAGCAAGCAGGCAGGCAAGACAGACAGACAAGGCTTAGCACTGAGGGCTCTGCATGCCAGATCCATGCCATTGAAAAATTAATGGCTGCACAGGATTTTATCTGGCATTGGAATAGGACCTCATCTACAACCCAGGCCCCACGGCTAAATGGAGAAATGCATTAAGCTTAAAAGGAGAGAAGAAAGAAAGAAGGAAATAAAATTGAATTTGTTCCATCAGAAAGGGAAAAAGAAAAAAAGGGTTATTTTTCCAGCCTTGTTTTGTACGCCACCCTTAATATCAAAATTAACAAGGGACTTGTCTTGCGTTCTGGTCAGTGAGAAGCATAGAAAGCTCATCAAACTAACTCTGTTGATGAACAAGCGCACACAGCAGAATCAACTCAGCCGAAGACACTGCAATATGTCAGAAGTTCCATTCAAATTTAGACGTGCCGGGCTAAAATGATTGGCTCTTTAATTAATTGCATTATCATCAGCAAACACAATGATTTTTTCAGGCCAGTGAAAGCTCCTGAGAGAAGACAGATATGATGTGGCTGGGCCACTCCACTCAGCCACTGCAGTAAATCAACAGGCACACACACACACACATTCACAAATGCACACGGACAACACACACACTCCCCCTCTGTTACAAAGTCACAGTGCCCCCCACTGGCAAAGGTATGAATGCCACAGTGACAGAGCATTATCCAGCAGTGTCAGACAGGTGCAAAACCATGTGACAACTGGAGAGAGTGTGTGTGAATGTGTGTGTGTTGTGTGTGCATGGTGTGTGTGTGTGTGTTCGAGAGAGAGAGAGAGAGAGAGAGAGAGAGAGAGAGAGTAGAATGCTTACACAGATCTGTTACTTCCTTCTGTTACTTGCACTTTTATTAAGCTCCTTGTGTATGCACGTTTAAAATGAGCTGATGGATGAGATACATAAATGACTATGGAATTTACACATGGAACAAATCGAACCATGCAAAGCATGTCTCAGTCGAAGAGACACTAATACCTTAAGCCAAGGCTGTAAAGTAAGCATAGATGATGACTGACTATACAGTAAAGGCTGCACAACACAGGCCAACAGTACTGTACATGTCAGACAAACAGGGACCAAGGGGACAATGTATCCCTCAAAGGCTATTGCTGCAGCTTCATACTTATTCTAGATGTTTCTGATGCAACTTGCTATGCATTGATTGCCCCCCACTGAAATTCCACACCCCTGTGCACATGCACACACACGCATAGAAACACCACATCAATGTGATGGCTCCTGACATTTCACAATTCAGTACCTTCACTTCAAATGCGATTGTCATATTGATAGCTCCAGCATCCGATTGACCGAGGCAGTGTGTGTGTGGTTGAGTGTGTCTGCGGCCCTCTGATGAACACTCTGACAGTTGAAGGAGCATGGGACCTGGTGGCTTGTGCTGATGACTGCCCCGCTCCACGTGTTGGCCCCTGAGTTGGCTCTTGCCCAGCACTGGAAAGAAAAACACACTGCTTCAATGATTACCAGCCAGTAACTTATCACTTACCGTGTCACAATGTATAAGCTCTCATATATCTCAAGTGGCCCAGAGTCCCAGCAATAGGTAAGACATTATGTATCACTATGGAGACAGTGGTTATGTTCACCCTCCTAGGACTGAGCTGGACGGGAGAGGAATGAGGAATATGGTATTTTCTTTAAAAGATAAATGCATTTTAAAAATGTCTCTAATGTTTGGCTATATACGGGAAACGTAACATTTCCATTTGAATTTGACAGTCCATAGACAGTGTTTTAATCTAATAGCCAAGTAGAACAAATATAATCACAATACGTTTTTAGTTTACATTCAATATCATCAACCATGTCTTCTGTTAGCTTTTAAAATGGCCATTTTAACCTAATCATCATCCACTAACTAAGGTTAGCTGCAGTTCTTTGAAAGGTGTTTTTAATTAAATGTTTGACCTAGACTTTAGATGTGCTAAAATCAATATGGGCCAAAGGTAAGTCAAAATATAATTTCCTATGTGAAATCACACCATGCTGCAGCTGTGGAAGTGATCCTCAGAGTCGAAGAGAAGGAAAAGAAAGAGAGATTTTACCTTGACATCTGTACCATGCTCTTTGAGAGCCTTTGTATTGATCACTGCAGAGGACTGAATCATAACTCCATTCTGATTGTTTGTCACACCGACTTCAAGGAGTTTCGTCACCTGAGTTCCTTGTCTTCTTAAATCAGCGGAAATGTGTAGATAACAAATGACTTGCTGGTGTGGAAACATGGCAGTCCCAGCTGGGAGGAATAGCTTCTGTGATTAGACTCTCTCTGTATGTGTTTGTTGCTATCAGCAGGTTAGCATGGCCGCCATCCAACTTCCCAGCAGTCAAGAGGGGAACAGAAGGTCTCACAGTCATCTGTTGCCATTTGTACAACCGGGCAATTAACTTCACCCGTTGACAAAACAAAGATTTCTTCAATGCAAACCTAAATAGAACTGATTTCTTTTTTAATAACCCTCTGTCATGGTTTAAAATACATTTGATTGATATTTAATTGGAGTTCAATGGGTCTCATAGGCAATGGAAATCAAATAAAAACACCCCCAGAAGCTTTAAAAAAACAATACTGCAGTGCAATAAAAATGACTCAGGGATCCATAATCTAGCAATGGCAGCCCACTATGTGTGAGCAAGGCTGAGCTCAACTTGGCTAAATATGCTAGGCTAAGCTAGACTATTTTCAAAGGTTGTGAGGCCTGATTGTGGTTCTAATTCTCACAAAAGTAGGCTAAAGACAGGGTTGTGGGTCAGGGGATGTAGGTGAAAACACCTGGATGGATAGGTCTTAAATGGCAATCCGTAAGGAGTCCAGTAGAATATTTAGAGAGTGTACTTGTATGTTAATTGTAGGCAGCTTGCACCTTCACACACCTGACACAGCGTTGATATCCTTATTTACATGACAGGGGTTATGTCTGTCGAAGAATCTAAGCTAGATCAACATGCATGCTCAAGAGGAGCTCAGGTACATTAGTGGAGCGCAAGCGGATGTTCCACTGCTTTGTACCCCCCACAGTTACTGAACTCAATTAAACTCTACTGACCCATTTCCCTGGCAATGAGCTGTGGGAAGTTTCTGATAAATGCAAGTTCATGCGTGCATTTGCCCAGAGGACTCTGGCTTGGAGCAACACTCTTAAATCAAAACTCTGAGGTAAGCACAATTTATGCAAATTCATTGATGCAAAATAAGTGGAGAGAGAGAAAGTGAGAGAAATCTATGAGTGCTGTGCTACTTCTTTGAAGAATTATAGTACAATATTTACACAGTATGTCACTATCAACTCCATGCAAAATGACCCACTAAATCAATTGCTCTGTTCCACAAAACATGTTCTAGTTACAAACCCAATTAAGACAATATGATGGAAGTCATAAGAGTGGAAAATATGTATGAATTTAAGACTTGCTGTTGTACTTCAAAGAGAATATCTTTGCGGATGGAGTTTAGCGCTAAAGATCTGAGGACACTGAGTCCATTAGAAGCCATTTTCTTAAATAGTGGGAGAGGCCCTGGGGACGATGGAGTCCAGAGTTTCATGTAATCCGAGGAGACCAGACAACAAGAGGCACCGCTGAGGCAGAACCAGGAGAGAATTATCAGCGCTCCTTAACTGTTATAAACTGACACCAATTGCGGTGCATCGTCATCCCAGCGGACCTTGTTAGCTTCGTTTTAAAGGAGAAACGAGACCACTTCAGAGTCCTGCACTCTCTTTCTAGCCTGAAGTGGTGGCTTTATGTGACAGTGTGGTGGATTCAAAGATGTCTGCTAATTACAGGGGGGACACAGCTGATAAGTGGATAAAACGTACACGTGTAAAACCAAAAGAGCACATGGCACTCGCTTGTCTGGTGGGTGTGAAGCCCAGTCCTCCCATCACAGAAGCCCCAGCTGTTGTAACAGATTCATGCAGATCTTGACAGCATTAGAGCATCAGTCCAGTCTGAACACTCAAAACTCTTATTACTAAACCCCTGGGATCCTTATGTTATGAAAACACAGTTGTGGACTGCTCAACTTTTACTTTGAGTGGCAGTAAGTGATCCATGTATCCACTAATCAGACCCATGAAGAGACCATGTGGCATGTGATATTTGACACAAGCAGATATCACATGACACATGCTACACCATACATGTAGATCACATGGGGTGGAAAGCCAGCATTCCAATGTAACTTTCTCATTTCTGCAGCAATGCAGGTTGCTGCATGTGAATCAAACAACTACCTGAAAGGATGTTATTCATCTGGGTGCATCTGGGTTCATCGGTTTAATTCATATTCTATCAGTCCACTGCATGTGAATGAAACCAAAGAGACGTATTCCTCTTTATGGAGACGATTCAACGCCCAAATAAGATATTAAACATGCTGCTGAATGAGCAGTGTGCTGCTGAGACCTACGCTTGATGTTTACCACACCTCAATAAGCGCCTGTGAGGTCATAAAGTGCTACTTACATGAGATCTGTCTTTCCCATCCAGATTGACCGTTTCCTTAGCAACAGGTTGCAGTGCTAGGCAACTGGCATCGGTGATCTCAAGACACCGAATAAACAGAGAGAAGAGAGACAAGCCTCTTTGTGGAAGCGTGTGCGTTTGATTGCATATGTGTGTATGTGCTCAGAGGTCCAGTCAACCAACGTTGTTGTGGCCAGTAATAGAACACCACCTGTAAATAGGGAGTGGGTTCTCTCTCAGGCATTTATTCCTGTGTGCATCCAGAGGCCGAACTAACTGTTCGATAAACAACTGTTTAATCACTTGTCCTTATCAAGGAAGCTTTAACTTACCATTGCATGTGAGGAGTTACTGCATTGTGGATGCACAGGTTGTTGCACTATAAAGCATATATCACTCAATAGAGATCAACCATCTGGGCAATGAAAAGAGAGAAATACCCTGAAATTCCTTGAATCAATAGGAGTCTTCTGGTGCTGTTTGGTCTTGTGGTGACACTGCACTAGAACTACGGAGACAGGACATGAAGCAGATGGAGGTGACTCAGACTGTTGTGACAGTCCTGCAGGTCCTCGTCACTCCCGTGCACCTCCAAAGATGCCCTTTAATCATCATTAGTTTGTCTTTCTCTGTCCTTTTTTGTTCACCCCCTACTTTCCTCTGTTCTCCCTAGCCTCTGTCCTTCCATCCCCTCCTTAAGTCTCACACCCATCACTCCTCACCTGTCTCGTACTTCCCTCCATTGCTCTCTCCATCCATCCCTCCCTCCCTCAGTCACCTCATCCCTCTCTTCCCCCTCTGTCTTCTCTTGCCATCCTCCCTCCTATCTCTCAACCACCCCATCCTTCCTTCCACTGCCATGCATTCTCAATAGAGAATCTCTAAGAGCTATGCATCAAGTTCAACACAAATGTACCGAAGGGCTTGCACGCTCCACAGAGCATAATAACACTGTAGAGGAATAGTTGTTAGATGTACTGGCCATGGCTTATTACCTCCATCTTGTGGATGTCTCCCTCTTCTTTTTCTTTCTTTATTTCTCCCTCCCTTTGTCTTTTCCTCTCGACACTAAATTGTCGTTTGCAATCTCGTTTCCTCTTTCTCCCCACGCTGTTGTTGTAGTCGTCGTCCAGCCCTGTGATGCTAGGGTTGGTGCGTCACTGTCATAGGCGAAGCCCCACTACGTTCACTCAGTGACAGGTTCTAACATCAAGAAGGGGCCCTGAGACAGACACAACCACAGGTTTCTCCATGGTCAACATACCGCTGACAAATAGGGAAGGAATCCAAAATGACATGTTCATGAAATTAGGATAAATCAATTGGAATGAAGGCGGCTTTGAGAACAGACAGTGTAAGATATCCCCTGGTTAGGCAAGCCAGGATCGATCGAAGATGTTAAGCGGAAATGAAGAGGTGTCAGCCCGAATGGAGACAAAACGATACAGTATGGCCAGGCCCGTTAAAGGCAGACATAGTCATCTTCACTTCAAGATCTGGAGCAGCTTGTTGCTCACCACCATGCCGTGGTGCACCAGTGCTTCAAACCTCTCCGTGGAAACAGATCATTGCTGCTTGTGCAAAGAAAATAGGTCCTGAGTTGTGAGTCTGTGATGCTGAACTGAATGGGAGTGTAATTGTTATCGCAAGAGTGCTTATGAATTTGACCAGATATTGAAGATGACACTGAAGACATTATAGTTTTTTAATATGACAGAAATATGACTTTACATTGAACATCACCAAAAAGGCGGGGATCAAAGATAAATAAAGCCTTCTTACAAAATGCTGCAATAAATCACAAATCAAACATATAATTAATACTCTTACATTTGAATTTTCTTTACATAAGTAATATTTACATATTTGTTTTTGCCCTTTTTTTTTACATTATTCCAAACTAAAACAAATCTGTACCTTTTCGTACAAACAATTCTTCATACTTCCAAAGCAGAGGTACAAAACCTATTCCGTATCCTCCTGAGAAGATGCTGGGCCATGTTCTAGTGCATTTCATCATTATATTTAAGGCTACACAAGGTTCGTGGAAAGGGTTATCAAATATATATTCCTATCACTCTTGGGAAATGTATATGCTTGGCTTTAATCTCTTGATTGTCCCTTGTAGAGAGAGAGAGAGAGAGAGAGAGCTTGCTCTAATGAATGTGTTCTGCTTTGCCAGGCGGGCTTTCTGTTTAAGCCATTAAGGATTGGTTTTATTTAATAACCAATTATGACTTCTGACAACATATCTGTTTCCTTTGCCAATTATAAACACCGTAGGGACCACTGTAACTTTTTGATAGAAGGTGCGTCTCTCCATGCTTTTAACACTATCTACAAATGGCAATGACCCTGCATAAAAAATCCAAGAGAAATTGTCAATTTTGCACAGCATGAATCATTAGACAGCTACGGTACTCCATCCTTCTTTATGTTGGCTTGATGGTTCATACTGAGACACAGCTCCAGTGCCTCCTAGTGGCCATGATGTGCCATAGCCTCAATTGACTGAAAAGTCCAAAATGTTATTTGTTCAGGTGTGTTATACAGGATTACACACCAGAAATGAACAATAATGAAGAAATGACATGAAGCAGCTCATAGACTCGCCCATACACTTCTGGACTCAAATGGTATAATGACAGTCTGAGGTCCAAAAGAAGGATTCCAAACATGTCAAATCTGGAGATATTTCTTTCTCAAAAGCACTATAACTGAGTCAATACATATCGCATTTAAATGATGCATTTGTGAAAGCATCATATCCGGGTTGGGTTACCATTTTAGACCTGTCCAGCAGGTAGGGAATTCAAGCAGAACTGAAAGTAAAGTCCTATGGGGGTTTGGAGTCACGATTCAGCTTTTCTGATGAACTGTACAGTAACATGTACATTTGATCAACATCCAAATGAATGAGAGATTTGATATCTAGAATTTTCAATGGAAATCAACAAAATGATATGGAACCTTTGAGAAGACAATACGCTGAATTTCAACAAGTCTTATTTTTGTTATTTAAAAATACAAGTGAAGTACAACAAATCAATGGAGTGCTCAATAGCATTAAATGTACAAAGAAATAATGTGGTGAAGTCCTACCCTAAATCCCTTGAAAACCAAAACATCTATGAATCTACATCATTAGCTGGCTTCAGTCATGCTTTTAAATGGTCTGAGTGAACCATTTCTATCCAATTGTTTCTGTCTACTCTACAGCCATGTGTTTTGTCAACACACATACATTTAAAATGACGTCCATTGGAGAACAGGAGTATGCTACATGTGAGGATATATGCAGTTCAAACATAGGAGAGGGAGAGACGATGTTTGCTAGTATTGTTCTTCTCACCCAGGGTAACAGATGACCACCCCAAGTCTGCTCAGGGACGATTAGTGTGCCCTTCCCGCAGGTCTTCATCCTCATTGGCAGAATAATGCACAGAAACATTTCTATTGGACAAGAGTAAACGGTCACCGCTCACAGGTGCCACCCATTGGCTGATATCTCTGACGGTACAGGGGGCCTTGAATTAACTTGTTCATTTGGGGCATAGGCTTCTTTTCAGTTCTGTGTGGAGGCCTCTAACTAGACCATCCTACCAGGCATCACGTTCACGGCCTCTGATGTGATAGTGGTATCCATTATGTTGAGTTTTTTTCCAATCAGGTAACAGTCAGGAGGGGCGAGGCGACAAGTTAAGGTCATTGCACATGGAGCTCATGATTCATTTTAGACATTCACATCCATTTCCTGCTCTCCACAGGCATGTGAGTGGCGTCTGGGGAACTGTGTGTGTGTGTGTGTGTATGTGTGTATGTGTTTGTGTGTAATTACTCAGAAGGGGTACGTGTGTCTTTTGAGTGGGCGTGTTTGTGTGTGTTTATGTATGAGGAGGTTGGGGCGTTGTATGGGCTGGGCACTTTGGCATCTTGGCCTTACATTCAGCTGGTGCAGTAGGTTGGAGAGTGTGTCATTGCATTGCTGTTGGGAAGCTGAGCACCAGAGGAGCCGTGTCAGCAGTAGAAGATGTCTCCGTCCAGGGCGGGCTCAGGCAGGTGCTGGGACGAGTCTGTGGAGAGAAGGGCCTTCGTGTTTATAGTCAGCTTTCAACATTCTTCAAACCCCCTGACCCTGTGCTGTCTTGAGGAACTGTCGATGGCCACAGCGCAAAGGCTGATACTTCATATCTTCACAAACTTTGCAAGCATGTCTTAACGTGTTCTGTGGGGGATCTGACCGCACCTGGAGCCTGAGCACCTGAACCCTTGCCTTTCTTCTTCTTCTTCTCTTTCTTATCCTTGGGTCTGGTCAGCTGCAGGAGCAGGTTGGGGATCTGGTTCTCCCCAGTCTGGCCCCCGCCGCCTCTGACGGAGAACGGGTTGAGGGTCTTGGACTTGGGCTTGGCCTCCGGCTTGGAGAGAGAGTCCTTCCTGAGGGAGGAGGAGTACTCCAGCTCCCCGGACTCCCCCTGCTCCAGGGACAAACTGCTGCCCCCGGGGAACCAGAGGGAGTCCTCAGACGTGCTGGAGGGAGTCCGCTGCATGCGCCTCTGGTAGAGGAGGAGAGGGGAGGAAGTGGGAAGAGGAGATGGGCAGAGGACGGGAACATGAGATGCGCGGGAGGACAGGAGGGAAGAAGCAGGCGGTGAGGTGGGGGAGAGGAGGAGAGCAGGGGGAAGAAAAGATCAAAGGAGAAGGGAGGAGGAGAATGGAAGGAGAAGGGCCGGGTGAGAGGAGAGGATAGGAGGACAGGGCAGCAGGGGGTTAGCTCACAGGGAATGGTTAAAAGGTTCTGCCAGAAGTCCTTGTGGCCTTTGGTCACATTAAGAAGTGATTGGACTGGGGATTTCAATGAATCCGAATATAAGATGAGGTCTACATGTTTCATGAGGCATTTTCAAGTAGATCTATAAGAGCCTGCGTACAGCATTAGCTTGTCAAAGTAATTCCAAACTCTGGTCAGTTCTATACTGCACTGAAGGATGTCAGTCTCCTGACGAGTTGCAGAAAAGGTATAAATATCAAGGACGATCCATGTTGCATCGTTCTCCTTGACGCAGTAGACAGAGACCCTTCGGTGAAGTCCCTTAAATCCTTTGCCACAGGGAGACCTTAAGAGGCATGCGGTCTCACCTCGGCCAGCCTGAGCTGCTCCATCCTCTCCATCTCTCTTTGGACCTGCTCCCTCTCTCGGTCCAGCTTCCTCTGGGCGTCCCTCAGCCTCTCCAGGTCCTTCTGGTACTCCTCCTTCCTCCCCAGCAGCTCCTGGCGCTCCTCGTCCAGCGCCCTGCGCCTCCTGCCCGTCTCCTCCTCCTGCACGTGGAGCAGCACCTCGCGGTCAGTCAGCTGCTGCTCCCGCTGCTCCCACTCCCTCTCGCGCCGCCTCTTCTCCTCGGCGTGGGCGGCCTGCTGCCGCTGCAGGGACGCCATCTCCTGCCGGTGCTTCTCCAAGCTGCGCTGCTTCTCCTGCTCGATCAGGGAGTTGGGCCGCGACGACGGCCGCGACGAGGACGAGGAGGCGGAGGAGGGTGGGCGCTCGGTGAGGGCCTGCCGCTGGTCCTCGATGAAGGTGTCTTGCTGAACCACGACCGCCTGAGGGGGGGGGGGGGGGTGAACGGACACGAGCACGACCACACACAAGGTAAGGGTGAAGGCTCGACCGTACGTCCGACCAGTGCGGCAGTCTACGGGACTGGGTGTGGTTGGTGTGTAGAGCGCGGACGCATACCTGCAGCGTGTTCAGAAGGTCGTGGAGATGCGTGACGCTCAGGAGAACCTGCTACAGGAGGACAGCACAGCGGTTGGCCAGGTGCATTCAAGTGTCAACGACAGTTTGAACCGTGGTAGCTTTGTGACGCTACCGTAAAGTGCTGGACAGAAAGAACACCTCACCTCACTGTTCTTCTTCAGGAGCAACAGCAGGTTAGCATTTCCTCCCTGTCGAGAGATCATATACACGCACGCAGAGCTGAGGCTTTTGTTCAGGACAAGAGAGGGCTCTCGTAAAACGAGAGTGCACTGGATGTGTGTGAGTACGTCAGACAGTTTACAGTAGGTGTGTGTGTGATAGCAAGCGTCTTCTGACGACCAGGACTGGGAATGCACAGCTCAGTCATTACGTGCATTTAGTGTCTCTCTCATTCCAGAGAGAGCGCCACCGTTCCTGTCTCTTAATGGAGCTCCTTTCATTTTCATCCTCTTACACAACTAATGGCCACCATTAGCGATGGGAGCTCACAAGAAGAATCAAGCAGCTAATTCATTGGTGAGGCACGCTGAATTCATCTTAATGGCAGGGTTTCTGTACAGGGCAGCCAGTACTATAGCCCCTACCTGTCTGACACAGGGAAGACTGGGTCAAACAGGAGTGTTGTGTGTGTTTCAGTGCTTCAGTGTTTAAGTGTGTTTCAGTGCTTCAGTGTTGTCCAGAGTGTTGCGGTATTTCAGTGTGCTGAAGAACGTGTCGCGGGAAAGGTTGAGACGTTTCTACGGTCACCACTAGGTGGCGTACCTTCTTCAAGACGCTGTCTGATTCAGTCCTGCGAAGGTCAGCGGTGTCCACATCCTCTTCCTTGTCTCCGTCTGTCAGAGGAGAGACACTTGTGAGAGGAGCTATGAGACAGAGCAACACCTAGCACGGAGTTGACCCTGGTGGCTTTAGATGAGCTAAGGTGGTGCTCTGGTGGGTCTTACTCTTGGAGATGTTCATCTGGTGGCTGTCGAAGCCACCGAAGGTTTCGGCCCGCCGGGGCAGACACACGGGGCCCACCCCCCCTGCTCCTGCAGCCTCTGGGCTCGCGGCCGTCTGCTGACCCACCGCCACCGCCCCCCCCAGGCTGCCGTTAACGAGCACCTGCAACGTCTCCACTGTCACACACACACACACAGACGGACCAACACACCGAGATACAGACAGACACACACAGGCAAACAGGAAGGAACATACAGAAACACAGAAACAAAAAGAGCCAGACAGCATGTCAGTAATCCAATCATCCTAACAATGTTACTGACAGTGTCCAGGACACAAACACCACAAGCATACGAGCTACAGTTGAAGCAGTATTTCAGGGTGGTTATACGCGAAGGGGTTCTCATACTGGAAAAAAAAGCCTGGTGCATTTCTACGATACAATCAAATGTCATCAGAGTAAATAAAGAGTGTCCTGTGTCTCGGTGAAATGCTTCCACAGTTAGTCTCCTACAGAGCCCTGGTGTGACCACTCACCTTCGTGCAGGGCGTCCTTCATGATGGGCTCTCCCCTGGGCACGTCCTGGCTGCTGGCCCTGAACAGCACCCTGCCCCTGGAGCTCTGCTCCTCCACGGGGCTCCCGCACTCGCACATGTCCCTGAAAACCTTCATCTTCTCCTCCAGCAGAGCCACGATCTGCTCATCCTTCTTCCTCAGCATGTCTGGAGGGCGGGGGGTGGGAGGGGATAGGAGGGTCGTCAATCACTTATTGAACATTTGCTGTCCAGTACACGAGACAAGGAACACACAGAGCGACAGACCCAGCACTGCTCCTCACCTCTCATCTCCTTGGCCTTGGTCTCCAGCTGCCTCTTGTCCTCCTCTGTCTCACTGGGGATGCCCTCGTCGTCATCCTTGTCCCTGAGGATCAGACCCAGCGCCATTACACGTCTGTCACCTCCGCACACACACACACACAAACGTCCCGATGTCACCCGCACTGCGGTCCCCCCCCAACCCTCCACACACGATACACAGCCGCTTCTCCATCACATCCTCTCAAAGCACACACTGTCGAAAGCGAAAGCCACCTGTTCACCCAACACAACATGACTCACAACCCACTGGCACTCCACAAACACACTCGTCCTCCTAGCAACACACAGACAGCCCTGCAGGTTTTCCCCAGTGTGCAGCTAAGACTGCCCTGCCCCCCAGTGTCAGCCTGGCTGAGGAAGCTGGCAGTCCAGCACAAAACAGGATGTCTGAGGATGAAGTCAGGATGAGAGCAGTAAACACTTGACTGTCTCTTCCTGTTAGTTGCTCAGGGCCCACAGTATAATCCTCTGTCTAAGCAGCCAGCTCCCTAAGCAGTTAGAGCATTAGAGTATCCACTAGAGAACATCCTCAGGTAGGCTAGTCTTAATCCTTCGACTGACGCCAGGGTCTGGGGATCAGGCTCTAAGGTGGGGGTGGATGGGTCCCGGCTTGGTCTAACTGCTGGGGGGGGAGAGGGGGAAACTCACATGGAGTGCATGGCGTCCTGGATGAGCTGCATCCAGGTGTTGCGCTCGTCCTTGGTGCTGGCCAGAACCTCCACCATCTCGGGCTTCTGAATGCCCGCCGTGATCAGGAAGAGACCTCGCTCCTCGTTGGCCACCTCGCGCACGATCAGCTTCTGGAGCGAGATGACGGTGGAGCGCTGATCCTGGAGAGAGAGGGAAGGAGGAAGGGAAGGAGGGGTTATGGAGGACGGAGAGGAGGGGAAAGAGGTGGGGCAGGGAAAGAGGGAGGAGATGGAGGTAGACAATGGGAGGGTGTGAGGTTAGCATGACAGGGAGAGTGGGAGAGGATTTATAGATGACAGCGAGAGATGGATAATGTTATGATATACTTTTACAGCACTGTCCATCATTAAGCCAGTCCCCCTCCTCCCCGTGAACTCTACTTACATTGTTATGTACTGTATTTTGTACAGTTTGTTTATGTAATGATGGAATCAATAGATGACGTCATACCGAAAATGCCCGCCTCAAATTGAAATGACACAATCACATTATTTTTCCATAATCTTAGATCATTGGTCTAAATATAGCCTGCCCCCCAAAATGGGCCAACCTCTATCGACCACAGCTGACATGTTTCCATGACAAAGCTGCTTATTACGCACCTCTGTTTCCATCCATGCTGTGTCTGCAGGAGAACCTAACCAACCCAGCCCAGCACCAAGCCATGAAAATGTAATTGGCGCAAGCATGGAAAAACCAGTGAAAACCTTGTATAACTGCAGGGTAGGATGCCAGTAGGCTGCCAAGAAGCCTGCGTAGCGGTGTCTTTTACAGCTTTATTGTAATCAGCTAGCCGCCGTCCGCGGCGGACTAGCCTTACGCAACACCTTACTGAGCGAACCTAGCATACTGCTAGCCCATAGCATGTGTTCAGCTGCAGCAGTTGGATAGGAAAATCTGACAGCCTCCACTCCCACTCTGCCACTGAATGGAGCCTTTATTACAGGGGAGAGGCCAAAGGTGGGAGGAGGGCGGCAGAGAGAGAGAAAGAGATAGTGAGGAAGGAAGAGACCGGCGGGGCAGAGGGAAAAGAAGGTAGAGAGAGAGAGAGAGAGAGAGAGAGAGAGAGAGAGAGAGAGAGAGAGAGGGAGGGAGGTGTGGAGGGGTGTGGAGTTGACGAGGCAGAGATTGTAGGAGGGCAAATCAATAACATACGAGGGAGGCGAAGACGTATTTCTGGTCTTTCTCCTGGAGGAAGAGGAAGACGTCTGAGAGCAGCATGGCCTGGACATCTGGAGGGAGATAATGAAGCAGGAAGCAGGAGGTTAGAGGCTGGGGCCAAGGGAGGTGGAGGCTAGCTAAACACAACCAGACAGAGCTACAACACCACCTGAACATGACAGAGGCACAGGGAAAACAAATGCATGTCCATATTTAAGACTTGACTTGTTCTTCTCATCTTGAATTTGGAAATATTTGACTTTCTATGATATGGCAACCTGGTCTCATGCTGTTTCGTACTCATAGGCACAAAAAGTACTGTACAATTAACGTATAATTAATGTATCCCTAACCCATGGGTAAATACGTTGTTTTGCTTTTTTGTCCGACGATTGTTCTCTAAAAAATCATGGTTTAAAAAAATGAATTCTGTGTAGCACAGAAAGTGGGACAATTGTGCTCTGGGATACGATTCCAAAAATATATAATTCAAGTGCCTATGAGCACAAAACAGCTTGATACCGGGTTGTAAATGGTGCGCACACTCCAGTGTCTTGTTAAACACGGAGAGACTACAGAATGAATCAGAGTTAATATGAATGGGAGAGATGTTGAGTGAATATGAGCAAACAAGGATTTGAAGTTTTTTTTTATGAAATAGAGAAGCGAGAGAGATGTGTGTGTGTGTGTGCGTCCTCACCCTTCAGTCGGCCCTGGGCGTTCTTCAGCTGCAGGGGCCCATCGTGGATCAGTCTCCGCCCCCTGACCAGGTCCTCCCTGGCGAACATCTGGCCGCTCTTCATCCTCATGATGGACTTGCTGTCCGTGCGCGCGTACACCTCCTTCAGACGCCGCTTCTTGTCGTGCTCGTTGACCTTGCTGTCCACCGCTGCCAACACCTCCTTCACCAGACGCAGGGCCTCCGTCAGCTCCTCATGGTCATGCTCTGCCTCTGGACGGGCGTGGTGGTGAGAGGGCAGGTTAGCTGATGTACATGACTCTCTCCCACACACACACACATATGTTTGTATTGCTGCTCCTGTGGGGACGATTCAGTCCCCTTCACAATCCTATTTTCCATAATCATAACCCCAAAACCTAACCTGAAACCTTACCCAAGCCCTTACCCTGAAACTATCCATAACTCCTAACCCCTAACCAATAATGCAATTCTAACACATGATCCTAACATAACACTTCTTGTATGCCACCTAGAAACAGCAGCACACAAGAAAATGTCCTCACAAGTGTTCGTTATTTGATTATTGTTGAGGGGACTTCTGGTGACGAGCCCACACGCACGCACAGAAACAGGCCAGCAGCTGCACAGCTCAGGTAAAGAGGCTACATTACATTCTCCAAACAATGTAAATATATCCGACAGGGCATGAAAGAGACCTCAGAAATCACCTCTAGTGTAATCACAGACCCCCCCCCCCCCACCCTCTCCATACACACACCCTGTGAAATCTGATTGCTGTTAATGTAAACACAAATGAGCCACTTCATGTGGCCAGCAGAGGTCTATCCATGGGACCGGTCTATTTACTGAAAAGCGACTCCCTCCTTCCCTCCCCTCCTCCATCTCTCTCCCTCCCCCCCCTTGTTCAAACAAAGAGGGCTGGTTCAGCCATGAGGTAGTGTAAGCCTCAGCAGTCAGCCTGCCGGGCCGGTTCTGGATACAAGCCCAGCTTTCCACCACAGATGGCAGCCAGTCGTGTGAGATTTCACATTAGAGTCATGTTGACTAGACTGGGGGAAGAGGGAGAATGATAGAAATAGGGAAAAGAGAAAGAGAGAAAACCTTTGAGCGAGTAAAAGGAGAGAGAAAGAGAAAGAGTGAGTGAGAAGAAGAGGAAAAGAGGTAGACAGGGCTCAGAGGTCAGAGTTCAGGGAGGCTAACCCTAAAGCTAAACTAAAAGGTAAGACGCCACACTGTATGTGTGTGAAAGGTAAATGCTAATGCTAGGCTAACCGTTTGTGTGCTGTAGTATCCTCTGCATCAGCACTGGGTACTTTGTTATCCTCTGGGTCACAAGCAAGATGCATTCTGGGATGCCTAACCGTCGCACAATGCTGCTGCTCATCTTTTTCTGAAAGACAAACAAACAAAGTCAGTTCGTAATCTTGGAAAATCTACAACTTTTATACCTCTGTACAAGCAGGACAGTCAATAGACTTCTGGCAAAAACTGGACATTCTCCCTACACAAGTTAGGCTCTAGTAGAAGTAGTAGTGGTGTAACAGTATTAATTTAACATCTGTTCACACTGACACAACAAACAGCTAACCTTGATAAAGCCCTGGAAGCGTTTGTCTTTGGTTAGAAGCTCCTTGTAGAAGTTGACCGCCTCATTGTGGCGGCTGCAGAAACGTCCATACACTCTCTTCATGCACTCCGCGTTGGACCCTGAGAACTGGACCGCACACGAGACAAGTTCACTCCAAGCAGCCTTTGTCATACAGACAGACCGCTAGAGCTATAAAAAGGATGGAAGACATGTCCTCTATCCTGTGGATGGACTCATTTATAACTCTTTTGTATGTTAATACTCCCTGTTTAAGGCTTACAGTAAATGCGTGGGTTTGAACCATGGCCAAAAGATTGAGCGTTAATTCGCTTTGAAATTTAAATGTGAAAGAAAGAGAGGAGCAGAACACAGGCTTAACATAGTCATCAGCAGCAAAAACACCATGTTTTTTTTTCTTTTTTTTTTACTTTTCCGTCAAAGCAGATAAACCGTCCAGTCGGCCCCCACGACTGACCTGGTTGACAAGGACGTCCCCTATCCTGTGGATGACAAAGCCGCCGGCGGTGGCCGCGTCCTCCTGCTGGCTGTCCCTCTTCCTCTCCAGCAGGCGGCTGAAGAGCTGGGTGTGCAGCTCCAGCAGCTCGTCCAGCACGGGCAGCACCCTGTCCACCGTCTGGCCCTCCAGCTGCACCTCCTTCTGCAGGCCCTTGCTGTAGACCTCCGACATGATGCGCAGGGTCCGCACGTGGTGCATCTCCGTCTGGAGCAGCTCTGGGACGAGGGGAGGAGGGAGAGGTGGGAGAGACGGAGGAAGATGGGAGGATGGGGAAAGGGAGTGTGGAGTGGGACATCCAGTGAATGGTGTGTTTGAGTGTTTGTTTCTCAACCCATCCGTATCTATCAGAACCACGAAGCTCCTCTATGACAATGTTGTCATGGGCTTGTCAGCACTACAGCACACGGACACGGTAGGTGCACGCGCGTGCAGTTGGTCAGTACCATAGATGACGTCCTGCCTCTTGATGACGTCCTTCTTCAGCTGCTTCAGGAACTTCTCCTCCACCGTGAAGGTCCATGAGTCAGCCTCCAGCTCTTTCACGTCTGCCTCAAACTCCCCCATCAGTTGGCTGTCCATCATTTCCGTCCCTGACGCAAGCGCGCACGTAAATGCACACACACACACACACACGCACACGCACAAACACACACAAGCACACACACAGTTCAGTTCAGACATTGGGCAAATAATTCAGTTTTTGTGAGTGGATTTAAGCAGAGGCCGACCCTGAAGGAGACTTCCCCAAACGACTTTGCCACTCAGTTCGCTCTCTGTTTTTGTTCTCCTATCAAGGACATGGCCTGCCATCTTATACACAGAGCCTGTCTGAGCACTCAGCTGGGATGCGGCTGCTCAGACAGCAAGGGGGTGGGGGGAGAGGGAAAGAAAGAGGGAGAGGGATAGAGAAGAAAGTAAGGGATGTAAGAGAGAAAGAGAAACAGAGATAGAGGGATTGAGAGAGAGACAGAGCGAGTGCACAGTTCATTAAGCAGCAGCCGACAGCAGTGTAGCGGTGGAGCCCTACTGACCTTCATCTGTGAGGGACTCTGTAGACTCGTTGACCAGGCTAGTCTTGTGCAGGGAGTCAGTTGACTGGGACAGGTACCGCCGGCCCTTGATAGGAATGTCATCAAACACTGGTCTGGTGTGGGTACAGAGAAGAGGGTGAATCAATATCATGATGTAGATAAATATGTAAGGTACGTATTACATTTGATAGATTATTTACTCAATGGTATATCGACGATATAAACACGAAACAGCCACACCTAAAATGTTTAATAACATCTCTGTTGTAATTGTTTTCATCTGTGTGTCTGTGAGTAAGTGAGTGAGTGTGGGTGAGAGCTTGCGTGTGTGTGTGTGTGTGTTACCCAGCAATGTTGCTGATGGAGATGCTCTTGGACAGGTTGGTGCTGTTGAAGGGCATGATGCTGGTGTGTCTGCGTGAAGGGGGGACGCCCAGCGTCGAGTTGTCCTCAGGAACCAAGATGGCCGACCGGGGCCGCTCCTTCATCCCAGTAGCTGAGACAGAGCACACACACGTAAGCCACAGTAATCCACGTGGTGTCAAAAAGGAGACGCTCTCACTGACATATTTATAGATAGTCATAGTGTAGTGTCTTTGTTTTTTTGTGTCTTTGTTTGCAACATGGCATGACTTTAACTCTAAAAAAAGTGGTTTCTGTCCCTCTCTGTCTTTGTAATGGGTTGAATTGGGTGATACTTTGATGAAATGCAGCTTACGTTTTGACCTCAGGATGACTACTGGGAGGGTGTTTGAGTCTGCGACTGCAAACTGCTGTTTGGGGAACTGGAAGAAAGCACAATAAACAACCCAAAAAAAGGTTTAGTTGATCAATTGAATGTGTAAGTGTTCTTTCATTCTTTGTCACATAATGTCTATGTACATAAGGTTACCATTCATGTACTGTGCAGTGCCTTACTCCAGTATGGGCTATGCTGGTAAAATAACCCCACACTAGGATCCATGCCTTACCTTCATTTTCACCTTTGCACAGCTGGGCAAGTTTTCCCTACAGCTCTTATGAACGTGTGTGTTACAGTCTGACGGAAGAAACAAACAACAAAAAGAAAAAAAGTCATGAATAAATAACAAGAAATGGAAAAGGAGAGAAGCCTAACATGTCTTATTGAGAATGATTTCAACAGAATAATAGGCCCCAGGGCCTGTCCTCTAAGATGTCTCTGTCTGCATAATGCAGTGGGAGTGCAGATCTGGCTTCGCTCTTCTGAGCCAGCCAGGAAGGCCCCACCAAAGCCCAGGGAGTAACAAGAAGCAGGCCGGGCGGGTGAGGGGGAATGCTAGTCTGGGTGATGCAATGCAGGGTAACACTGCCGACATGGAGGGCCATGCCAGGGTTCCATCTGCCGCTACGCACACCTGGCTGCACTGTCAAACTTAATCCCGCACAGAAAAACCTGCCAGGTCATGTTGCTTTTGTGAGCTGTCTATTTAAATGATACGTTATAACATCTTCAGCATCTTTACTCGGAATGAGAAAGTTCCCATATGATAACATATGGGGGGGGGGGAATATTCTTTGACAGTTTGATTGTTTTTTATATCAAGCTTTGTGCAGAAAAGAAACTGGATTCCCTAGTTTCCCCCAATAGATGAGATGTCTCTCTCTAAACGTTTTCATTTCCATATTGTACATGTTATGACTTCTTGAAACAGCTCAATGACATCAATAAACTAAAAGGAGATCAATCTGTAAAAGCCTGCTTCTTTGACAAAAAACAAACATTTAAAACCACATGAAAAATTGGACCCAACCATACAAAATATTGAAAGCACCCGCATAAACGTCTAGATCTTGGCACACGATGTGAAACACATTGGATTTCAGAACAACAAGGGCTATTTTGCAAACGTCTGGCCTGTAGCAGAGTCAAAGCGGTAGTGAGAAGTTCTGGGATTCATTGCAGTAATAGTTTCCTCTTTTCTGTCTGTTTTGGGGGGCAGTTCCAGGACTTGTGCAACCGGCAGCATCCGCTTAGTGTTTCTGAGAAGCCCAGAGTAGACGCTGCAACCCTCCCTGCTGTCTGCTGTGAATGGTCTGAGTTAGCAGTCTGAAGCACTGACCAGACGCCATTGTCCCAAAGCTAGATCGACCACCTATGTTGTGGATGAGCTGCACCAAACTCAGTACAGGGTTAATGGTTAATATGTTTGCAAGTCTTCTTACTTGTGCAGAGGAAGGCTTCCTTGTTGTTAATGGTTTTGTTGCACTGCTGGCAGGGACCTCCCACATGCGCAGAGCTGACAGTGGTGAAGAGATGGCCATTCAACGTTCGTTTGTCTCTGTCTTTTGCCTCCCGCTCTTTATCTCTGCTCTTCTCTCGCTCTTTTTCCTACATGGGGTGGAGGGTGTGGGGACAAGAGTGATTAGAAATGGAGACAGGAACAGAGCCAATGTTGTAATGGAGCTTCAGTGTGTTGTGTAACTTCAGTGTTATTCATTTAAAGGGCGTTCTGGGTTTGTCCATAAGGTCTTGTCCAGGTTGGATTGTGATTGTATTAAGTGACATCACTTGATGTGAGTCCTACAATAAACTTGAAAGTCGCTATTTTAGGACGTGCAACAAATCCTGAGAGTACAGCGGGGTGCAGAAAGAAGAAAAGAGTTTAGATCATACTCCACCCAAACCCATAGGAAATGTCAAAGTGGAGTTTCCACATTTTCTTATTTTTTTTTTTTACTGGAAGGCAAACATAGGCCCCTAAGCCTAGCATGACCGCAACAGTCATACACTTTAGTGCTTATTTATTGAAATGGCTTTACAGACACCATGATGTTGTTGTAACTACAACAAGACCACTAAAAGTTCATGTTCATTATGACGAGGTGGTACTGAACAATGCAACAATGATTTATAAGAACCGCACACACAAATAAACTACAATAATTTAAACCAACCCTATTTTCAACTTCAACAATTCCTGGACAGGCAAGTCTAAGTATTTCCCCAAAATTACTAAACTCACTAATGGAAAAAGATTTTTTTGAAACCTGGCAACCATGGAAAATCTTCAGCAAGAATCTTGTTTTCATCCACACTTTATCATTCACAATATAATGAAGATGCTGTGGAATTCAGATCACTTACAAAAGGCATAAACACAGGATTACAAAGTGGAAGAAATGTGAAATAGAGAAGACATAAAAGGCAATGTTTCAGTCATACACAGAAGGGCCCACAGCACAGGAATGGACACAACAATCCCACTGGCCAGAACTTGGCAAGCTAGTACACACTTCAATCCTGCTACTTCTTGTCAAGCTAGTGCACACATCAACTTGTCTACCTCAAGTAAGCTAGTAAACACTTAAATCGTCCTACCTCCTGGGACTTGTTAGCCCTAATCCTCACAGAGAGGCCATGGCTGTCCAGAAACCTCCGATACATCATGGCTACATGTTCCAGCCACACACACCAGCACAGACTAGAGGCTGCTGCCACAGCACTGGTGCTCCCATTAGGGGAGGAAGACAGACAGGATGGGGAAGTAGCTGACTGTGTATAGGGGTGGGGGGTTATCACGGACCTCAACTATCCACCACTACACTGCATACACAATCTCTCTTCAATGAATAAGCCATTTTTTCATCTTGTTTTTTTTTTGGTGTTGTTGATCTAGGGAAAGGAAGTCATTTGTGTTTTTAAAAAGGCTGTAGAAAGGGAATCTGATTAGTTGGGGAAAAAAGAGGATATTCCTGCTTTCACTCTGAGTTTAGACAGATTTGATATGAGTGTCATTTATTTTTCTTCCTACATGCTTTTTTTTATATAACTTAATTTGGACAAATTAAGTGGTTGGAGGACATCTTTGCAAAGCTGTTGAGTTGTGTCTGAGTGGGTAAAAAGAGCAATAAATAAAAGCATTAAGTGGCCAGCTTTCTTTTAAAGGGTTGTCACTTTAACCTTCTTAGCTGAAGTCATCAGAGAGAAGTCAGAAACCACAGTGTGTCTCATCTTCCTGTTTCTCTGCTTCCTGTAGCGAGTCGCTGCCACCTCACAACTCACACCTCTGCCAACACTGGCAGCTGCTCTTTTGGTCTCATTTCCTCCAACATGTATTCACTGCCTTACCGCTGGGTGTTTTGAGCGATTATGGGTTTTTGTGTGCATACATATTTATGTGTGCATATGTATGCATGTGTATGTGAGCTGTATACAAATGTGAGTGTGTGTGTGTGTGTGCTCACCCTGGTCTTCTTGTACATCTTGCTCTTGAGGTAGCTGAAGGTGCGGCTCACCTTGGTCCCACTCTTCCCCTCTGTGTCACTTCTCAGAGGCCCCGGCTCCTCCTCAGAGATACTGAGACACACACACACGCACACACATAGCTCTTAACAACAACCGTGACCAATGACAGATACACACACACACCTGATATACTGTATCGATACTGAGGGACAATCGTATCATTCACTCCACCTGTATGCCAGAGAGCCTGAGGTGCTGGAAAATGACCTCATATCTGGAAGGAAAACAGGAGAAAAGATGATGAGAAGCGGCAAGTTGAGTTCTTTAGCCGACATTATAATCAAGAAAAAAATATATTCTCTTCTCTGGCATTTCTGAGGCCAATTCCATATTTCAGACTGAGAAGACGACTTTCACAGATGCTGCTTTGGGTTTCTCACTAGATCTACAGTACATTCACGGTTCAAGATAAACACGCTGGAATGGAAGAGTTGGAAAAAGACAAGTACAGTATATTTCAATATGCCCTAATGATGCACTTTCCAAATAATCACTAAGTATAATGCGGATCTGTTTGGTATCAGCAACACTGAGCATCCACAGAGTCTTCCAGGAGAAATCTCCATCTCCTCTGCTGTTGAACTCTGCCCCAGTCTTCTGAGTTACACAAAATATGCAAAGGCATCATGCTGCTGCTTTCTCTGAGGTCGCAGATCCAAAAGAGGATAAGGGGACAAGAGTTGGCCCGGGTGTGTTGGTAGCAACACAGTCAAGGAGCCCCAAAACACTCAGAAAGCATTTTAGTAGAAAGGCTAACCTCCTAGGTCAGATTGGAGAGGATGTAAGATTTTCAACGCTGCCAAGTTTTCCGATTGCTGGGATATACAGTGGAGCTTGTGAATAGAGTATTACATGCTCGGTAAATAGCCCCAGCATTATTTATTATTCTCGTCATTCCAAGTCCCCCTGTGTTCTATGGGAAGGGTTCTAAGGTCCGTAGGTTCACCCCCCATCACTACGGAGGGGCTGGTCTACTGGGGAGCATCTGCAGTGTACTTACTATAGTCTCCATCCTCCTCGTCATCACTGGACGAAGAGTCCAGCGAAACAACCGATTTAGATTTGGGGAGGATAGGAGAGAGGTTGAAGGAGAAGGAGATTCTCCTCTTGCGCTGGATTCGGCGCACGGCTAGGGGGAGGATCCCGAGAGCGGCAGGGAGAGACCAGAACATGCACTTTTCAAACTCACCCACTTTGGCTGAGCCACTTAGTAACCCTGGTTTATATTCCACAGGGAGAGATGGGGTGAAGATACTTTTGGGGTGTTTGGGGGGGGGGGGGGGGGGGGGGGGGGGGGGGGCGAGGACACAAAAACTAGGTGGAATTGGCCATCACACAGCTACCAAGCAGTGAAACTTGTTGAGAGACTAAGCAGGGAGTTGATAGGAGAGGAGGAAAGGAGAGGAGGAAAGGAGACACTTACCATCCGTGTCTCTCTGGCTGATAGCTACCATGGAGACTGACTTGGTGAGTGGAAGGGTCATAGGGGGGCAGCTGTGCCTCAAGGGACGATACCTCCTTGTCTTCTGCAACAGAACAACAACCGACAACAACCTTAGCGGTCATTTTGTAGTAAACAAGGAAGTAATCCTTGGAACTGAATGGTGGCTTTTGTTTGACCCTGCGATCATTAGCACCGAAACGATTGTTTGTCATCACGTGATGGTGAGTTTGTTGAGGGTCTGTGCTGAGGTACCTGTCCATCCGTGCCACTGCGCTCGGCCAGGTCCGACTCGTGTTCCTCTGTGAGGGACACCAGCGACCCAGCCCTCTCCTCGCTGTGCTGACGGAGCACACCTCGCTGAGGCTCCAGGGTACTGAAGTGCTTGGCGGAAGCGCTCCCATCATCCCTTTCTCCACTCAGGGCCTCCAGGCTGTAGCTGGGGGGAGGGGGGGAGAGGGAGTGGGTTCAAGGAACTGCAGTGTGATGTTCGTATTCATGAAGCTAACAGTATTATCCCTCCACCTCTCTCAGACAGACAGACAGACACATGCATAGTTCCGCCTACAGTATGTTTAACCAGCTGAGAAATCAAAGTTCCTCAGGAGCAAACAAACTCCAACATCGACCTGTTTGCCTGTTTTCAGTATGCAAAACACCGGAGCACTGACTTGCTGGTCAAAGATAATTACATAGATTACACACTGATCAAGCCAGTACACTAAGGAGCACCTGGAGTATGTATGAGACTGGCCTCTCCGCATCCTCTATATATTGTTCTCTAATCTCAACTCGTTATTTCTGATAGTCAACCAGCAGATTAGTAGAATGATGTCAATAAATGACAGTTAGAGATTAAATCTACTGTACACCAACTCGCCAGGAACAGGTTATGGTTGGATAGTGCTGGTATAAAATATCCTCTTTAAAATGACATTTGTTTTTTGTTGGTATTCAGTCTTAGCTCTAGTCTTGTATACATCTCAAATGACGGATCACTGATTCAATACATTTCAACAAAGACAATAGTTGAAGCATATAATTAGCAGCACTTACCTGTCTGGTGGACCACTTATGTATATCACTATGTCAGTCATTTTTTAATGCTTTTATACATTTAGGTAATTATCCAAAATAATCCTTTATTGTAGTCCACTCTGCTGTGCGTCTCAGAAACTCTCTAAACGCTTCCAGCTTTACCAGTTAATCAGTATATATCTACAGTATAATCGACCATATATATCAGTGTTTGATCAAAGCTGACTAGTCAGGCAAGCAAAGCAGAAACATGGACAACAATGAAGAAGCCACTCTTGTTCTTCCTCTCTCTCACACACACACATGCGAACACATACACATGCACACATACAAACACACACACACACACACAAAACTATGCAAATCTGAGAGCATGCAAAGTTTTGTGTCACATTCAAAGGGGTAGGTTCCACCATTACACAGGGCAGGGAACACCCAGGCGCTTGCACACACAGACACACAGACACACAGACACACACAGTACCTTAGGCAACTAACCACATCAAGGCCAGGGCTGTGGGGGGCTTCAGGGGGGCACCAGCTCATACTGACAGGGCAGGGAAGCATGGGGATGGGGGGGGGTAGAGGGGAGATGGGGGGGGGGGGGGGGGGGGGGGAGAGGGGTGGAGGATGGAGGGAGAGGGGGAAGGATATAGAGAACATGGAGTTATTGGGATGGCTAATAAAATGGACTGAATGCGAAAGATAGCACGAAGCTTCGCTGTCTGTAGCAGTCACTTAGTGAGTATGAAGGACCGGTGTGGCTACACTAAGGTCGATGCCTACTACAGCTGGACACTAATACAACCGGTTGTGTCCTCGGTTTTAAAAAGAAACACATACAATGTTTTATATTATGCATCCAAACAGCAAACTTGGCTTTAATACCTTCTTCTATGAAATGTTGTCTTCCCCTCCCCGTGACTCCGTACGGCGCTGGAATGGAGGGATGAAAATATAAAGAGAAGAAGGAGATGAGCGTGAGAAGCTTCACAGGGAGTTCAACACATGACAGGATGAGAGCCAGGATGACGTGATATAGAGATTGTTCTCATGATCTCAACTCAAAACGGCTCACAGAATGATGGGATAACTATGCGGACATCTAACGACACCTTCATTTAGAGGATGTTTTGTGTTTTGTTTTCGAGGAACAAGTATAGACTTGTCATCCCGATATCTATGGGTTTACATGTAACCGGCAGCTCGTTTGATCGTCACGGCCGCATGACCAACACACCCTACATGGAGCGGGCTGTAGGAAGAAGAGTAAACAAAAAAACAGAAGTTCCAGGGTGACTTTTCGTTTCCCTATCCAGGAGGAGTAGCTAGCAAACAGACAAAAGCTCTCCCCCGGGCCCTCTGCCTCAGCCTGGCTCACGACGAAGCGTCTCCGCCCACACATGACAAATGGAGACACAGCTGCTCACTGTAGGAGGAGAGGAGGAGGAGGAGGAGGAGGAAGAGCCAGACCCCGGGGAGTGCTGGAGCTCTGTGTACACACACCAGCTAACTACCACAACGGACCCTCTCGAACTCTGTGTTCAAACACAGACGGACGCTTTGAGGCCCTTCTAGAATGACATGGAAATGGTTCCATAAGTGCCTTTCTGGAACACAACTTCTCCTGTCTATTGAATTTGTATTTGACCTGACACATCTTATTTACCAAGAGAAGAAGTTATCAGAAGAGTCCAGTCTCTTATCACAGATGTTGACTGTGAACCAGGCTTGTAGCTGGGTAGGAAATACACTAGTGTGGTCCAAAGGTTAACTCTCTGGGACTGACTCATCAAAACAATACATAAACAATACTTCCAGAAAGTGCCAGATGTCTATGATGAGAAGAGAAAAGACTGTAGGCAAAAACTTTGTACAACTTTGTACATAATAACTTAGAGTATTCCCTGAATGGGACTGTCTCCAGACTGTTCCAAATATTCTCTTTGAGTTCTCCTAAGTGAATCATGTTGTTTGTTTATACATGTTCAGGTGTATCTCCTCAACAATTCACTATACCACTCGGCTAGGTTTTCTACCCAGTGTCCTTAGCTCTGTATGCCGGTCCCAACCTCACCTTCTCTGCTTCATGTCTGTCTCTCCGACTGCGTTCTTCCCTGGCCCCCAACTGTGACGTCTGAAGGGAGAGAGGGACCGTATGCTGGGCCGCAGGATGCCCGAGCGCCTGGGTACCTCTGTCAGCCTGTCCTTAGCCTCCTCCTCAGTCTCTCCTCCACCCCCTGCTCCTTCTCCGGCGTTAGCCCCCGGCTGGCTGCCCTCCTCTGGGCTCCAGCTGCTCCGCAGCCCCTGGCCTTCCACGCAGCTCTCTGGGCTGGAGCTGGTCGGGCCCACGCTGGCGGTGTCGTCTGTGGAGGAGCACGAGACGGACACCTCGCTGGTGCTGTCCCCACCGGTCACAGTGTCATCACCCTTAGGACCAAGGGCAGAGAAGGGTAAGTTCAAGGTCAAGTTCAGGGCTTGTGGTGAACTACTGTACTTCTCTTTCGTCAGAAGTAGTTTCTAGAATCCTCTCTTGGTGTGGAGTTTCAAGCAGTCATAAAACATATGCTCTTATACTGTTTAGTATATTAGGTTATGGTCTTTTTTGTCTACTTATCATACAGTATGTTTTTGTTGCTTCCTGGATACCTTCATGTCGGATGAGTAGTCAATGGTCAGACAGCCAATAGGAAAATAGCAAAGGTCAGGTCATGTGACATATGATCGCATGTCTTTTTTTATTCTTCCCTCTACAGAACTTCCTGCTTCCATAAACCCCTTGATTGACACAACCGTACAGTTTTTTATTTATTTATATATATACATTAAGAACTCTCTAGAAACACTAAGAAATGTTGAACAAATGCTGAACAGATGATAAATATTCACATTGTCTTCTAGTCTTTAAGTGTGGTTTGTCATTGAACACACTCTCACAGTCCACATGCCCACTCCTTCATTGGTTGTTACACAAAAGAAAAATCCCCAGAAAAAAATTAAATCTGATCTCATCTCTCAGTGTTGCATTTCTGCTATTTTTTATCATCTGAACGGGGTCCAGGCAGAAGTGGTCATGTCCCCAGACAGGAAGTGAGGCAATGCTGTGTAAGACGAGGGAACGTCACCTTACTATGCTACTAATGTCTGTGTGAGCACCAAGTATTATGATTTGTGGTTTAGTATGAGGACAAAGTGTGGGAACCTGTGTGGGAAACAGATACACACACACATGCACACACACATCAAGGCACAGTAAAGGCAATTTACAGCTAATTTCTAGGTGTGAGGTTTAACCCGGGCCATTGTGCAGGGCAGCTGCTGCGTGTGAGAGAGCTGGAAGGAGCCAGAACAACACAGTGGTCCTCTTGTTTGGGCAGGGGATGAAAGCTCCTCATTCATGTGCTATAGAGATGACTTCCCCTGAGTATGAGTGGGTGTGTTTCTTTATGTGTGTGCGTGTGTGTGTGTATGTTTATTTCTATGCCTGTGTACGGGCGTATCGTAGGCATACATGTGTGAACGCCCATGCGTGATCATCCAGTCTCTGTGTTTGTGCCATTTCCCAGCAGGCTGGTGGGGGCTGGAATCAGGCCTGCCTGACTTTCATGGCGAAATGTACAGTCCCATGACCCCTATAGGGAACCCCCTTGCCACATTCCCCCTGCCCCCCAAGCTGCACATTCATTCACTGTTTCAAAACAAACTTCAAAGAGAAGTTGAATAGGCTCTACGGTACATACATCACAAACACATTCACAAATACTAAATAAACCTCAGGCCGAAATCGTTCATAGTCTCCTCCTCTGATCTAACATGAAATCGCTTTAGATACACGAACAACAAAGAATAAATGAATCCGCCGAAAAGAATTGATGGCCATGTTAGACAGATCAGATGTGTGGTTGGGGTCCAGGCGACCTCACCTTCCTGAAGACGCAGTCCTCTCCGGCGTCTGTGCTGAGGAAGCTCTCGGTGTCACTGCCAGAGTCTCGGGGGCCGGAGGACACGCTCACGGGGGGACACACGGCCAACTGGGGACAGGCTGGAACACACAGGAACAATGAAACACAATCACGGTTAGAACCCAATAACTGGCCTTTTATGTGCATAATTAGTAGACGTTGAATTTATCAATGCACTATAAATGCATCCACTGGTTACAGGTAAGGTAGGGTGTCCTATGTCGTGTATTACTGTGCATAACTCTAAAGACTGCAGTGATGACACACAATTTTTTACATTCCTGGTTCAAGGCAGACAGCCCACATAGTTCGGCAATGCATTATACAATCATAGTTGCGGTGAATAGTCAAAATACTGTGAGTACATGACAATGACATGCATCCTTGAGACTTTCAGTGTCCTTGATTAAACTAAAAGAGGAATAGCTAACTTTTCCACTGACAGATCCTGAACCTGCAGTTAATTGGGATGGGTGATATCACCCTCTAAGTTTGATGTTTTTCTTCGTTTTTTTCCTTCTCATTTATCTGTTCTTAGAAATAGCAGAAAGCAGAAATGAGTACCCTACCCCTTCTTCCCACCCCCACCCCCACCCCATGTGACCCAGTGTAGATGGTGTGTGGCCAGGCCATGAATCTGCACTCTGGGGACTGTCAGCTGCTCTCTGACACAGCCAAGGGGACAGACAGGCAGGGGACAGACAGACAAGGGACTGTCTGTTCTGTCGGTCTGTCTTTTCCTACTGACTGGGTGGGTAGGTGTTTGATTAGCTCCTGGTCTGGCTGGCTGGCTGGCTGGCTGGCTGAAGGAAGATCCAGCCCTCCAACCACAGAAACAGTTGGCTAACACACACAGAGGCCCTTTTCTCAGGCTCTGCCCAATGACATCTGTGCAGGAAAACTGGCAAGGGAGTGTTAGCTTGGACAGCTGTCACACACAAACACACGCACAAACACACGCACAAACACACACAAACACACACAAACCACACAAACAGGTGTGAACAACCTCATTTAAATGAGTCTGTGTCATATAGTTAGTTCTCGGGAAAAAAGAGTGGAGGACAGACTATTTTTTTTTAAGTTTTCCTGCATCCTTCCTAGATACCTATGATGGTGAACTGGCTACATACACAGACAAACGGCATGCACATTGTTAATCCCCAAACAGATTGTGTTCTATGACACATAACCTTCTTCCTTACGCATTCCTACAAACCTTTGTGTCAAATTATCAATGTTATCTGCCCATGTTTAAAAGTCCAGAAATGCAAGTCTTCTATGACAGTGTGAATGCACTGATGAAAATGGCAGGACTTTCAAAAGAAACAGCGCGCCAGTATAATGGTCTCAGTTGAAGACTTTGCAGCCCTCACCTGCAGCAGCATCACAACATCACGGTTTACACCTGTTCTCCTCTACTCTCTCACACACGGCCGCACAATCTGCTCTGGTTAGCTGTTTCAGCAGAGATATGGGGAGAGGGGGTATTTAATGAGTAGTAGTAAACAGAGAGAGATAGTTAGAGGGAGATAGAAAGACAGACAGAGAGATCTCTACTTCAGACTACCTAAGATCTCTACTACAGACTAAACAAGATCTCTACTACAGACTAGACAAGATCTCTACTTCAGAGAGGATCTAGCAGAGTCTCCCCAGTTGTTGCAGATGAAGAAACTTTAGATTGACTCACAGACAGGCGGTTGCTGCCTGCCCCAGTCGCAGACCACAGCCCAGGCCCAGGCCCCAGTCCCAGTCCCAGACCTTAGCCGCAGCACAAACTTATTTTTCTATTACCCTGTCCTTTTGTCTATTGCACTCCCTTTCTCTTCCCCCTCTAACTTTTTTTCTTGTTCTCTCTTTCTTCCTCTCTCGCACACTCTCTCGTCCCATCTCTTTTGTAACTCCATCTCTTACCCCCCTCCCCCCTTCTTCTCTTTCTCTTTCTCTCACCCTCTCTCTCTCATTCTCTGCCTAGTGTTTTGGCAGGAGACTTCACCATGAATCGGGGGGGCTGGAGCGGTAGCCTGTTTCACACTGTTACAATAGCCGTCTTTGTTCTACAGCCTTTTCTGTCCTTGTTCCATTGATCCATCAATCAACTTTTGATTGAGTCGCTAGAGGATGAGGATGGAACTGGAAGGGGGAGAAACTGTCTTCCCGTCACTGCTCTTCTCCGGGTGTTGACACAGTAGACGGGCGAGAACGACGTGTGCATGTTCACTTGATCTATCATTTCAATTTGGAGGAATAACATCGCTGAAGTTTGTACTATTTTTACATTTTATTTTTCACGCTGAGAAAATCCACCGAGAGTTTTTTTCAAAATATGTCTAGTTTTTTCCACAGCTTTATTTCAAAGTGCCCGACCACCTACTTGACACAGTGCATCAAACAACAAGTCCCGATCTCTCTCCCAATGCTGTCAAATTCAGTGAGTTCGTATCTACAGCAATCCAAATACATTTCAACATGCATACACTCCCCCTAGATGAGAAGCCGATGCCTCTCTATACTGTGCTCTGGCTGCCTACAGTACACAGAGGTTCTTACCTGTGGAGAGGGTGCTGCCAGCGCTGTCTGAGGCAGAGGCCTGCTCACAGGGACTCAGGGGGAGAGGGTAGGCTGCCTCCTTGTCTCTGTGGATCTGAGGGAGGAAAGAGGAACAAGATGAGCCTCAGACTCTGCCTCCTCCTTCATGTGACCGTCTGGCTCCCTCGGCCCAGAACCAAGAGGTCTGCCATGACGACGCCGCTCTCTAGTGACACGGGAGACCATTACAGTTCAGGCGGGGGGAGTCTGCTGTTATAGTTACCGCTGATGGGTTTTACCTCTGTTGGCGGATCTCAACGTTTTCATGAGTGTGTTTCGCAAACACGCTCAAGCCAATCAAGCGCACACACACACACTCACCACTTGCTCATCACAGCACAGAGATGTCTGTGGTAAGACAGGCGGTCGTTGTTCCTCTGATACACACTGACACAGACCGGGCGTAAACACACACATATACACACTCACTCACACACACACGGCATGGGGTTCAGCTTCCTCTGTGGTCTGTGTGTCTAAACATGCTGAGGGGCCGGAACAGCTGTGTGTGTTCGCAACAAGAAAGCCACATCGCCCCACCCCCCTCCTCCCCTCCCAGGCTGCATTGAAGCCTCAACAATCTGGTCAACACTGGGCTAAGGGGTTTGAGTGACAAGCCTGACTGCTTTAAAGAGCCTGATAGGCCTATCACAATGACTCTGTGGGGAATAAATGAATGAATGAGGTCCAATGAACTTGATAAACAGACATAGATAAACAGCGGCCAGTGAAGAACTTAAACTTTGAACTTTGTGCCATCCCGAACACAAGGCTCTGTTTAACAGCAGGCCGGCCCGCTACAAAGAGGAGTGTGCCTGAATAGAAACAGGAAGCTCTCGGATATACACACTCTCCACCTCCTTCACCTGAGGACAAGAGGAGAGAGAGATAAAACGACTTTATTGGAGACTTCTGGCATCAAGCGTACGGTGAATAATTACAAGGGAGAATATAAACACTGCCATCATTGTCATGTCATTTGACCATGTAGCCTCTCGATGTAGTTCTGCAGAAATGGAACTCCCAATACACAGAGCTATATGAATCAAAAACGATGTTGAACTGGGCTGGGTGGCTGTATGTGTGCACAGACTCCTGTAGCCTATTGGCCAAATAAACTGTCTTTCCTGTTCAGAGGAGAAGGCAAGAGGGAAGGAGAGGACGGGGGTAATCACACTCTGGGCCTGCTTTGATGCCATTACAACTCTGTTGTGTAGCAAGTGACAGGGGTTCCACAACCCCCCCCCCCCACACACACACACACAAGTAGGTTGTGTGTGTCCCCTCCCCCCCACATCCACCCCACCCCACCCCCCACACCCACCCCTCCCCAACCCCTGGGGCTGACTGTGTTGGCTGAGGCCCTGCACAGTTTTACACCAATTACTCAAACACTAGACTCTATTGATGGGGGTGGCCTAGTCTGGCTTGGCCCGGCCCAGCCTGGATCTGCACTGAGCAGCCACTGTGAGGCCCCCCCAAAGCCGGGCTACACAGAGTACACTGCTCTCAGTTGTCCTGCCCTGGCCTGGTTCGGCTTGCCTTGGCCTGGTCTAGCACACTGACCTGACAATCGGGAAACCCACCCACATAAACACACACACACAAATACACACAGACAGAACACATACATACACAAAGACAGAAACACATACAGACAGACAGAAACACACACACACATACACACAGACAGAAATACACACACCCACACAGACAGAAATACACACATAGTGTAAATATTTTATGTATGCAAAGAAGCAAATGCACAGTATTATCAGGAGTGTTCATGCATACAGTGCAATTGCATACATGTTAATTCCTGACCACATGCAAACCAACCAAACCGACACACACCAACTGCCCTCCTGTTTCCACAGAAGTGTTCAGATATCAAACAGTCAGAGGGAGTATGAACCCACTGACGACAGATTAGTTGGTCATGCAGGACACACACAAACACACACTACAAGACACATGCACATAACACACGCCAGCACATAAACAAGACAACAAGAACTGGAACTTGATCAATCAATAACCTTTCTACCTCACACTAAACTCAAACTGAACAATGTACTTCAGAGAGCATAACATAATTCCCATCCCAAAACAATAATATCACTGTAAAGTACATTAGAGATACAGAAAACATCTTTCCCTACTTAGTCGTCTAAGCTACAGTCTGCTGAGAGAGAAGGAGAATGGATGAGTTTGACCACATTCTCGCACATAGCCTCCCCGTCTGTCTCAACACTCCTACTGGGATTCCAACAGAGCACTGATGCTCAGCTTAACACACGCCATGTATCCTTCTGGTTCTAAAGGACAGGAGGGTTCTGTAGAGACCAGGCCTTGGACATGCATGTACAGTCAAGAAGAGAAGCTAAACTGGTTAAAATAGTTTCCCGTTCCAGACCTAGACCAAGCTCAAGCCAAGATCCAGGCCCAAACCGAGGACCAGGCCCAAGCACAGACCCAGGCCCAGAACCAGGCCCAGCACCAGACCCAGCACCAGGCCCAGCACCAGACCCAGGCCCAGAACCAGGCCCAGAACCAGACCCAGCACCAGGCCCAGCACCAGACCCAGGCCCAGCACCAGACCCAGCACCAGGCCCAGCACCAGACCCAGCACCAGGCCCAGCACCAGACCCAGGCCCAGCACCAGACCCAGCACCAGGCCCAGCACCAGACCCAGCACCAGGCCCAGCACCAGACCCAGGCCCAGCACCAGACCCAGCACCAGGCCCAGCACCAGACCCAGCACCAGACCCAGCACCAGGCCCAGCACCAGACCCAGGCACAGCACCAGACCCAGCACCAGACCCAGGCCCAGCACCAGACCCAGCACCAGGCCCAGCACCAGACCCAGCACCAGACCCAGGCACAGCACCAGACCCAGCACCAGACCCAGGCCCAGCACCAGACCCAGCACCAGGCCCAGCACCAGGCCCAGCACCAGCACCAGGCCCAGCACCAGACCCAGCACCAGCACCAGGCCCAGCACCAGACCCAGACCCAGCACCAGACCCAGCACCAGACCCAGGCCCAGCACCAGGCCCAGCACCAGGCCCAGCACCAGCACCAGGCCCAGCACCAGGCCCAGCACCAGGCCCAGCACCAGCACCAGGCCCAGCACCAGGCCCAGACCCAGCACCAGACCCAGCCAGCGAGCAGCCTCTCCCTCTTCCATGTGCACCCCTGAGGTTCCTGTGCATATTTGTAGAGCCCGGGGATCCACTGAAAAGGGAAGGAATGCCAGCGGGTTTGGTCGGAAGCAGAACATTCGAAAATGTTCCCAATAAAAACACATATGGTTTAAAAATAAAGAGGCCTGAGACTTGTTTCTTGATAGCCGACAAGGATGACTCATGGCGAGGGAGGGGGGGTGAGCAGTCCTTGGAACGTACCCACGGTCTGAGATGGTACAGACGACAAAAGCTTCAACAAAGGCCACTGGTAGATGAGACCGTGGCAACAAGCGACCAGCAATGTGACTGAAGATTGCTCTAGCGCACGTTATAATGGCTGTAGGTGCTGGGAGGATGAGAAGGATAGTCACTGAGGTGATGTGTGTCTAACTTGTAGAACTGGCGGAGGAGGAGGAGTAGGGATGGGACTGTGGTGTGTAAGTGTGAGAATAGGGCTTTGAAAGGCGTGCTGTGTTATGAAGTCACTTGGCCCCTGGCCCATTTCCATCAGACTGGCCAGGCGGAGAGCCAAAGGAAACCGTTAGGAGTGGACAGAGAGAGAAAGAGAGAGAGACATGCTTTTTTCAATCTTCTCCCAGGCGCCACCAAAAACTTCTCCAGTCCTCGCCCTTTCTCTTCCTCCACCCTCGATCTCTCCTCTTCCGTGCATCATTCCTGAACTTTCTTTCTTGCCCCCCTCTCTCTTTGCCTCGCTCACTTTTTTAAACTCTCTCACAGACGGGATCACTCTCATTCTCTTCCTCTCTCTCTCTCTCTCTCTCTCTCTCTCTCTCTCTCTCTCTCTCTCTCTCTCTCTCTCTCTCTCTCTCTCTCTCTCTCTTTTGGGTTAAGAGTTGTACAGTATGAAGACGCAGCAGGACGAAATGAAGAAAAAGACATTCCGCTCAATTATGAAAAGTGGTGGTTGACTTTCTAGAACGCCCCTTGAGGAATGTCCATCCATTGAACGCCTCATGGTACAGAACCCACTCACTGGAATCACAGACTCACCCCAGACAGATCAGTGAAAGACCCAAATGTGAGAGCACTCTCTCTCTCATGCCTCCATTGTTGCTTACACCAAGCGAGTGTACATAGTTCAGAGGAGAGGCTCAGATTTCATCTTAGTCTTGTAGCGAAGCTGACACAAGGAACAAGTATAGAACAGGGTACAGCATGGAGGTGTTGTCAGGAATTCTGTTTCTGAGAACTGATTCTGTCACACAGGGCTCTCAGGCAAGTCTGTTAGCGGATACAAGACCCAGAACACAACACTTGATATTATTTTTACCTCACGATGCCTCACATACCCTAAACAGCCCTCCGAGGTTCTCACCAATAGGTACAAAAAGGTTTCATGACTCCACTGCCCAAAACTAGGAAGAAGGCAAGATGTCAAAAGAGAGGTGATCCTTCAGTTAGGCCAAATAATTATGATTTTATGGCCAATCCCTAAATGTAAATATCCATGTACACTGCAAGAGCCCAAAGCCCAGGATGTAGATGGGTCCTAGCTTTACGTTTAAGTCCTCAGCACACATCCAGTCACACCTTCCTCTTCCACCCAGAATTGTCCACTGTTCCTCACAAGGTTCCTGACAGTATCTAGTTGTTCTAACTGAAGAGTAAAAAATGAATAATACAAAAAGAGTATTTTACAAGTCTTACAGTCCTTAGAAAATAAGACAATTATCGCTCACAGGACCACCCAAAATGCCTGGAATTTCTCAATACGGTTGACAACTGACTCCTCCACGTTTTTTCCATGTATAGAAGAATTCATAGATAACTCAATTACATTATCGGACATTGCGCAGACAAAGCCATACTCCTCATATACTCATATAACTTCTTAATACAGGGCCTTTCACAGCGCTTGTTAGTGGTAAATGAAAGACATGACTTCTAGTGGTCTGCCTGTTCGTACTGCTAAGACATGAGATCCATACCTTAATCAGAACCACATCCAGGGCTTTCTCGCCCTTGTTACAAAGGCTGTACCTCCTCTTGTTTCGCTCGTACATCCTTACCCCAAGTTTACAGAGGTGGTAGGGCGCAAAAGAAGTGTAAAATCCACCATGTAAAAGTTGTGACAAGTCATAGAGTCCCTAGTGAAGCAGTGGAAAACTGAGAGAGAGACTACTAATCTTTCACATCTGTGTGGTGAACCAGCCCCTCTCACAGGCTCTGCCTTTCTCCCTCCCTCCCTCCCTCTCTCCCTCCATCCTCCCTCTCTCTGTCCCTCCTCCCTTGTCCCTTTCCTCTGTCTTCCTCACTGTTTTTCCCTATCTCACAGTTCTCTCTCTATTTCTATCCCTCTTTCCTGTCCCTTCTCTCTCTCTCTCTCTCTCTCTCTCTCTCTCTCTCTCTCTCTCTCTCTCTCTCTCTCTCTCTCTCTCTCTCTCTTTCTCTCACACACACACACGCACACACACTCTTTCTCAGCTTGGTGAATCACTACTATGAGCTCAGTTCCTGGGCAGCAGGAAAGTTCATCCACTGGGACTAAATGATAGCGCAGTTCGCCGGGTGACAGGGCTCTTTGTAATGGCTGTCCTCTGATAGCACTAACTCAATTACTGTGTTTCCTCCCGCCTGTCTGTACAGCGACCTGAGGCACGAGATCCAGTGAGACAAAACTACACACACCAAAAATATGAAATAACACAAAACCCGAAAGGGCTATCATCGTATCTTTAGGAGTTGTGCAAACGCCTGCTTCCCCAGTCGTGAAACTTCCCCCTTGACTGAGACCAACTGAGCTCTCCTGTGGGCTGGCCAGCTGATAAGACAGCAGTACTAGCTGGAGAGTCGCCTCAGCACATTTGCCACCAAAGAAAACAGCCTCCCCCCCCCCCCCCCCCCCCCCACACACACTTCTTCCCCGGTTCAGTTGGAGACCCTCCACCAGCAAACAGTTGTCTCTGAAGACACACTGCATCAAACTGTGAGGCCAAATGACCTGCAGCAGTCACCCTACCTCACCAATCCCAGGGTCAGATTGAACAACAACAAACAGGGAAGGTGAAAGAGTGTGAGGGCACCAGTGGAACAGCAGGTTATCCTGGCTGAGATCTGACAAAGAAATGAAGCTGCCAGTGATTGGAGTGAAACACCAAGGTAAAGCAGTGCTTCAATGAGAGTGTTTCCTAAGTGCTCAGGATTTATGACACGCTGTGGTGTACAAACTCAAGAGGGAGGAGTGTCTGCTTGTTCATATGTGCCACCTTCCCCGATCTCCTGAGGTGAAAGACATTAACCTTTTAACAACTTTCCAGGCAGCATTACTCCTTCTTTCCACATATTAAAAACAGGGAAAACTAGAAAGAGCAGGACCACATGTCCTGGAATTTTGACAAAGTGACGGACTGGCCCCGCTCAGAGTTCCCTTACTTGAATCCCTCCCCCCCCCCCCCCCCCCCTCTCTCTCTCTCTCTCTCTCTCTCTCTCTCTCTCTCTCTCTCTCTCTCTCTCTCTCTCTCTTTCTCTCTCTCTCTCTCTCTCGCTCTCGCTCTCGCTCTCGCTCTCTCTCTCTATCTCGCTCTCTCTCTCTCGCTCTCTTTCTTTCTCTCTCACGAACATGCACAAAGACTCACCGTTCACTTACAGAGACCCATCAGAAACATATGGTTTACACACACAAGCACATGCACACACACAGCCACATGGTTTCCTGTTTTCAGAGCTCCACCCCACCCCCTATGCCTTGACCTCTCCAAGAGTAAACACTTCCACATTTTCTCCAAGCTCACAAGCTAACGCTAACACTGCTTTCACTACCTACTCGCCATTCACCATATGTTAGCAAGATGCTAGCTCATACACTAGATATGTGCTTTCAGATACCAGATTAATACCATGTATTCTACAAAAAAGGGCAATTTGAGGCATTTGAACAATACAGCTATCTTTCATCAACTTGACAACTTGTGGAAGACAATTAAGCAACACTTTATAGCATGGCAATAATTCATTATGAATGGACATTCACTATGAGCCAGAAATATCCACTCTTCTCTTACAGAGAGAGACTGACAGACACTCATTTAGACTAAGTACTTGCTGAAATGACCTACAGTTTTATTCACATTATTGATTGACTGAGAAATACAGACTCCACACTCTACAGACACTCTCTTAGGTCCACTAAGCAACTGTTCAGAGCTCCTCTGACACGTGTGATTTATGCTGAGTGGAACTCACCTAACTGTAACCCTAGCCCTGGTATGATGAATTAGTGACACATGACCCCTGAACTCTGACAGCCAGGATGACCATGGTGAACTGTAACTAGCCTTACCTGTAATTTCTGCTCTGTATGTAGCGTTGGGATAATACTGTAGAACTATAAATCATAACCGTGTACCTTGACACACCTATGATATATCGTAAAACAAGGTAGGCATGGTAACACTCAACAGATGGAGGCTGCAGTGCAGCCTGAGCTAACTGTGTTCTGGTTTCAGGAGTATAGAAGACTTCTGACAGGATTACATGTGCAATGGAACTTCCACAGAGCCATGAAGGACTGCGTCGCCCTCTATTGGCGAGAACTGGGTTTCCCTCAAACGGAGCAAGTCATGCGAGCTCCACATCTGGAATTCAGAAGGCCGTCGTCAGGCACAGGCTGAACCACATCCCAATCTGCTGCAGCAGCAGTGGAGGAGGAGGCAGGCCCAGGAATGAGCAAGCCAAGGAGCATCGCCGCCGAGGAATCTGGAAGTCAGCAACTCTGGCGAAGCCCGGAGAGAGAGAGCCTCCTTCGACATGAGGATCACGCACATGTGTTCCCATGGCGCCCAGCCACAGCCGGCTCATCCCAGGGGCGGGCCGCCGAGTTGGACAAGTCAGTGCTCGGTAGGAACGGATCAGGAAGAATGAAGCCCCACACACAGGAGGAAGGTGGGGCCTGATGAGTAGATGCCACCCACACCAACCCCTCCCCCAATCCCCTGTATGGCCTCATGCGTTGGATTTATCCTGAGGTTCAGTAGGGGTTTCCATCCCCCTCATCCCCCCCACACATTTGTCATTAGTTCCTACTAGATCATGCCCAGCAAAGCCATTGTGTTTCACATGGAAAGCATTCAGCGGTGGCCTTGGAGCTAACTGAGAGAAGATGTGAAGATGATAGGAGCTGATAAAGGAAATGCCAATCTTTGCTGTGAAGGAAAAATACATAGTATGGACATGTTATGTGTTATGTTATGTGTTGAAAATGTTAGTATTAAACTGGTTGTCTGTTGTGGCAAAGTGATTCCTGTGTAACGTCAACATTGTTACAACAGGAACTACATTAATGTGTACGTCTTTTTACATTAGCAAATAACTCACCAAGGAAATGTCTGCTTGTCCATCTACTGCTTCTTCAGTCACTGAAACATGCACACCTGATTTAACACACAAACACACACAGAGATTCATTATAAATAAATGGATACGCTGTTTTTTCAAAAGAGCAAACCACCCACATTCTGCTGTATGTTGTGAATAGAGGCAAAATAACTCTAAACGGATTCAACATAACCGTCCTTATGTAAGTGGCCATGTACTTGCAGTGAAAGGAAAATCACTGCTAGAACAGTCTTTCAATACCAAGCACAGGAAGAACATTATCAGACAATAATCTATTTATGTGACATTAAGTAACTGCTGAGCATGTTTTTAACAATAGGTATTAAAATGGATGAAGCAGTCTTTTCTCATTAAAAAGAAAATGACAAAAACATGAATGACCTTTAAGAACAAACTCTGTTTTTCTGGACATCTGATGATATCACCTGTTGCTATGATACAGCCTTGGGCATAAACATATCGTGGGGCACATCAACACGCCCTATTCTTCCAATGACGCAGAACGCGGGGATTGACTTGACCTCTCCTTTTTTGCTGTGGGACCAACATAATTATTTCTGATTATGGAGGAATGATGAGAGTCAACTAGGTCAAGAGAACAGACAAGAGCTTCTAAACGCTGAGAATGTTGGAGGAAGTGAAGCTTTACATTTAAGCAAACTGCTTTCAGTTTTCGCTTACAGTCCTTTCAAAAGGCCCTGTTGTCGACTCATGTGGTTATGACTCCTGGCGTAGGTGTATGTGGCTGACTGTCAATCAGAGGGAGTTGCTGTCAAATTATCCCTGACTTAAGCTCTCAAAGCACAGAAACTAACTGGATAACATGGAAAGATTTGTAACAATCCCGGACACCCTGCATTACACACTTTAATCTAAAAGAAAGGTATTGACAAATCTTTATTCGAATAAAACATTATAATAAAATGTACAAAACATATCCCAATGTTTTAATTGAAATACATCACCTTTAGGGGACGTTGGGTGAATTGATGCTTCTTCCACGTTCCCAGGTGCTCCCTCCGCTCTCTGTGCTATCAGGTCTGGTAGCAACTCTTCAGCAGAAGGCTCCTCAGGCCCCTGGTTCCCAGGGGGGCCAGGACCTGCTCCAGGGACACCCTCTGAATTGGAAGACGCTGAACCAGGACCCAGATCCTGGATGACGTCATCAGAAATGGACTTGGATATGTTGTCTATAGGCGGGTGCCCGTCTGACGGCCCTGAATCTGCCGTGGTGTCGCAGGGTCCTCCAGCCACCACCATCGCTGAGTTTTCCCCACCGAGTGGCCTTAGGTCCGATGGAAGATCCTTTTCCCCGGCTGACGCCACCTCAGAGCTGAAGCTGGTCCCTGGGGGTGGGGCCTCGTCGTCGATGGCAGGAGTTTCACAGCCTTCAGGGTCTGGGAATCCAGAAATGTCCTCTTCCACGACCTTCAACCCCAATGGGATCTCCTCAGAATGGTCTGAGAGTTCCGGGTCGTTGACTTCAGAAAGGGAACACAGGCTCTCGTTCACCTCCACTGGTTGGTCGATTGGCGCGGTAACCGAGGCTGCTGATTTCCTTTCTAGCGGGGGCTCTGGTGTCTTCTCAGCGTTCCATGGCTGTGTTGTGTTGTGACCAGGGGGAGGTTGGGGTTTGGGTACTGTGCCAGAGAGTGTCACAGGGGCCTTTCCCAAGCCCATCCCCACACTGCTGCTCAGCTCCATGGGGATCCATGAGTCGCGTGTGTCCTCCTCACTTGCCTCCATTTTGGAAACATCAAAGTCTTCCTCCTGACCCTCCTCGCCAGTTATGTTTGAGTCCTCCGTCAGAGGGAAGATCTCCGTCAGAGAGCTGCTGACGGAGCGAAACGTGTCTTCATCGCTGGAGAGGTCGGGGGCCGCTCCCAAGTCGGCTTCGGAAGTGGCCATTGTGAAAAGCAGATCACTGGAAATAGACTCCTCATTCAGCTCCTCGTCAACATGATCACTGCCGACCATGGGTTCTGAGGCTCTTTCCTCCAGGTCAGTGGGTTCATTGGAAGGCAAATAATAACCTTCAGGATCAGAAGATAGCTCCACCTCTTCATTTCTAAGCGGTCCAGCATAGTCATTAGCATGTCCTATCTCGTTCTCAGCATACTCCCCAGAATGGCGCTCCGTTCCTGGGCCTGTGTGATTGCTAACATCAGGGCGGTCGCCCCGCAGTTCCTGCGCAGGGTAATCCCCAACAGCTGTTTCCTGACTTTGTTCCAAGCTGTTTGTCTCAGATGGAGGTTCCTCGTCACGGGGGCCCTCTGTCGTGGGACATGGAGACCCTGCGTCAGACGGAACCTCCTGCATGAGGTCACCAGTGAACACAGAGGGGGAAGGAGGGAGGCCCATAGAGGGGCTGGTAGAGTCTGGTAACCCTTTGTTCTCAGTTTTGTCCTTCTCTAAGTGAGGTTTAGCAGAGAGGTTCTGGTCGATTTCCATCTCCTTGTCTCCATCGCGCTCCCCTTCCTGGGAGCACTCCATATCAGTGTCGGAGCTTTCCGAGTTTTCCAGGGATTGCGTTTGCCCCATGGCTGTGGTTGTGGTGCCTCCACCGGGGGAAGATAAGTCTGAGTGTTTCTCGTCGTCCCTCTCAGCGGTCCTCTCCTCTCCTTCCTGGTTCGTCCCCTCTGCGGCCCCCGGGGTCCCACAGATTACAGTCCCCTCTGTATCGCTTTCCTCATGATGTTTTCCACAGGATGGTAATAGTTGGGATCCCACGGCAAGGCTTTCTCCCTTAGACTGGCTCTGCACACTGTCACCGCTACAGCTCACCCTCCCAGAGGCTCCTACGCCACCAGCCTCCTCCTCTCCTCCCTCTTTCTTCTCTTCCTCCTCTGCTTTGTCGTAATCTCGCGGGCTGTTAGGACCCAGACACACCCTGTCTCCACAGAGGCACTGGCCATCGTCAGGGGGGCACTCTGAGGTCGGAGTGGCGAGAGACGGACCCCTGTCGTTCCCCTCGCCGTTGTTTTCTTTCTCGCACCCCTGGGCTTGTGTGTCTGGGGAGGCTAGTTGCCGAGGTTGCTCCAAACAAGCTACCTCGGTCTCTAAGCCCTCACAGCATTCCTGGGCGGTGTGAAGTGACTCAGTCTGCAGCTGAAGAGAAGAAACTCCCTACATAGAACAAGAGAAAGGCACGAGACACATTAGTCAGCCTCCTGGCAAGAGGAGGTTGTTTGACTGTTATCACACGCTAACTGGGCTATGTAATGCGCCTGCCACGCTCCGAGGCTCACAAATGACGCTGGAGGTCAAAACACGAGGGTAGCCGCCGCAAAGCAAACACACCGACTCCCATTGGCGTCAGTGCAGGCTAACACGTACCCTCCAAGCAACGTGAGGAAAGTGGAGATAGCGTGCCAAGGGGCCAGGAGGGCAGGGCTCACCTTGGCGTGTAGCTGACAGATGAGGTGCCGCAAATGCTCCACGTCGATTTGGAGGGCTGTGGGGTCAAACCACGGGGCTGTGGCCACGCTCAGGGTGTGCGTGTCCAGGCTCGGGATGTTCCACACCACCTGGGTGTCCCTCCTTGTGGCTGGGCCCGGTGTGAAAGCGTCCGTCCCTCTGTCCGTCTCAGCTCTTGTTTCTGCCCTGGCCAAAAAACAAAATCACCTTGCTTACGGTAAGGACATGGAATCATTCACAAGCAGGGTTTGTCACATGACCTCTCCTATCAATTGTGTTGGCCCGTTGTCATGACAACACTATAACATTTATACTACTACAACAAAGTGACATCGCAACTCACCCTCGTCTGTTTCTGTCTGCCACGGTATTTTAGAATCACTTTGCAAACAAAAACCTCTAACAACTTTGAACACTTGATGTGTATGTTTAGTGATGAGTACAGCATATAGCATGGAAAGCTGAAAGAAGAAGTGTGTGTTGTTTGCTCAACAGACTGGAAGAGTGAGAACCTCCACAGCCGGATCCTGTTGTGTAATACTGGGCGGGGTGGCTGAGCAGGGAGAGCTGAGGTCACCAGCAACAAGAATGAGTTCACTTTTCATGAGTCAAGCCAAGAAGATGTACATAAACGGAGGAAAGCAATATGAGCTGACTGGAGGGGAAAAGGCCTCATGGCCGTCACTGTGTTTACTAGAGAGAACACAGCAGCCAGGAGACATAGGGCTTTACAGGACTGTCCTATCCCAGCAGAAAAAGGCCCACACCATCTCTGAACTGATGTCATGTTTCAGCTCGTTTACTAACCAACGGATGGCTTGAATTTCACAGCTTAATGTTTAACTGCTTAAGAACATGAGGAATGTGTTTTGTCTCTCCTGAGAACAGATTGCATTTTAAGGGAGAAGCATCCGCATCATTTGTTTCTTCTAAAGCCTCACTTCTATATGTCATGTTCAGTTTCAACTTTTGAAGAAAAGGCCTTAATAGGACTGATCAGAGAGAAGCAGATAAGGTTTTGCTAGCGGTCTGTAGACTCTAAACAAGGCCTTGAGCATCTCTAAATGCTCGTTAAACACCCTTAAAACTAATTTAAGCTTAAAAGCTCCCATATCAGCCCCACAACTATTTGGACCACATCTAGAACTGTAACAGTATGCCTTGCTGTGGCCTTGGGTTCTGTTCTTAGAATATATATATTGTCCCATGGCCGTCCCACAGCTTAAGAGCTCTGACAAACAAAAGTGGCACTGGTGTTATCCTCCGAAACCACACTTGCTCTCTGCTGTATTGACATTTGTTGTTTGTTCAAGGAGAGCCATGTTTACAGAAAAGATGTGCGTCTGTGCTCTTCATCTGTTGAACAAAGTCGAAAATCATTTCAACAGGTCTGTGACAGGGGGATATACACCTGAGGGGTTGACGTTGGAATCTTCTTTTCCCAGCATCACGACACACAATTTGTACTATGTTTACTACAGGAAGTCCTCCGAAAGGGCAAGCAAAGTAACCAAAACAACACACTGCGAATATCCCAAATAGTTTGGTCTAAGGAACATACTTTGGTCTATCTTTGCAGCCCAGTCTCCTGGTCAGCGAGGGGTCTCTGTACTCACTGTGTGAGGAGCTCCTGCAGCTGGCTGTAGCCTCGCTGCTGGGCGATGCAGGCGGCTGTCAGCCCCTGCTTGTTGGTCAGGCCCAGGGCGTCCTGAGCTCCAGGCTGCAGCAGCAGGAATCCAGCCACCCTTCGGAGACCGCGGCGGGCTGCAAAGTGGAGAAGGGTCTCCTGGGGCTCTTGCTCTGTCCCTGGGGAGGCAGGGGTGAGTGGAAGGGGGAGGAGGATGGGAAAGAGGGAGTGGAAGGGTGGGGGGTGAGGGGAGGAACAGAGAAAAACGAGAAACACGTGTCGGTCAGGTTCAAGTCATCAAAGGTCCTTCTCACACATCCGTGCGACCGTATAGCCTTGTCTTCCGATAGCAGGCATGCCACGGGCCCCTCCGGTGGAGCAATGCCATTGGGCTTATCCCTCACCTCTACAGTAGCCCTCGTAGCACACTGTAAATCAGGCCAGAGAGCTTTTACGATCCCTGTTGTTGTTAGAACAGCCTTAGTACATCTGAGCAAGTTCAGCAGGTGGGCTCAGTGTGTGAGAGATCAGGCACCCTGAGTGACAGGCCACAATGTTAGGTCATTCATCTCCTCCCCCTTTACACGCACGGTCGCACACTAGCATGCAAATGTGTAGATCTACAAACACAATAACACCCATGGCCATGCCGACAGGGACACAAACAAACAAGCAGTCACACACACACACTATCGCATACACTATCGTATACAGAAGTCCAAACCTCATGCCGCCTCAAAACCCCTGCTAGTGTACTCAAGATAACTGCAGCACAACAGGAGAGGTAAGATACTGGGCTCTAACCCAAGGCTGTTTTTAGCCACCTCAAAGCCACAACCTCATTAACACTGATTAAATCTTTAAGAGCCTCCATCCCCCACCCCCCTTCCCAGTACTTTCTCTGGGACAGATTACCAGTAATTCTGAGGACTTTAAAGAGTTACACGGGCCTCTGACCTAGTCCTCTGTGGCCCTTCAGAACACAACAAAACTGGAGGAAACTGTTATGTCCTGATATGAACCACGGTCTGATAGATTCTGAGGGTGGTGAGGAAGTTAATCTGAGGAAGTCAATCTGAAGCAAAAAGAAGTCTTGAGACACATTTAAAAAGGCTGCTGAATGTTCCTTCTTTTTCTTTTGCACAAAGAAAGCGAAAGGTACATTGCCTACACTTCCCAGCAAACTCAACAAAGGCGAGAAGTGGCCGAGTACGAGGATTAACAAATCACTCAGTAGATTGAGATCATTCAACACTCGCTGTCCATTTTGATTCAAACGTTTCACACTGTTGTTGCTTGTTGTGTCTCTGTGTGCCAGCAAAGCAGTTTCACTCCATTTACGACTGGCTAGTCAGTGCCTTCCTGGACCCTGGCAGTGGGGATGGGGCGATATCTAATTGCTCCAATTAAACGCTCCAGTTATCCATGTAGCCAACTGCTGGCTTTAGGGTCTGACCTCACTACCCGCCACCAGCTGTAGGAAATTCCAGACTCCGGGTTTTCCATAACCAGCCATCGCTCACAAGCAAGCAATGAAAAGAATGTAATCTCTCTCACCAGAGAGGCCATGTGAAAAATACAGCTATTTCATCGAGTCACATAGCTGTCAATAGCTTCTAAGATGAAGCTGAAGCATCGGGCTGTATAAACAAACTGACTAAGACAGGCTTCGGGCCCAACAGTGCTTTATTTGTGATGTGAAGGACGATTAAAATGAAATCACCTTCAAAAACTCTTGTCTTTAGATGTCAATCAATTCTGACATGTTTGACAGAGGCTCGCTGTGATCAAGCGCTTTCCAATCTCCAGCAGCAAAGCAGGAAGTCTTTCTGGGGCACAGCTGTAGCATAACAGTATCACAGTAATGCCAGTTACACCAGCAGGGTGACGGTTTCAACATACAGTAGTTGACAAGTGATCCCAGGGCTACTGTGTGCATGACAGGCTCTGAGGGCTATAAGGGTGTATGGTTGCCATCGCTGATCCTATTAGGCTATTGTTTAAGCCTGGGCTCAGTGCCACACATGGCCAATGTAATGCCCACAGATCAAAGCCCTATGCCACTGTACACTGAGCCGTTGCAACAAGCAAAACAAATAATTTTTTATCCCCTGAAATTGTTTGACTTTAATAGCTGCTTTGCAGGATTTCCTCTTTACAATAAACACTTTATATTTGAAAGTAATTTCATTGTTTTATTTTACTATAACAATACACAAACATGAAAATAACATTGATTTATGTAAAAGACAGCCTTCTGTGCTTTAGCTTCCCTCAGCCCATTGCAGCTTCAATTATTGAGCTGTAATTATGTAGTGGAAGTCAGTGCAAGAGCAATTATATTTACATTAGCCACAGGGAGAGCAGCTCTCAACTCAACAAGTAAAATGATTAAAGTGTTTATCATCAAAATCAAGTCCTTTAGCTCACATTGCGTGATAAAAGCCACTGAGTCAATGTCAATGTGAAATTGGACCTGTACTTTCACCACTCGTTTCCTCTTTGTGTTGCATTTCTCACAGCACCCCACGTTTCCCTTATGGAACCTAAGGTACTGGTTTCACTCTCAGTCATGGTTAAGGCTGCAGTCACAAACACAATGGAGCGTCTCTGAATACACCTGTTTACACTTACCTCAGCCACACATGGTCCTCAATCCCACCACCACATGATAGCTGGCAAGTTAGCTAACCCTAGCCTGCATGCTAATACAAGACATGCCTCGTTTTTTTTATACAAGTCAAATATCTTAACTATAAAAAGTCGTTTAAAAAGTAGTTTTAAAAATAAGTTCTAAAGTAGTAGACTTCCAGAGGCTAGTAGTGTGGACCTGAATGTCTTCTCCCACCCTGTCTGGTGAGAGGAAAACAGAACTATCAGTTGAGCTGAGAGCATGCCCTCACATTTATCAGTACCCACTACTTAGGTTCCACTCACCCCTCGATTACAGTCTAAAGTGCAAGAAAAGAGACAGTTAATTGGGCACAAATGTGTGTTTAAGAACGGCTGACATTGCGTTCCTGACTTTTACATGGCAACCGAATTGGAAAATCGTTAAGGAGGAAGGAGAAGAGGGAATGAGTGAAAAGAGGACAGCCAAGATCAACAGTACTGTGTCTGTAGCTCATGCCTGGGGTCCTGGGTCTGGGGAGAAATCTGCAGCTTGCATTGCTGTTCCCCCCAGATAGTGTACTAGCCTTTGTATTATGCTTATTAACTTAATTGCTCAAGTCCAACTGAAACATGTTGCAGATGGTTGAACATGACATTGACCTGAAGCAGATTTACAGATAAATGGGTTTCTGATTAGGGAAACGGTATGCATTCACTGAGGAATATTCTTTAGATTAAAATGTTCATTGGGAACACAGACACACACAGACACGCACAGACACACACGCACAGACACACACACACACACTCACCAGTGCTGCTGTTGAGTTTGTGTCCCAGTAGGCTCCACCCATGGGGCAGGGTGAGGTGATTCAGAGCCAGTGCCAGGCTCTGGTCCAGCCTCTCACACTCTTGCAGTGGGATCAGACACTCGTCCAGCATCAGAGCCCCCTCCAGGCCATCCTGCTTCCCTGCTGTGCTCACCAGGAACTGGGCCATGTCAAAGGCCAGGTCCTGGAGGAAGCTGAAGGGGTGATGGGCCACCATGATCGGGGTCCCTCCGGGTGCGGCCGAGCACAGGGTGACCCGCACTGCCTCACAACAGTCATGTGCTGGGGGGAGAGGCGGGGGGAGGAGACATCCGCCAAGAGGTAGCACATAAAACATAAGTATCAAAACACAGAAATCGTTGCTTTGGAAGACGTTCTTCTGGACATTTCTCACTTTTTAAGTCTAAGGACATCAAGTTGGATGGAGAGAACACGCTGCTACTGACAGTGTATGGTATAGAAATAAATGGCAGGCTTTGTCATGTTGTAGCCGTAAATAGGATGTCCTTTCCCTGTGAAAAACAGGCTGTGTGGCTGAGCACATCATGTCCAATGTATACTTTGGGGTGCTCCTATTACCAGCAGCAGGACATAGCTTAGAGGGCAGACAGCCAGAGTTCCAGAACATGCTGAAGATATTGAACGCCACTCTGATGTGATGTCAGTAAAACATTTGCTTAACTAATACATCTGAAATAAAACTTAAAAAAAAGGAGGCAATTTACAAACTTTGTACACACTGTGCTCACGTCATACCCTGAAAATATGTTGTGGTCAAAGGAAAATAATGTTTTTGCAACCCCTATCCATAATACCACTAAGGGAAAGAAGGCATAGGCATGGTTTAAGTCTCATTATGTACAATACACGGTTAGTGCTATTTGAGGCGATATCTGTCAGACTCTGTGGTCAAAGTAATGTGTGCATGCGCGAGCACAAACACACACTAACGGCTCTGTGGTTACAAAGCATGTAGCCAGTAAAAGTGACAGCCAGTGTTCATTCCCCATAGCGGTTAGCTTCATAGCGGTTAGCTTAAATAGGGAGCTCTGGTCCAACCACGTCAGAGATGCCCTCCTGTAGAAGAAAAAAAAACGGCATTCTAAACTGCTTGTTTGAGTGTAACCAAAGAGAAAATTATAAGAATGACAACAATGTCACTTTTAGTGTTCCCTTCAGTTCCGAGACTGCATAGTGCCATGATAAATACAGAGGCACACTCAACAAAAGTACTTGTTTACATGAATGGACATGTAGGCTAACAACCCAGATCCCACAGTCTTAATCAGGTGAGGCCTCTGAAGTAACAGATCATGACTGCACAGAACAATGCCTTACAGATTAATAGCCTAGTGGAAGGGATAGGTCAATCAGGAAGCATGATTCAAGCTCACTCTTCCTGTAAATCCTTAAAACCCCACACCAGTACGCTTTTAATGCCAACTATTGCAGAACTAACCTTGCATAACCAGGCCTAGCCTAGCTTACATACCTTAGGCCACAAGTTTAGCCTAACTAAGGCTACAGGTTCTTCCCTAACCCTAAAGTAAATAATTGATACCAACAGCTAAGTGTTGGGGCTTTTTTAGGAGCATTCTCCGAACACGGAGGGTGGATGGGGCACATTAACGAAGCATTGAAGCAGAGCTAATCTGTCACCAGGAGGACAGACCCCCTTAGCGGCTTCCCTGCCTCTCCTCTTCTTCCTGCTATGACGGCTCCAAGCCAGCTGAGCCCTTAATAAGATAAGCAGGTAAACATGTTTTCAGACAACCAAGTGCTGCCATCTCTCTGCCTCTGGTGGGAACGGACATGTTTCGGTGGCTGAATGTGATTTATTGTAGACCTGTAATACACTTTAAGAAGAAAGATGAGGAATCAGGTTTCCAACACAAGGGAAATCTAATACATAGACAGGAGGGCCACCTTCTTTTTCCAAGCAGGTGAGTACACAGACAAGTATTGGCTCCAAAACGCTCATTCACAGTTTCGGTACAGTTAAACATTGACTGCAGGGGCTCCAGGGAGTACACCGACATCTTACAGACCTAACGGGGTCACCTAAAAAAGCTTTGAATGGACAGAAAGTGACACTAACACCAGTCACAGTCTCCTGGCGAGAATACAGGAGAGCCAGGAGAAGAACTCGGGCACTGCAGGTGGAGCTGTCACCCTGAATGCAACACAGATAACAGACAGCTGCAAAGGATTGTGGGTTTGCCTTACCGGGACACAGGGCCTGCAGGATGTCATGGCCGCTCCGCAGCGCGCTGGTTATGTGGCTCTGGGTGGTGCCAGCAAACAGCAGGTAGAACTCCACCCCCTCCACATCCCCTGGCTGCTCCTCCTCACATAACTGCACGGTAATCAGACACTTGCCCTGCGAGGATGGAGAGCAGAAGGAGGTGGGTAGAAAGAGTGAGCGCACAAGGGTGCGTGAGAAGAAAGAAAGAAAATAATGAGAAAGCATATAATACCATGCTATGAGAAACAATGGCAAAGAATGAAACTGCTGTTTCACTAGGAGATATCTTTAAAATGTGATTGAACCAAGGAATTCCCTTTAAGGGTCAAGACACTGTGCTCAAGACATGATTGACTGGACCAATCACACATCGCTGAGCCTTCAGGGAAACAGATAAGATAGGAAGGTACCCACTACATTTCCTGACCTAACCACCTTATTTTTAGGCTGCATGTTCATTGGTTAGATTGACAGCACTGCGATAACAACTTTGGTTTAGCAGCCATGCAACCATGTTATGGAGTACGGTGAGTTTACAACCTCCATCCGACGCATACTGCACCAGGATATAAATACATTGTGTATCTTTCTTTCTTCCTGTTGTTCTGTATTTACATCTTGGGAAGATGAAAACGTGACGGCAGGAATTCAGAATGCTAAGAGCTGTCAAACAGAGTGATGCAACATCCTCCAACGACAGGTGTGAATGGCGGGATAATGAGCAGGGCTAACAATGCCTTGTCATTCAACCTTCCATGTGTCTCAGCTGAGCTTAGTTAAGTCTATGCAGTTTGACATTGTCTTATGCCAGGCATGTCAAGGTTTAATAATGCTACTCGCAGGTGGATTGATCCACAGTGGCTGAAACAAGCCATCGTAAAATCAGCAACGTCATTTCCATTTCACTGAGTAGCACTGTGAGACAGCGAGGAGAAGCGTCAACGCATATATATATTTGCTGTGTTTGCTGCTTAGGAGCAAGCTGCGCAAAGCCTTAGGAGGTGTTAAATGGAGTTAATAGTGAGGGTCAAAGGTCATTCTTGGAGGAGGGGTGCAGACTTTTTCTTCCTCCTCTTGTAGTGCTGTCGCCTCAGGCCTCCTTCACACAGAGAGGGGATTACTGGCATGACAGCAGGGCCAGGGAGGGAAACTGACAGGCTTTGGACTCGGCTGCACTTGTTGTGCAAGCTGCCAATGTCGAACGACATGTGAGGGAGATGTTCGAACAACGCATTACTCCTGATCCCATGGGAGAAGAAAGGAACTCTGGATAAGTTGTGACGCATGGAACCTTTCTGAAGACTAAAACGACCCTGTTCCTAGAGAGCCACCATCTTGTAGGCTGTAGCTGGTTAACCAGCTGAATCGGGTTAGTTACAACTGGGGTTGTAACTAAGTGAAAGCCTGCAGGATGATAGCTGCAGGAGGAGAACCCTGCGGTAAATGTGTGGCTAGGATTAGAAGCATGCGGAGGACACTTGAGTCTGAGACTTCACTCACAGTCCTGCAGTGATCAAGAAACATACAGCTTCTGCATCAAAATTGGATTCATTTCCACATCACTAGTGAAGCAGTGGATGAGTGAGCAGATGATCACAGCTTGCTAAGGGTACTGCAGGTAGCATATCTGACACCTCTCTCACAGCATTACAGTAACATATTGTTCATGAATTATGAGTTTCCTTATAATAAAATGACCTTTCTCAAAACTAAAATTCCTCTTGCTTTAAGCCATTAAGATGATTCTGAAGGACTTTGTTCTGCAAAGTTTGTTTTATATTCAATGCTAGAACTCCTGAGAGTCAGAGGGGATTTCAACTTGCAGTTTGGGTGTGCAGAGAAAAAGGAGGGATGTGAAACATCTGTTGGAGACAGGAAACGGCACACACACACAACACAGCAGGCTGCAGGCTGTACCACACATTCCTGTTGCACAAAGTGCACACACACACACAGTCTCACTTACACACACGCAAACAAGTGCACAAACACACACAAACAAGCGCACGTGCGCACAAACACAGAGACTATTCTGTAGCTGTGTGTTGATGAGTGGGCGAGCTCCATCACTCATCAGAGCAAATAGACGGGTGCAGGGACATGACCTTGGATCATTTATACAATGAAAACAAACACAACTTTGTTTTGTCTTAAATATCAAGATAGGAGCTTTAGGCACAAACACAGCAACAAAAATCAACTTGCATTAACGAGTGCACTTAGCATATGAGAAGTATTCAAGGAAGCAATGCTAAAGGACTTTCATAATACAAAAGAATTGCTATGATATTCATGTAGGCTCAGTCAGACTCATCACGCTGACTTGTGCCTTGTTTAGTAAAGATCTGAGTGAACTGTTCTGACCTGCTAATCATGGTGTGTTAACAGGGAAATAGGTGTCTTTGAAGCCACATCAAAGGAGCTCCTGGATGGGGGCGTTCCCTGAGTTCTGCTCCTTGCTCAAGGATGGGCTTGTGAGTCTGCACTGAACTCCAAGCCTGTGTGCATGTGTGTGTGTGTGTGTGTGTCCGTGTGCTGCTTCTCCTCTCCTGACAAGGGGTGTAACCAAGTCCAGTCATACATCACTCTCCTTCCCTTCCTCCTCTTCCGCCGTACGAAGGGTGCTGACAGCCTCACTAACTCAGCAGGGTCTAGGGAGATGCTCCACGCCCCCTGCAAAGAACCTTCCTTACAACTCCACCCCCCCTCCCCTCCCGCCCCGCCCCCTTCGCCTCCCACACACTGAGCTGAACAGATTTGCATGATGAATCAGAGCACACATGTCCATGTCACCCAGAGGAGCCTGTGTTGCTGTACTTTTTGTAAACGGTGTATCAAATGCATGAACTACAACAACAAAAACAATGGTTGAAATATTGCCCCCCCCCACTTACCTCCTTCAAAGTTCTAGTTCTTGTAAATATAATATCATAGTTCTGTTCCTGAATATTATTGAATCACTCAATTCCTTCCTGTACTTACTTTTTCCTTTGGTTCAAATACATGTGTTTGTCTTGTTACTGTGTTGTACTATGTTCGTACATTATTATGTTCAAATAGATAGTTACGAACACAATGTGTATTAATGGGGCTGCCAAAACAGCCCTACAATACTTACATATAACGGAGCTTGTTGTGGAATAAGTTTCATGTCACTGGGCACTGGAAAGAAGGAGAAAAAAAACTAATTAGTAAAAATGAAAGGGCATACCATTTTTTGCTATCTGTAGCAAAACAGTGCTATACCTATGAGCTACTTGCTTAATCAAAGTTTTCAGAAAGGTAGCCAAAACAACTATTGGGATCCTCGTTGAGTTGGGGACAACCAAGGACATCAGCTTGTTGACACCAGCAGGGGCAGTCCTACCTCTGGGCTAGCATGTGACAGCGCCACCAAGCCACCAACTCAGCAGGAGGTTAAGAGGCTATCAGCCCCATATCACGGACACACACACTGGCCTCTGTCCTCTCTTCACACACACCACACACGTGTCCTCTGATGCTTTGACTACAGCAGCTTGGTAAAAAGCCAACTTCATGATGAACTTACAAGGCTTGCAGCTGAAGGGCCGATTACAAACATTAGTATTAAAGCTAAACTTTAGTGATCAACATACTGATATGACCCCACAAATAAAACTCCTCAGCTGGTCTTGGATACCAGGCCAACAATAGGGGTGTAAAACAAAAAGCTGTACCTTGGTGACCAGTAAACCTCTCACAATCTTGGACTCACTTCACTATATGAACTAGCGAGAGGCTGGGGTGTTTCAAGACGGTGCCTCCTCATTTGCAGATACAATTTTCTTTTGTCCGTTTTTTTTTTCCCTGGCAGTTGGAAGTCCTTTTGGTAAGCCCCAATAGTCATCAGCCCATTAATCATGAAAGCCACATTGCAAGGGTTAGTCTGGATCCATGAGCTCAGTAAATGTAACAAGGTCACTCGGAAGCCTCAACATGGGAAGTAACATGAATCCCTTAATTTGCACAATATTATTTTACTTTTCTCCCAATAAATGGGCTAATGTTGGTATTAAGAGGATCAGTTAAGGGATAACCAGCTGGCTCTAATAATACCTGAAGATGTAATCCTCTTGCCTTAAAGCACTGCAGTCACTTCCTGAGTCTCAGTGATAACTGTCAAGACATTATACTATAGTCTGACCAACCAGCCCTCATCTCCAGTGCCTCCCTACAGGTAGAAGCTTAACGTCCCAATGCCAACCACTTCACAGAGAAGGTTACCTTAGCATGCTGGGGATTAAAGTTGCATTGGGGAAGAAACTAATGCTGTTGTTTTTCATTTATTTTGCAAACCAGCAGAGGATGTTAGTTTTAGACATGAAAGGAAGTTAATTATTGTGACATCACCGGATGTAAATGTTACTCCATGAATTGTGTTAAACAGAAACGTCTCTAAAATTACAACATCCTTCCAAAGCTTCCTCTTCAATGTGACTTACACATGAGACGGTTTGAACCGAGAAGTGCATCAAATATAGACTTCTTCCTAACTAAGACAGATGGTGTGCAGTCCTCAGAGACCTGACAACAATGGCTCTGTTGTTAGCTTGGCACAAACTACATTGTCCAAATGAGTCCAGTACAAATCTAATGACGGAAATAAAACACACATTGATTTGTTGTTTGCTATACATCTTTTGCCAACATTACTCCCAAATGCCAGATGTTGACACTACAACGGTTTGTGTCTTACCCCAAACTCCTCAACATTTCTCCCTTCTGTGAGATCATAGCAGGTAAAACCCCACTCTCTCTTTCTTTCTCTATCTCTCTCTGCCAATCTGGCCATTACAACCTCACATCCTCTCTATTCGACCGCTGGTCCAGAAACTCGAGAAATCACATCCTCTTAGCACAAGCCCACTGCCAGCAGACAGCTGTTGACAGAGATTACACAAACCATTAACTCAGTCTCCAACACAGGGTCCCCGAAGCAGCCGTCATCCTTTCTCCCTTTAGTCTCCATTACTGAGCAAATTGACTTTGAACTGCTTTTAAACTGTCCTTTCCGATCTGTAGCTTCACGGCAGGGTGGTGTGTGTGTGTGTGTGTGTGTGTGTGTGTGTGTGTGGGGGGGGGGGGGGGGGGGGTGTTCACGTTCAAGAGCAAAAGCGTTACAAATGGAGCTGTAAATCAAGAGACAAAAAGCTCTCTCAACACCCAAAACGTTACAGTAACAGGCCGAGACGGGGATCTGAACAGACCAGTGGTGGCCCTCATTGGTCCCACGGCTATCCAGATAGATAAGCACTGCTGCTCATAACCTGGGCTATGTTCTAACCTAGCTTGCAAATAATGTATGTTTCCTATAGATCCTTGCATGATGAAAACATATGTCTACAATTTTTTCCCATTGACATCTCAACAACATCAGGTCAATAGGCTTTTAAGGTTTGACATTCTAAATAAAACAGCTTCATTACACCATTGTAACGTTGGAAGTCCACATCAATACCATATATAAGATTCAGGTTCCTGTAACGTCACGCTTTGCTAAGATGAAAAACAACATTCTGCAGGGAGCAGCAACTAAGCGGAATGTCCATTGTACAGCAGGTTCTGACCTAGGCTTCTGGACTGGAGAGCCAAGCAGCTCTGGGTGGAACCTGGGTCACCGAGGACAACCTGATGGCATTAACAGGACACAGCCTATCAGACACTTTCTCATGGAACATCTCACTCGGAGCTAAGAGCTCAATCCTCCACCCATTCATAATTGACCATGGCTGTAGTTTTCCTGAAAAAAAACACTTAATCAGGCCCTCTGAAAAACAATCTCCGTGTCCTTAGAATTTCCTATTTATCTGGTTAGTTTAATCACGTTAAATGTTATGTTGTACTAAAAAAGTGGACTGTAATACTCCACAGTCGTATACAGTCTATCAAAGTAGGACAAGTGAAAAGGTTGAGGGTTTGGTTGGGTTAGGGTTAATTTCAAGGCTACATGCACCACCACTTCTAGGTCATGCATCAGGAAGAAACATTGGTCATTAACTGACCTAAAGAATATGTCATTCTACATTCTTGTTTTGAGGACAATAATCCCTCGTCAGTCAGCACCAGAGCTTCATGCTGTGTGTTTCTGTGAGCCGATGAGTCACACTCAAGAGCACACAGGGACGCCCGATATAGAACTCAAGTGCTATCCTATACATGGCACCCATAGTGACACCTGAGACAGAACTAAAGTCTCAGGGATGGGCAGTGTTTGCTTTTGCTTCACCTACAGAAGAGCACCTTTTCACCGTTGCCAGATTGCAATAAGACCCTGCAGTAATTGCTCTTGCTGCTTCTTGTCTTGGTAACTAAATATCTCTTTTGAGCACTCGCTGCCTCGTAGCCTCTGATCCGGCACTTTTAGACAGGGTACATCCCTTCCTGGATTTCGACCAATCAGCTGCCACCATGATCTCTTTTTGCTCTGATCTCCATGCCAACCGTACACAAAAACAACTCAGGGATATCTCTATCTTGAGATTGCCCTGGCATTCCGTGCTGAGGCCTTCTAATTGGAAAACAAGCCAGTTAAGAACACTCTGATGCTGGCAAGATAGGAGGCGGAATTAGAAGAAGTCTCGACTGTAATCACTAGTGAGAGCAGACTAGCAGGGCCATTTGAGAGCTTAATGACAAGTCACCCTGGGGTTTGGGGTTCAGCTGGACCATGTCATGCCAGCAGTTCCCGGAAAGATAAAACCACCAACTGATTGATCACATAACTAAATGTACAACTAGTAAGTGGCACAAAGGCATAAATGTCCATTGCTCAGTCACAGCAATCTTATTTTATCAATCTGCTTTATGGGACATGTTCATTTTAGCACACAATCAGTACTCCGTTAGCAGTGCACTGACAAAGTCAAAGGATGGTGAATGAAAGAAGACAAAAAGCTTCAGCAAAGGGTTAAATCTGAGTGCAGGGGGTCTCTTGGGAGCCATGTTAGTCATGGGTGAGTGGTTGTACGGGGGTTGTGAAGGAAGGGGGGTGAAGGGCAGGGGCAGGGTGGAGGGGAGGGGCCTGACAGGGTTTGATGTTTAACTAGGGTTAATTTAACCTCCCTTGCTGTCCCTTATGGTTATCCACTGCCTACTGACCTTCCTCCGCCTTGTAGACCCAGTGACCACAACAGACCCAGTGACCACAACAGTGGGGTTCTACGATGCTAGCTTTTATCTTCTCATCTGTCTTTTACATGTATTTTAGTCATGTATGCCTGTATGTTTTTTTCCATGTTCTTGATAAACATTGGGCTGACATAAAGTGGTGTAAATCTCCGTCTTGGACAACAGTGTCATAGTTACTTTAACACCCTACGTCGAGGGCTATTTGGATAGTCATGGCTACTTGACTTAATAAAACAAGGCCACTGTCTGGGAGGACAGATATTAGACTATCGCGCCGAGGCAACCACACTAAACCATACAAAAGTGGCCTCTGTACTGAAATACACACACAAACGTAGGTTGACAAGAAGGGGCAGGGGGATGAAAGGTCTCCTTAGTGCTGGGTGACAGTTATTACCCCCTACACTGAAACCCTATACCTGTGGGGCCAGATAGCACATTATGAGCTGTGCTGAGGGACAGCCTGTAATCAGCCCTGGGCCTTGATCGTCTCTTTGCTTCATGTCTCGCACTGTGGAACTCCCCAGTCCTCCATGTCAGGAAACCTTGACAGCTGCCTGTAAAATGTCTGAGAGCCACAAAATAATCCTTGGCACAAGGTTTGGTTTCTAGAGGGAAACATGTTCCTTGATAGCTGGAACTGGCTAATTTGGTTGAAGTAAGGTGATTTTATTGTGGCTACCGACAACAGCTTAAGAATGGTGGATACTGTGGCAGTGATTGAGCAAACCTAAGTGAGTTATGTAGACTGTAGCAAAAAAAGCTGTGGCTTTTTGACCTTTGCCCTTCTCTTCTGACAGCTCTGACTGTCTGAGTTTTTGACACTGGACAAATCTGAACTCGGGGCAAAGTTTGGAACAGGAATCAATACGCAAAGCTCCGATACCAAGCATGTTCTGTACTTTACTCAGAAAACAAGTTAGCTAATAGCCTGGTAGAACGTAAAGACAAAATAGCGATGCAATTTAAGCAAGTTAAAATGCCAACCAAACAAAGAGAACCAAGGGAGCCCCCATTGTTTTAGCAGGGAAAGTGCTTGTTAGGCCCATATTGAGACTAAGCAGGGCTTTGCTTGAGAAGGACTCCTTAAGCTGTGAGAATCCTGAGAAGCCCAAACCTCAGTCCTACAGGAGGGCCAAATCAATCATGGACAACAGTTCTGTGTTGACTAGCACTGTTTCTCTTTGGTAAATATGCACTCTAGTGTGATGCAGGGGTGTCCTGGCATTTTTGGTTCATTATCCAGTGGAGTCTCACTTGCAATTTGTCCTCTATTTAAAAAAGGGAGAAGAAAACACTAGCAATTAAATGATCCATATTGTGGACCACAGATATAAAGCCAATTCACCCTTTACTGAAAGAAACATATTAACTCATGCATTAAACTGCTGTTAGCTCGTAAGTCGTCCAACAGTGTGGTCAACAAGCATGCCTAGTTCTGTAAATAAAGGGCATGTTTTGGTGGAAGGAGACAACTATCACAAACAACCCGTTGATTGTAAAAACTAAGCTATCAAGAGTTATATGTAATGGATGTGGGTAAGCCTAGCACTCTTAGATCAATAAAAGCATTGAGGTGGAACTTTGACCAAAGAGGTTCCTAAACAAGGAACAAAATCATTACAGCCTTTACATTCTATTTAATTGAACATACCAAAGACATATCTTCACTGAAGTATAAATAGCACAATTTTTTTTCTTATTAACAACCTATTGATGTTACTTGTTACACTGCTCGTTTGTTTTCCTCAGTAAATGGAGCATTTAAACCTTACCTCAAAGTTGACCTAGGAACAACTATTACTCCAAATATGCTTTGAAGGGGGTCCACATCAGTTAAAAACTGTAAAGTCCATGGAAGGCGCAGGTGTGTTCATACAGGTATCCTCGGTGCACAGCATGTTAGCTCTCACCACACTGATTGCCTTCAGCTAATATGGCTTTGTGCTAGCACAAACCGAGAGCAGATAAAAGCCATGATGTCACTGAGGGTGGGGGGGGGGGGGGGGGGGAGGAGCAGGCCCTGGGTCAGGTGTCTGCAGTGAATGTCTGCTCCACCTTGCCACCTTCATTGTTCAACCACCATTGAGGTGAATGGCTTTGTAGGGCTCCAATAACAACAGACACCTTTGACTTTCTAGTAGTCTACTAGAAATAATAGTCTAGAGAAACAAGTGATGGGAAATAATATTTCACTCTGGTAAAGGCCTATAGAAGCAGGGAATAGCAATCCTAGTACAGCCTATTAATTTCCTCAAACATGCCAGCTCATGCAGAAATGCAGTAGGGTGGTGCATTTGACTACTTCTTGCAGACAACCTTATGGGACAGCTGGTATTTTGGAATGATGAGTATTGCTGCTTGGCTCATCATGGGGACTCCGGTGACTAGTCTTAACAACAACAAATTCAAGGCTATTATTCACGTGGGAATAAAAAGGTCTATCAAAACGCGCGATGCGAGGATTCTTCACTGCAAACTGAAGCGTTTCGAGTCTACCTAATGGTCCTTTTCTACTGTAAATACACAGTAATTACAAGGCTCACGCACTGCTCATCTCCTGCACCGTTATTAAATGAGGGGTTAGGCATGATGAATTGACTCTTGTCAAGTTTGGGGCTGCGAGGCTCATGGTAATTTATGGTGCTCCACTGTAGCGCCCTTATTGTTAACTTACTAGTTACAGTAGATTACTCTCCTGAAGTAAATATAGATTAATTTCGAATGGTGATCTTAAAATTCACTATGGTGGGGGAAATAATCATAATTACATACACACACGCGCACACACACACACACACACACACCACAGGCCCTGATGATATTCCTGTTCACACAAGCAACTTTCTGCTGTCTGGCAACTTTTAAGAAAGTACAACGGTAGTAAAGCGGTACTTAAGAAAGATGTGTTGGATCAGATGTTAGTTTATTTTCTGCAGGAATACATTTGTTTAACTTCATGCTCTTCTGGTTCTGCCCATTGGCACTTATTTGCTTTTTACAATATATGCTTCATGTTTTGGCTACTCGCAATGTTTTTGGGGCTATCTCTTTCATTGACCTATGCACTTTTTGTAAAGCTCTTTCTTGTAAGTCGCTTTGGATAAAAGCATCTGCTAAATGAATAAATGTAAATGTAACTTTTAAGAAATAGCATAGGCCTAGTATTCATGGAAGATAAGCCTGGTAGCCTATATTGTTGTTGAAAGGCTCTTGTATCATGTAATGTGATTTCGATATACTCTGGGGCCACATACACCTGTTATTCTACGCTGGACTTGAAGATCCTCAGTTACCCTGGCCTACATTCCCTGGCAAATAAGTGCCTTAGAGATGGGGCATGTAACATTGTGAGATCAAGTGGAATTGAATGCAACTCTATGGTAGCCTAGCAGGCTACGTCTGTTCTCTCTCACACTTCAGTCTTACTGCGCACCATGTTGTAACCGACCCAGCATGCAGTAAAATGTATCGCTATGGCTTACACGAGAAGACAGGCACTTATGTATGCAACCCCACACTTACAACTGTATCACCTTGGAATTTTCTTTGCAAAAACTCCAGGCTACAGTCGATTCGTTTCTTCCTGCAGATGCCGTGGCCACCGGCGAAACTTAGGCACAGTGAGGAAAGGCGTTTTATGGATGTAAAATACAAATATAAAAGTATAAATGTAAATTAAAGTTATTTACTAAACTCAAAAGCTTAAGGACGACAAACATATAGCCTAGCTAGGTATTTTACTCTTACCTCCAACTTCAGAACGTTAATGCGTGGACATCGTTTTTAGAAGCATTTTCTGTTTCTGACCGCAAGTCAAAATGGACTACTGTAAAACATTTACAAAAAGAAAAGTACAAACGTAGAAGGGGAAAAGTCTCAGTTTGCGATAAACTCTACTCCAACTCACTAAATGAATGAGCACAAGAGCTACTTTTATCTGAGTAGTCTGAGACGAAAAATCCACTTGTTGAAAGTTGTTACGCGTTTCCATGGACAACTAAAAGCGATGGGCGGGTCTTGAGAGATAAGTGTGTGCACTGAAGTGGAAAGGTGTTCAAATAGCTCCTATTCCATTGGCCCACTGAATACATATTAATGCATGTTATCTATTCTTAAAATGTAGAGTAGGCAATATCTACCCCAAACGAGTGGTAGAGACAGTTCAGGAGTGAGCTTAAACGTTGTGCACTTCAACCAAAACGTGAGTTTGGAATTTGGCTTCGCATCAAACAAATGGTGAAAGGAAGGGATTCAGCTGTGATATGATAGAGTATGTTATACCTTGTAGCCTACCTATATCAAAGCCTACCTTACTTTAACCTCAGACACATCAGTCAATCTTGTGTGGTGTGTACGGGCCTCTAGTGGTAGACCTAAAGCAGCGCAACGAATGGGTTCGTGTCAAAACGAATAATGACAAAGTTTGGCAACAGGATGGACGTTTGATGGTCCATTAAACGTGCACGGAGTCTAATCTGTGGATCTTGAATGTATTTCAGACAACTTTATTCAGTTTACTTTGTCGATCTAAATGCTTCTATATTATGTTTTAGGCGATATATACAGTTTTCTAAAGTGTAGATTTTTGTTGACAAAGAGGCTCTAATTCATATGACTCTTAAAAGTCATACCCATGTAATGAGATTCGCACCACTAGCCCAATACTGTATACATAGATGTTCGACCTATTGAATTATTAAACAATTTTAATTCTTACGGTTCAAAGACAAACAGCTTTGTGACTTTTCATCCGGCCTAAATTCCTCACTTAGTAATTACTCTCTATGTGAGGGAAATTCTATCTCCCGTATCTCCCCTTACAACACAAACCATTACTGAGGAGTTTAGGGTGGCATGATATGGGTGATTAACTGTTAAACCATTTGGGAGTGGAGCTGGATTCAAGCCTTACAGGCTCAGTAGAACCATTCAGCCATTTTAGCTACGCTTGCATGTGAGTCCACAGTGCCAGACATTAAATTACTGTTAATAATATGGGGCTGGCCCTCGGGGGAGGGTGCTAGCTGTGTTTGGAGGCAGCTGTGTTTCAGTCTGTAGCTGGCTGCCCTGTATCAGGCAACCATCCAAGTGAAGGGACTCTGTGTTTGCAGGACTTAGATCTTAACAATTAAAATGTAGGTTGTAGAATCAGTTTTACCTATTTTAAGCAAGATAAACTACCTACAATACAGTAGGGGTTTTATGGTTGATATTGCTCAATATTCTCCCTGAAAAGCTTCATCTTGTTTGGTCTGAAGGAAATATCAACATAATGAAAGACAGCAGTGCATACTGACACACTCAGACACAACTGCTGCATGTGTGGTCCTTACTTTTCAGTGTATCAATATGCTCCTTAGCTCACAGTGTTACACAGAGTGCTCAATACAGCATTACCATAACAGAAACAATATTGTCACCAGACAAGGGGTTATTTGTAGTCAATTTACCTTAAAACACAAGCAAAACCATATAGTGTTTGAAAAAGATCTGCTGCTTCTGGGAGCAGGGAGGCATCACAATTCCCTTCTCTTTTTCCAGGAAACAATTGAACTCTATTTTTCCAACTTTGCAACCAATTGTGGGGTTAGATAAATAGGAAAGGGGGCAGAAAATAATCTCCACTCTATGGCATGCTGAGCTGCACTTAAACACATTTGTGATAGTCAGAGGAGGGGGAAACGTGGTGGGAATCCTAAGCCGTGCTCTGTAGTCTAGCCCTGCAGTGGCCCTGCCAAGGAGACAGGGAAACAAGCATTACACAAAGAAGTACATTGCAGGCTTTGTCGCTCAACAAAAGAGGTTTTGTAAGTTGAAGGACCTGCTGGAGGAAGACAGCAAGGGTGGGATAAACAAAGAGCGGACAGCCAAAAAACAAGCTGGGAAGGAAATATAGAGTGAAATAGAGAGGGGGCGAGGGTTTAGGGAGAAAAAGATTTGAGAGAGGGAGAGAGAGAGACAGAGTGAGAAGTAAAGAAATAGAGAAGGGAGGGCAATAATTTAGCTCTGCTAAAACCATAAGCTCCTGGCATTTAAAGAAGTTAATGTCCCAAAACACATACACACTCCAGTTGTACTGTGTTTGTATTAAACTCCTCACATAGCATTACCACAAACAGTAATACAGTCACACAGGAATCATTAAAGACATGCCTTGGTAAAAATTAGCTAAACAGGTACAGTATGATCTATGCTCCATTGATGTAGGATGCCATTTATCCCAGTATAATTTCATGGTAGGCTGCTTTTGGTTACATATTACTGTACAGCGCTTGCGGGTGTTCCATTCCAATGCTTCAGCTTTTGTTTGCAGTAGTTCTGCAACAAATGTACTCACTAGATGGCGCTGTATTTACTGATGCAGGTCAGGCAATGAATGATCCCATCATCATGGTTGGACACATTTTCAACATTTACATTTTAGAGGTTACTATTGTAATGGTACTATCTTTTGAAATGTACGATTATGTGTACTGTGTTTCCTGTTCGATAGCAAGCGCAGACATTTTAAATGTGTAGTTGTAGTTATCACATACACAAAAGATTCAGATTTCAAAGTTGCTCCAAGGTGAACACATAGTCAGAGGAATCTCCCAGTGTGTTTGTGTGTCTATCTGTGTGTCCAGCCGGAACAGTTTGTACGGCATATCATTGCGTGTTTTTCCTACACTCTACGGATACTGCTGCACGCCAATGGACAAGGCAGTCAGGTGACTTAAGCCTGGAGCGCATCACCAATCTGTTGAGAGGGATTTGAAAAGGTCGAAACTCCACTGCCCCTCCCTTAACTCTGCATCCCACCTCCCTTTACTAAATCCCTGGGATTACTTCTCCCGATCTTTTCCTCTTAAATTAGGAGTAGACACTGGAGACGAGGCACGCCGCAGTTGCAGCACACTAGAAATGTCTAATATGCACAAATCCGCAATTTACCCTTCTAAAATCTATCTATAAAGTACCTACCTACCTACCTCAATATGTCCAGTGTGCTACTGAACTAAATGGGAGATTAATGTAAAACAAATATCCCTTTTGTTCCGTTCACCCAGAGCCTGCTGTTTGACAAATTTAAATTTTCGTACATCGTAGCAGACATCCCTCACTAGATCTGTTACTATTTTCTATGACTATCTTCACTAAGCTAACAAGCCGTTTTTGCAGACCCATCCCTGTGTACTCCCTCCCCAACGCCCCCCCCCCCCCCAGTGGCGTGTTCAGGGGGTGGCCTAGGGTGGCATGGGCCACCCCTGACACACACACACACATAAACACACACACATACACTTCTCTCAACCTGACTCGTGCAACTGGGCCACATGGAACAATAATCCTAAACATTTAAACTAGAGGACAAAGCCTAGTTGAGGGAGAAATTAAAGGAGAACTACACCCAAAACACCAACACATCCACTCTGAACAATGCTGGTCTTCTGATTATGTGTTCAGAAAGTGTTCCGATAGTACAGTAAGATCGAGTTGGAGATGTCCAGAAGATATAATGAATCTCAGACTATCATAGGCCTCTACGTGATAAATAATTTGGCAAGAGTCTGTGCAGAATAGGTCGACCCAGGAGCATCACATTCGCGTCTGGGACAACCGCGCGTGTGATTGAAGCATTCGAACCACATGACATGACGATTGGAGAAAGTAAAGGGCGGAGTTGGGGGAGGGGTAAATGGAGAGTGGTGAAGACAGAGACTATGTAGGTCTAAATTTAGCCAATGGCTCGGCTAGGGTGGAGCTAATCCTCTTTGCACTCGAATTATCAGGCCTTTGGATTAGGGAGCTTTGCCTCTATGCAAGACATCTACTATCCACAATGATGTCCCGTAGCAGGGCAAACCAAGTCTCTCGGCTTGGAGTGGGGGTCTGGAGTTTCTGGAGTCTGGAGTGACTTCCTTGTAATGACCACCACTGCCACCAACCTTCCCCAATACATTCATTTGGTTGTTGATCACCCCAGCTCTCAAGCAATGGCTATGACAAGACCACTTGAACAGATCAGTCAATGCTTTTCTGGACCCTCAAAGGTGCCATAAAATACGCTGTTATTTTTGGTTTACAGACAAATGGCAGACAAAACCGTAGACAAAGTGGTGTCCGGAAATGATGATGTGAAAGGTGCGTCAGATAATCTGTATATTGTGGTTCTCCAGACTGTTCCTTTGTGATGCTGTACTTTGTGGATTTTGCCTTTATTTCCTCCCTCCTGAGTTTTGTCTTTCTTGCCAAAGCTGTGATCCTGGCTACAGTCAGTTACACTGAGCTGATTTAAACCCCTGAGGGTCTTTCCACCCACACCCCACAATTGTTGATACTCCAACTCATTGTTAATCTCTGCAATTGAAACAAACACATCTGCCACACACCCAAATTAATGGTTGGTATTCTCTTTGGCCCTGCTTTATAAGCCTAAAGGATCGTACCATTTTGTCCAGTGGGGGTCAACCGGAAGCTTCTGGAGGATGAGCCAGGGGGGGATAGTGAGTTTGCAGCCTAATCCCCCACTCCCCACCCTCCCGCCCCAGTCTGCAGTGCGGCCGAATGCTAAAGTGACATGTAAGGGTTGCCATCGCTAAAGTCTCTGTATCTTTTTCAAACCTCTTTGGAATTTATTTTCTGACGTTCAAAACAGAAATTCCTAACACTGCGATGTCAAGTCTGGTAAGAATATTGAATTTGAAAATGTAAAATGTAATTTTAAAAAAATATTCAATTTTGAAAATCAAGTCAAATGCTGCATGGGATTGTATTTAATGTACAGATTCAATTACCTGAAAGTTTAGATCCTGTAAACATTTTGAATGTAGAAGATTGGAAAAAGAGTAGCTACATTACTGATTCAGTAGTTCAACTTTCCATCTTAAAACTGTTTATCTCAACTTTGGAAAGGGTTTAATTGTACTTTTGTAAACCTGTTGAAATGGTCATTCCCTTGGAAATAAAGAAAATTAAGAAATATTTTCTTGCAACTGTTTACAGAAAATAACTTGATTATAAAATGTGTTATTGAGGACATTTTTACAATTGAAATTTAAACCAAATGGACTGAACACTTTTTGCTAAATAATAATGGGATGTGTTTCTAAACTATTGCACCATTCAACAGAGAGAGCTGATTTCATTTATATTTCCTTAAAAAAATATGAATACCTCTTCAATAACTGAGTAATCCGGTGAATAAGACTTGGGTAGGTAATGTGGTCTGTTACCTGTAACAGTCAGTAGTTACCACAGCTGTGTTGGTTACAATGGTGTGATGGGTTGTCTGGGGCACCCGGTTCCTCAGTACAGATGTCATGAAACGTTTGTGCGGGTACATTACGCGGAGGATTCCCCTTTGACCTCTCTAGGCCATCACGAGCCTGAGCTGACAGCCAATCATTTTAAAGTTGATGTTTAAGCATATGATATGACCATTGTAGTAACTGAAACTGCCTGGTTCTTTTAAACCTGCGGCAATTTTATTTAGGCAAATTCACATTCTTAAAGCCTTTTCAATGTTCAACGTCAGATGTGTTGGTGTGGAAGTGATTCCGACCCAAAGACTCAAGTGTGTTGGGCTCCCTTCTGTTGCCAGCTTTTCCATTTGGAAAGTCTAACTTCAGTATTTGCTCGGTATAGAAAGAGGCAAACATGCCCTTCATATGTGCCCTCAATTTGTCTCACTATGATGACGTCACACTACCCTCTTCTTATCCATCTTCAGTTTAAAAACATCAAAAGTAATATTCTGTACATTGTTTAATTGTTCCATGTACCAACATAAGCTTTAACGCTTGTTGTCTTGTTTGCCATTCCAGCTTTTTCTACTTTTTGAAGGTCTTACAGCACCAATTGCATATTCACCTCTAATTCACTTCCTAGTTCATCCCCTGTTCATCAAAGCAACCAGATCCACAAGGGATCAAAAACAGTGGATGATGTGACTGATAAAGAGAGAGAGAGAGAGAGAGAGAGAGAGAGAGAGAGAGAGAGAGAGAGAGAGAGAGAGAGAGAGAGAGAGAGAGAAAGCGGTAGAGACGTTAGTTATGTAAAGACCAGCTGGCCAGCCATCAGGCAGTGAGGCCTGCAGCAGGACACTGAAGGTGAACACTAATGCGGCCATAGAAAGTCCCTCCAAGCCTAAAGTACCTCTCTACTCATTTAATTTAGTTGTGGGGATTTTCAGTCCATCACCAACCATTCATTCTGCAAAAATAACTGGCGTGAACATACAGGACTGCAAACACTGGATGTCCTGCTAACATTTAAGGACCTCAGTTTACTCAGACTCTGAGTTTTCACTGTATAATATATTTTTTCATACAGTGAATTAAATTGACTTGAATACATCTCTGATAAGTAGAACAGTAGAATCCAACATTTCTGCAAGAGCTCAACCTGATCTGGTTAACATCTCTCTGTCACCTCTGCTGATTTCATTGGGAGAGAATCACCCAAAGCTTGCAGCAGTAGACAGAGGGCACAATGAAATTTCTGCAGTCTTAAACTGGATTAAATTGCAGCTCTCATCTGTCATGACGACAGAGAATTGTTACTGGTATGGAGGATCCTCACAGGAAGTCTACTCCGGTCTGGTCCAGTCTGGCCTCGCCGCTCTCCATCCATGAAATTTAAATGAGAATGAAACAAATAGTAGACCAGGCAGTGAAAAACAGAGAGAAAGAAAGACAAACATGCAATCAGTACATTGCACTCAACAAGGACATTACCATGGCAACAACTACATATGAAACAGGTGAAGCAACCACTTAACCCTAGATACTGTAACCACAGCATTCACAGTAATGTACATTAGTACATTAGGTGGCCAAAGACTAGCCTAATCTCCGTCAGGATTACAGCGTTTGTGTGCACTACCGGGATACAGGAAGTGTACAACTGGACTACAGGAAGTATAAACCTGTAGTTGGAACGTTGCATCAAAATCCACTATTTTAACTACAAAGTTAAGTTTCTAAAACTGACACTACTGTGTCCAGCGCTGGTACTCTGGTTGAGGTTTGTTCCATTATGACGTTTTTTCCAGTTCCCCTATAAGGAAGCTGACTTGTGTCCGTGTGTGTCACTATTTTGAGGATCAAAATGGCATCAAAGTCCCAGGCAGACAAGAAGAACTGCATAGGACAGTTAGTACTTGTGAGAGTTGAGGATAATCCTTTTCTGAGAGAGCCTGCAAACACGGGACACATACAACAACCCTACAATAGCTTGATTTGGTGTCACATCGATTCCCAGTTTTGATGAAATATTTTGACATTTTAACACACCAAACAGATACTGTATGATGATGATACATCAGTTGGGGATCTTGTCAAAGTGTCTGAAACATGTGTTCTCCCTTTCAGGTTCAGCATGTGGCCTTGTGCAGACATACACCAGAGGAGGTAGAACTGTTTCAACACAGTTGTTAAGGCCTAACATAGCATCAGAACTCGACAGCATAACGTCATTGTTCAAAGGCGAAACCACTTACCCCCTAACTGGAATACTCCAATTATTACCGCTGAGTTGACTGCCAAGGATTATGCCAATCTAGCCAACAGGAAGTCCACCAGCATACAACGGTGACAGAGCTAACACTCTCCCTCCATTTGCAACCATGGACGACCCGTATCAGAACAATGTCAACCAGCAGGGGACTGACATCGGCGGAGAGAACCAGTACCCCACATACGGCGAGGGGGGAGGGCAGGAGGGCAGTGGCTATCCCTACCAGACAGACTACCCTCCACAGGAGGAGGACGCTGCCAGCGATGCCACCGAGGGCCACGATGAGGGCCAAGAGGAGCCGATGTACGAAGGAGAGTACCAGGGTATCCCCCACCCGGATGAGATCAAGGAGGCCCGGCGGGCAGCAAGGGCCGAGGCCAGGAAGAAGGCCCGCATGGCGGCTGAGGGCGACGATGAGGAGGACCTCCCGGAGCAGTATGAGAATATCATGGAGGACTGTGGGCACGGCCGGTTCCAGTGGACCCTGTTCGCCGTGCTGGGCATGGCGCTGATGGCTGATGGCGTGGATGGCTTTGTGGTGGGCTTTGTCCTGCCCAGTGCAGAGAAGGATATGTGCATAACGAACGCCAACAAGGGCATGCTGGGTAAGATGAGAAGTGGGGCCAATGCAAATCTAAATACTTACTCAGGAATAAAGCCATTCTGACCGGTATTAAGTACAGACCGGTATTAAGTTGTGTGGCTTTTTAAGGAGTGATTCATAAAAAGATTCAACAGAAAAAAAATCCCAATTGATAAGCTGGTAGATAGAAAATATTTTCAAAAATACACAGAATTTCCAGTTGTTTTCCTTCACTGAAAATTTTGTGATGCATGAAAATTGTAATTTGAGAACCCCCAGAGCTCCATCTCACCTTAAAGTTCATGTGAAGATGATGTGGCAGCTTTTTAACATTCATCCCATCTCCCTCATTTCCCTAACTGCCTTCCAGGGGTGATCATTGACACTGATTGATGGTGAACCTGCAGGTGAACTCCCAGAGACGTTGCTAAAGCTCTGATATTAACCTACTACAACTGTTCAAAGACGGGGTGCTTTGCATCATGGGCCGTGTAGCTGTCAGTTAGCCAGTAGGGGGGCCTTCTGCCTCATCAGACCCTGAGGACGCCTCGGGCCTGTCTAAAATTGAATTTACTTTATCTGCTGGCATAAATGGGATGGGCTGTGCAGTGGGTGGCCTGAAGATGATAATGTTCTGCCACGCACTTTTGTATGGTTTCCTTTTCTGCCGTTGATGTGTCAGTCCCCATCTTCATAGGCAACTAGCCCTTAAAAGTATGGAGAGCTCAAAAGAGGATGAGTCGAATGTCTTACAATCAAAAATGACCCATGGGCACAAAATCAATTGACCTTCCATTTGAATGATAACCATTATGCAGCATGAACCCAGAATTAGAGGTGACACTCCAGCTGTGCCATTCACAGAGCCTCAGCTGGGGTGCCGTTGGCCCCTGGACGTAGTGTCAGCTGCTACTGTGCTTTACAAGGACAGGGGGTTGGGAGTTGGGAGTAATCCTGCAGAAAGGTGCACACTATGTCCACACGTGCCCCATAAGCAGCTTACCCCCACCGTAATTAGGCGTGTGTAGTAAAACACAATCTAGGCTGAGAGGGCTGTAGAGACCACAGAAGAGCTGAACTATCACTGATGGTCGTAAAACTGATGAGCTCTGATAACATGCAGTATATGGGCCATGTCGTATAAATTCTCATTATACTATAAGAGACATCACAGCCCATCCGTTCAACTGACTAGAATATTCCATGGTTAAAGTCAAATTATGTAACTTTGGCTTTGTTCAGCTACTCTCAGTCTCTCTCTCTCTCTCTTTTCTCTCATCCTTCTCTTCTGGGAAACAACTGTGGGATTTCTTCCTCATGCAAACATGACCCTTTGTCCGACCGTTTAATGAACAATTGGACAAACTGAGCCCCCTTGTGGAAAAGATTGCACCTACTAGCAGCTTGGTTTATCTTGAACTTAAGTACCAATACAGACCTAATTAACTGTCAGGGTTCACCCAAAAAAGGCCCAGAATTGTACAATGAATTATACTTTAAGAAACAAAAATGTGTCTTTGTTATTTTACGAGGGCTTTGATTTGAACCAAAAGGGCTTTAATGTTCACAATATAAAAATAAATAAATAAACTCCCCTCATGTGTTTGTCTGGCAGGTTTGCTTGTGTACGTAGGGATGATGGTGGGGGCCTTTGTGTGGGGCGGCCTGTCGGACAAGATGGGACGCAGAAAGTGTCTGATCTACGTCCTGACGATAGATGTGGTCTTCTCCTTCCTGTCCTGCTTTGCCCAAGGCTACGGTTCCTTCCTCTTCTTCAGGTTCTGGTCTGGCTTTGGGTGAGTCACACTTCAAGTGAAGTTTCAGAAAACATGTTGTTTTCTAAATGTCATCTTAAAAATCAATTTGCATTCACAAGAGCAAGACACACAATAGAAGAGATACAACTTGATCTTGAAAGGGGCCAGATTCCCCTGTGCTCCAGTAACACCAGGACAGTGGTAAACACTTATCAAGGTCACCAATGCAACAAGATGGAAAGAAAAAAAGGAGGTGGAAAACTAGTGACAGACAAAAAGAAAACCTAGGTCTTTGGGAACTGTAGAGGAAATTTCCTGTCACCGGCTGAAAGGAAGTCACACGTGTTCTCACGTACTGTGGGTCAGCCATGTTACATTCTCACCTCGTTAACAAACTCAGGCCAAAACCCACTTCTTTTTCAGGATTATTGCAGGCCTGAGCTGTTCAGTGCATGCTTGTGGCCAAGACCACTTAAGTCTTAACACCAGCCAAGCCCTGAAACTTCAATTCCCGGTTCCTGAATTAGAACATTCAGCCTTTGTGTGTTAAGAACATTGATGAGTCCCACGTCAGTAATAAAAGCACATCTGCAGACAAGCTGTTCTCATTTGAGTTGCACAGAACCTCCCAGAACCGCAAGGTCAAAGAGAAATCACACCCTGTTTCTTTGTGCGTGCACATGTTCTATTCACACCAGACAATGTTGAATAGGTTTTCAGAATTGCAGAGTTCAGATGTTGTTTTTCTCCTGCAGGATTGGAGGCTCCATCCCCATCGTGTACACCTACTACTCTGAGTTCCTGCAGATGGACAAGCGTGGGGAGCACCTGAGCTGGCTCTGCATGTTCTGGATGCTGGGGGGGCTGTATGCCTCCTTCACCGCATGGGGCATCATCCCCCACTATGGTAGGAGTCCCTAAAATAGGGGGATGAGGAGGAGAAGGATGAGAGTGATGATTACAATTGTAAAGATGATGACAGTGATTGTGAAAAGGGTGACTCATTTCAAGGGTGACCAACTCTAAACCAGCTGGTAAACATTTTTTGTGTGTTTTCCTTCAACAATCCACATGAACCAAGACTAGATTTGAATGCCATTTCCTTGTTGATGAAGTTCTATGACATTTTGATGGGGTTACCGGTAGTGTGGACCAGAGGGCTTAGAGGAAATGAAGACCCTGTGTTGTGTTGTGCTGCACTGCAGGCTGGGGCTTCAGCATGGGGAGTGAGTTCCAGGTCCACACCTGGCGGGTGTTTATCCTGGTGTGCATATTCCCTGCCCTGGCGGCGCTTGTCGGGCTCATTTTCATGCCAGAGAGCCCTCGCTTCCTCCTTGAGGTGAGCGCACTGGAGACCATGGCCTTGATGAAGCTGCCATTGTGCTTAATGTAAAAGGCATAATGGAATGTCTGAGCATGTGTGTGCTGGAGCATGTGTTTGTTAGTGTACTGTATGTTTTCTGCTTTGTGTGTGTGTGTGTGTATATGTACAGTGTATATAATTCTGAAGGCATCAGGTGCCTACTGTTGAAAACTGATGAGTCATCATCGGTCACTGGGCCTGTTCCTTCTGTGAATAACACCAGAATCACACAGGCATGCTATCTGACAAGGGCTTGTAAACCTGGGACATAAACACTCCACAAAACTAATACATGGTCCTGTATATCACAGCCCAGCGTGGCTGGATGCAGTACTGCGATGCTGACAGCTTGCACCTGTGTTTCTGTCAGAGCGCCAGACACGACGAGGCCTGGATGATCCTCAGGCAGGTCCACGACACCAACTGGAAGGCCAAGGGAGAGCCTGAGAGGGTGTTCACAGTGAGTTCAAACTCACACTGTACACAACAACAGCTTGTAAAATAGATTACTTTGAACATGACAAACTTGTGTCTGAAATTGTTTTTTCTCATTTCCCTCAGACCTGTTGTTGAATCTCAGCCTAATGTTGCCGACATGTTTACAGGTAGCCACTATTAAGACTCCTCAGACCCAGGAGGACGAGTTCATAGAGATCCAAAGTGACACCGGCACTGCCTTCCAGCGCTGGACTGTCCGGCACACGACCATGCTCAAACAGGTGGGCCAATCACAGCGTGCCAGGAAGTAAATGGAGACGTGTTAGGCATCATTGTATGCCATGGATGTGTGATCCTTCATGACGATACATTTGCAGTCAGGATGAATGCTTTTGTGTTTCCAATCGCAGGTCATGCAGAATATGATGTCACTCGCAGCACCAGAACTGCGACTGCAGGGATTATTCTTGGCCATTGTCTGGTTCACCCTGGCCTTCAGGTGAGGATTACCACATATGTGGCACAGAAGATACACTGGACAACTGGATGTCTGAATGAATGATTAAATGCATGAAGGAACCCTCACTAACACAGTAGATCCATCAGCCCCCTCCTAAATGACCTGGTAATGGTCATCTGCTGTGAGAGTAACGGTGGTTCTGCATTTGTCTCAGCTACCATGGCCTATCTGTGTGGTTCCCTGACATGATCAAGTACATGCAGTACGAAGAATATGAGTCCAAGGTCAAGCTCTTCCACAGAGAACGAGTGGAACGATTCCACTTCAACTTCTCGCTGGTCAACCAGATCCACAAAGAAGGAGAATACATCCATGACAGGTAAGTCAGGGATACGTACAATTTCTTTCAACATATTTCCTAAGACATTTCTAGAATAAGATTTCATCACATTCACTTACGGTAAACTGCTGTGATGTTTCATTTTAGGTTCATGAACATAGAAATCAAGTCTGTGAAATTTGAGGATTCTCTATTTGAAAATTGCATCTTTGAAGACATCAAGTCAACTAATACTTATTTTGAGAACTGCACCATAAAAAACACCATGTTCTACAACACAGGTACAGAATTCTGTGCCGAAGGATTATGTACATTTCCAATATTTATAACTCTCCACCTGGATCATATTTTTGGTGGTTGATTGTTATGTTTTTTCTTGTGCAATATGCAGATCTTTGGCAAGAGAAGTTTAAAGACTGTCGACTGGAGAACACAACATTCCTTCATCCGAAGAAAGGCTGCCATCTGAATTTTCAGGAGGAGAACGATATTGTCGTTTACATGGTCAGCTTCCTGGGTAGCCTGGCAGTGTTGCCTGGCAACATCATATCTGCCCTCTTCATGGACAAGATAGGAAGGATAAAAATTATAGGTGAGCAAGGAAGAAGATTTAAGGAGTTTTGAGACAAAAGGTCTATCAGAACTGGAGAGGTGCTCAAGAATTCCGGGAGATTATGTTGTTAGGAGGGGGTTTGGTCTCAACCTCTTCAGTGTATCATTACCCCTCTTTTTCAATATCTGTCACTCTCTTTGTCACTTTCTCTCTCTTTCTTCCCTGTCTTCACAGGGTTCTCTATGCTAGCATCCTCTGGATGCTCCTTCCTCCTGTTGTTAAGCTTCAGCCCGGGGGCCGTTATATGTTGGCAGTGCCTCTTCTATGGAACCAGTGTGGCAGCTTGGAATGGCCTGGAGGTCATCTCAGTTGAGCTCTACCCCTCAGCTAAAAGGTAACTCTCAACAGACCAAATCTTCTGTTGTAGAATCATAATGAGCATAAAACTCTTCTTCGTAACTGTCAAATATTTGGTGTAGAGTTTTCATGAACTTGTGAAAGGAGCATTGTCTGACCATAATTGTCTGTCTGTCTGTCTGCAGAGGGACAGCATTCGGTGTCCTGAATGCTCTATGCAAATTTGCCGCCATCATGGGCAGTTTCATCTTTGCCTCCTTCATTGGCATCACCAAGATCATCCCCATCTTCCTGGCTTTTGCCGCCCTGGTCTGCGGCGGCCTCCTGGCTCTCAAGCTACCCGAGACTCGGGAGAAAATCCTCTCTTGAAAAGCCAAAACTTCCAAAGCCTACTGAGCCAAAACAAGCGCTTTGTAAATATAGTTTAACTGTGATCCAGTTGGGAGAAAGACATGATCCTCGTAAAAGAGGATGAGTATTGCATGGAATTTCTGTTTGGTACACCTCCCCACTCCATACCCCCAAAATGTCCTTCCACCTGTGGGTTCATACATTCTTTGTTCAGCCTAAAACCTTGTCCAACAACATGGAGAACATGTTCACCCTTTATTTGGTATGTCCTCTGCATGTGGAATTAAATTTAAGGAATATAAGGTGACATGATCTTTATCATACTTGAAGAGCATTAGAGACAGTTTTACCATGTTGTGCTTTGATTAAAACTGCATTGTTTTCTGAAGACTGTTTGGAGGATCTGGAAATGACAAAGGTTTCAATGTTTTACAACTTTATAGCATTCTGAACCAATTTTCAAGTTATCTGTTTTTCCATTGAATCAACGTTTGTTTGGTAGTTTAATTACGTAAGACGTTTCTGTGCTATGTTCTGTCATCTATTTAGGTGTTTGAATTTCCACATTAATTCTATTTTTCTAGAGACCAATTGTCTGTTCTCAGCTTGTCATGTCACTGAAAGTCAATCACTTCTGCTCATCAGTATCAGCTCAACACTTTTTATGTTCCTATTTAATACATTTTGAACATTGATAGCACAAATAAAATGTAAATCATAGGCTTGAATACATCTGTAGATGTATCAATATCTGTTGTCTTGTTTTGATTCTATACCATAGAATCAGTTATGTAACTGTAGAGCTGTGTATTAGATGTTGATTTGTTTAATCAGTCTTTTCTGTCAAACCTTGCCATGATAAGGAATTGTATTGTTTTTTCTAAACTAATTTCAAACTGTGATTTTAGACATTTTGATATCATGATCTATTTTTAAAGCTAATTTAACTGAATTGCTGCATTTACAACAACATGTATCAAGATTTCTAAGGAACACATGACTTGATTGAACTGTGTGTGTGTGTGAGTGGTTAAAATCCCCCAGAAAGGTTTTATTTACTCTATATTTTAGTTTTACTACCAAAGTTGTAATTGTTGTTGTACATAGACCCGTGTATATTAGTTAACATGCTGCAACATCCTCTTGTGTGTATAATATTGTACATGTCAAAGGCACACTTCTCACAGCAATCTTTATTTCTTTATTTCTATAGCTAACAGTTGCCACCCAATGTGGACCTTTTATGTGGCTGTATTCTTGGGAGTTAGCCTTACCCCTGACATATACCTGACAAGCAGGACATAACCTCAAAGCACCACTTATCTGTAAACACAATCTGATTTAAAGGAAACACAAATGAAGGGTCAGCGTTTTGATTTTAGTGGACCTAGAGTTATGGAGTCTGAAGGCTTGTTTGTTATCTTCATTTCACAAATGAAATTGAGAGACAGGAATGGACCTTTACTTCTTTGTTTTGTTCTGTGATGGATAAAAAATAAAGAAAATGAACTTACATGACAACTGTGATTTCTTTTATTTCATGTTATTGTAGAAAAGGCACAGAAACATTTACACTCGTTTTTGTTGAAGTCAACCTGATCGATCTCCTCTTGAACTCGACATCTAAATGATCTCACAGCACAAAATCACAATCAATCTTTCACAAAATCAGCATGGGCAATATCTTTCGACATAAGATCCTGTATCGGTATATCGGTTTCTCATATTAGAGCAGTGAAAATTAGTTTGACTCTCTTCAATGTGCTCTGTTCCCATGAGTTGGGAAGATGAATTTGAGGGGGCACTTGTAAAAACATGGCAGCACACAAGTGTGAGCGAGTGACACCAGTAGGAGGATTGTGTTGACTCTAGCAAGGGTGTGAAAGAGACCCCGCTAATCCGTTTACCAGTAGTACTTGCCTGGGAGCACGTGTGAAATAGTAGAATGAAGTGAGAATGGGATGCTACTCTTTCTCATGAACTCCATGCCTTAGAGTAGAAAGTAGCACTACATTATATTTAGATAGTTAGGACAGTCAAAATGTACATTTTACTGCAAATGACTTTTTGAAATGCAATATACCAAGTTTTTTGATCACCTTTTTCTTTAATTATACCTGGTCGTCAACAACAAAGAATTCTAGGAGTGATTTTTGGGGAAGCACGTTCTTGATTCATTTAACTATTACATCATTTAAACAGTAGCTTCCTTAACAATGTAATTTTCAAGTAAAACATGTCACCAAAAATACCATAAAGAATGATCAGAATAACAATGGGTTTTTTTGCCATGAAAGTTCACACAGGCAAGGAATTTACTGTGGCAGGAAGGTGCATACATGATGTCAGTCTTTCAACAATGAGACACAATTTACAGCATGCCTGTATTTTACCCTGCTCTCTACCATGTCCTCCAGTCTATCATCAAGGAGCTTGTTATGTTTCACACCCAGGGTGGAGAATGTTTCACTCCCCACACCTCGCGGTTCTCACAGGAATCCACTGGGCAAGCATTTCAGCTCCAGACAATACCAAGGTAACAGACCCTCACAACAGCAGGTGACTATTTGAAATCAACAGTTATAAATTTGAAACCAACAAACAAAAAATTGTACATTGTGTGAACACGTCATGACAGACAGGTTTGATTGTAGGCAAATTAATCGGATCCATCATTGATGCCAATTATAGACGAGGGGAGGATGGGAGTTTGAGTAGGAGATGGAGACAAGGAGATGGGTGCCAGACCCAGACCCTCCCGGGTTGTGGTTGGCTGAAGGTGCCAAACTCCCGCACAGTCTCTCACAGTTCATGTGGCATGCAGGGTGGGCGCCAGTTTACTCAGGGTCATGTCTGTACCACAGGGTCACACGGAGGTTCCACACTCAAACCTAAATACTTACTAAAATGCTCATTAAAAAAACTTACCATACAAGCCAAGGAATTCAAAGATACATTTTCATTCATGTTTGTTATTGTGAAAGCAAACCACTCCTAAAAATGAAGTGATCTATATTATAAATAATTTAATGTGTAAAATATTACACAAAGAGATATTACACAACAAAGAAAAATCTGCTTTACGTTCTTGTTGTTTTGGATTATATGTACACAGTTTAAGAAGAACTGATGCAATTGAAAAATTGAATCACTGATAACCTGTTGTTTTTCTGATCCAGCACTTGGGTGAGGTGAAGGGGTCACAACACAACATGGTGGTCAGAGGTCAATTCCTACATGAGAGTGGGAGACAGAAAGTAGGAGGTAGAGAGAAAGAGAGAGAGGGAGTGGAGGTGACATTGTTTTCAGAACCACTCTTCTTCTCCTCTCTCACAGCCCATGTGTGAAGTCACACCTCTGACTGGTGGCTTTAAACCCACTGTGCCCAAGCCACTGTGTTCCCCCCAGTGGCAAATCATAATGGCATCTAGCACCTCAAGTGTAATTGGGTAATAGAGGTTATTATACTTCATTAAGCATCATTAGGACTCCCTGTACTTAGGCCTTGAAATACTGCTGCAGCCTCACCAGATCTCCTTGACAGGTTGCCTGGTAACAGAGTCATATTTTGTGGCTTTGATTTTAAACTGGGACAAAAACCTCCATATTGTTTGTATCTATTCAGATGAGATGTGCCTGTTTGATCAAATAAAAATACAAAAACTGCTTGAAATATGAGACAAGACCACATCCTTGGGCATCTGACTTTATCTCTGAGCAACAGTGGATCAAAGCCAGTCACAAATTCCCCCAAAATGTGCAAAGTAGATTAAGACAGCAGCAGAAATGAAGTAAAGAAGCAAAACTGTTTGTTGTTTTGAGCAGGGGTCAGAACTCACACTTCCACTGCTGCGAGAGAGGCAAAGAGAGAGAGAGAGAGAGAGAGAGAGAGAGAGAGAGAGAGAGAGTGAGGAGGGGGGAGGGGAGAGGGGAGCCAGTCAGCACAGTGGGGCAGCTTTTGACAGGGAGAGACAGTGATGGCTTGGGAGAGGCTGCAGAGGTGTCACTTCACACGTCCGAGTCCCAGCCTCGCTCGGACATATAAACCAGAGAGGACTGAGCTGAACAGCACTCACCAGAGCCACACAGAACACGTCTCCACTCTCCCTGACAACATGAACACCTCCTCTGTGCCTCTACTCAACTACAGCCTCCAGCAGTACCAGTGGAGCTGCCCCAGCTCTGACTCTGACATCTACAGCATCTCATCCCCAGAGACCGCGTCCCCTGTGCCCTCCATGGACTACAGCCTTTCCCCTGGCTACTACCAGCCCTCTCACCCCTCCACCGCCCCTAGGGCCAGGACTGGAGTCTCAGAGAAGCCCCAGTCCTCATCATGCTCTCCCACAGGACCTGGGAGGAAGACGGCAAGATCCAAGACCCGTGTGAGGAGCAAACAGAGGGAGAGTGCCAGTGAGAAGGAGAAGCTGAGAATGAGGGATCTTACCAAAGCCCTTCACCATCTCAGGAGCTACCTGCCTGCCTCAGTGGTCCCAGCAGGACAGACCCTGACCAAGATTGAGACCCTGCGGCTCACCATCCGCTACATCTCCTTCCTATCGGCCCAGCTGGGCCTCAGTGAGGATGTGGGGGACAGCTCTGCATGTGAGACCACCCCAGAGATCCTGGGATACTTCCAATGCAACTCCATGGTGGGGAAGTGGACCCAGGGACAGAGCCAGAAGCAATACCATGCTCAGTGTTCCACACAGAGCCAGCCTGGGTCAGAGGAGCATTCTGGGGAGTGTAGTTCTAGAGCAGACCTGGATCAATTCAGTGGACAGTACACAGCGATTATGCAAGGGGATCTCTTCAACTCAAGTATAGAGTCTTTTCTGCAGTCTCCACAGACAACACAGACCACACCACCGTCATGCCAGGTATGTATTTGTGTGGATAATTGTAAAATACTTTCAATCAACTTACGATTTTAACGAATAACACACTGATTGTCACTTTCATGACATGTCTTCTATGCATACTAATTCATTAATCTTCTCCCTTTCCACAGATGTATGGTAAACACTTCTGCAGTCAACTGGTCCCTGATGAGTTCTGGGGTTGAAATTCTACAGGGTCATTACTAGTGGATCTAATGAAGTACAACCTTCATGGGATAAAGGACAACAGTGCCTAGTAATACCATAATCATAGTACTGTACCAAAATACTGCCTCATTTTGACTGAAGTAATTTATTTCTTTAATATAATGTTATTTATTCAGTTTTATGAAATGTTCCATGTAAATACTGTAATATATATCAATCTTTTTATACTCATATTTATAATTAAAGGAATATTTAAAAAAAAACTTTACCTTTTATTGTATGTATGGAGTTTATTATTGCGTTAAGTATGAAATTATGTTTTATTTTTGCCAATAAGGCAGCCCATCTGGACCGCCTGAGTCGAGTCAGTAAAACATGAGTTTGGTTCCCTCTACTGGTCATGGAATCCCTGACATACCGCCGTCACCTTTTGCAATGAGGGTGCCAAGTAGTCAACTATTCACAGGAAAGACTTCTATCATCAGTTTCAAGTTTCAAGTGTTATTGTCAGGTGCACAGAACAACACAAGGTCAGACTGGGCACTGAAATTATTGGGACAAGACAACGCAAGCAACCTAGCATTACATAACATATAAGTACTAAGAACATAGATTACATATATGATAATCTCAAATAAAATATAATAAAATAATAGTAATAAACATCCTAATATACCAAAAAAAGAATGAAATATACAATAATACACATCACGCACTAATACATATAATGGCCTATACTAGCCTTATAGACCTATAATAACCTAAAACAAGACCTACACTAGCCTAATAGTACAATATTGAGCTGAAAGTGACACTGTGTGAAGTGACTAGAGAGAAATGTATCAAGGTCCATATCAATGTCCATTCAGAAAGCCTGATGACCCTTGGATAGTAATCTATGATGAAATCTCCAGGTTTGCTCAAAGTAAAAGGCAACATATGTTTGAACTGAAACAGTTTGAACTGAAAGTCAACAGACTATGGCTCACAATGACAGGTAGAGGGTGAGAGTTCATAAGAAGAAGCTGGATCAGCATGACAGTATATGTTACCTGTTACACATGCCCTAGTATAAAGATAACAATTAAATGATTAAAACAGAACTCTACCGACCTTTGAACACAATGGTAGAATGTTCCATGATACAAACTCAACCAACGCAACATCAGCATGTGGACAGGTCAAGCACTAACTGCTGAGGGACTCTCTCCCCCTCTCAGATCAGAAGGTGCGATCAGATGAAGATCAAGCTGACCTTGAGCATCTTTGTTAATGAACCCACGTAAATAAAGGATGGGTCATTGGCGCCGCTGTGTCTAGACCAAGACAACTTCTCACAGCATTTTCTCCACCCCCACCTCCCGCTAATAGCTCTCTGATAACAGTGGAATGAAGTTTAGCATGCAAACAGAAACTAAGATCTGCATATCAAGAGAATATGGCAGAGTCAAGGTGTTCTCTTTGCCACATAGCTGTAGTACTTTTGAAGTGTTAATAGCCAGATCAATACACAACCTAATCAATTCCCTGAGCCCTTTCATTATGGTAAAACTGCTCTTTGAGGGAAGGACATGTTGATTTGTGTAATGATCACATACAAGCAAACAAAGAGATGGCTAATTTGGTTAGATAAGTGAGGATGTAGAAGCTTAGGTCCTCTCAGAACTTGTGATCAGAAGAGAGAATGTTTAAGACTTGAGCTGGTGAAAGCGTATCGGAAATAATAGTAAGAAGTGGGAAGCAGTTTAAACCAAACAATGCTATTGATGCTGCTACACTCAACCATCTCAGGTTTTTACTAACATGCTCATGTTCTCTTTTTGCTCCAATTTCATTTTAAGTAGCATCAAATCACACACCACCTGACTCAGTAACACGTGTACTATACACTGTGTATATAATGAATACATACGTATGAGTGCATTGTGTACATACACTTTGCAGGGCTGTAGGTTTATTTTTAATCGTTTTTTTTTTTGGGGGGGGGGGCAAGGAAAAAGTATTTTGTTGTATTTTCAATATTTGTGACAACACCCTAAACTTGAAATAAAAACGGTTTAGACTCAAAAACCACACATCTTTGAAGCGGTCACAGATCCAATACACTTGCCAGTCTTCTTTCCATATGCTGTAAATAGTTTAATCTATACCCACATTCTGTTTCGGAACTTAAGGTCAAAATAAGTCTATGGTTTTGCTCAACATTATTGAGACAAAAAAAAACATTAAAAGAAAACTGATAGTTTGTCATACTTACAAAAAGACCAACAATAAATGCACTTGAATGTGACCAAAAAACATCAGCATATATATGGGTTGTATCGTTAAAAGCCATGCTCCATAAAAATGGGGGTTATTGTGGGAATTGCTTCTCCCTCTCCAGATGACACCTGTCAAGGCTGCCATTGTGTCACCTCACACACCACAGCCCGAGAGTGAGGGAGGGAGAAAGAAAGAGAGACCAAATGAATCTATTAAGATTTGTTTTAATCCGCAGTGTCCCTTAACATTTTTCAAAATAATGATATTCTACTGTCACATTAAATCGGTCATGATCCATGAATGACATTTTAAAACACGTTAAGGTGTTCACATGAGGCCAGCCATGTGTGACTGCTTCACACAGTTGAGCTCGGATCAAGACCAGGAGTCAAATGTGACACGGTAGACTGCGGGAATGTTCTCCAGGTACTAGTTCCACCATCCTGCTGGCCCCCACCTCTGACAGCACAGTGGGGGCTTTCATCCTGAGGAGCAATGACAACTATAACATAAAAGAATATGTTCAAAAGGAAGTGTGGTTGTCAGTCAGTTTCATTCATGCTGTCACAAACAAAGAGCTTTGTATTCTACTGGTTTTTTTCTCTGTAATTGCAACTAAATTGATTCAATTTGAGTTTAAAATCGAATTCATTTTGTTTTAAACCAATTGTAAAAATGTCTGTTCTTATCAGAGCACATGGAGCTCATCAGAACATGATTGACAAGGCCTTCCTGCATTCTTACTTCCAGTAGTGTGAGATGAACATTATCATGACCGATCATCAAATTTGTCCTTTGCAAGATTAAGGACTGGTACAGGACTGGTATCATTACCCTGTGGATTAGTTGAGCACATCTCTCTACTCTGCACTCAGATTCCCAAGACAGCAGTCACGATCCGGGCTCCTGTCCAAACAGTGAAGAGGTGTGAACCTCTTACACATTACAGCTGGCACACTTATCTGTTTCAGGGAGGGGTGGGGGCTCAGACAGAGCAGGAAATCTGGAGGATCTACTGATGAGAGCTGGATGCTAAATCTCACTTAAATCTAAGGTGATAAATGTCCAGTGATTTGAAATGAGCTCTTTTGAATCGAATACACTGAGCTAATGAAAGTAATTCAAGCTTATCCAACTTGATATGCAGGCTTACAAGCTTAACCCACATAATAACACACACTTTGTCAAAGTCCTGTAGGAGAATATCTGGGGCCAGATTTTATTGACCACAGTATCTGTCATTGAAAACAATGTATTGCTATGCAGCACCTAGTTATATAATAATATGCAGGGTTGAGAAGCTTCTCTCTTGTTTGACAGTCAGGTAGAAGCCACCGTCCTTTAGGGCTGTAGTGCGAATCAGTCTAATTTATTTTCCAAGCTGAAGCTGCCAGTCACACCTTGTCCATGAGCTGTGCTCTTTCCCATGGTCCCCCCTCCCTGGGTGTCATCTCTGCCCCAAGATCTTCCCAAGCCCAGAAGTGGCTGGCAGAGGTGCAACTTCGCACCTCGCATCTCATATATGGGGCAGGCTCCCCAGTCCTCCTCACTACTTTCAGTCTGCCTTTACAGAGACACAAAACAGAACAGCTTTATTTCATTTCTCCAGAAAGCCTCCAGCTCCTACAACAGCCATGGACATGTCCACCTCCTGCTCTCCAGTGCAGCTCCAGGATGCCAGTTCTCTCTTTTTCGACTGTCAGGACCTGCTGAAGCAGGCCTACGATCCCAGCTCAGATCCGGGCTACTTCAGCTGCTGCAGCAGCCTGTCGCCAACCTCCTCCGTGGACTCCTTCTGCTTCTCTCCCACCTCCCTCCCCTATGGAGCCAACAGACAGGAGCCGCTGGACTGCTTAATCTATGGTAGCCCAGTCTCTGAGGTCAAGGAGGAGCCCCAAACCTTGCCCATCCAGGAAGCTTGCACCAGGAAGCCCCGGTCCAGGTACCCAGGAAAGAAGCGCCAGACGGCTAGTGAGAGAGAGAAGCTGAGAATGAGGGATCTGACCAAAGCCCTCCACCATCTCAGGAGCTACCTGCCCGCCTCAGTGGTCCCAGCAGGACAGACCCTGACAAAAATTGAGACCCTGCGGCTCACCATCCGCTACATCTCCTTCCTATCGGCCCAGCTGGGCCTCAGTGAGGATGGCCTCTGTCAGGGGAACACTGGAGCTGGGACCCAGAACCTGAGCCAGACCCAGAACCTGAGCCAGACCCAGAACCTGAGCCTGGGCCAGAGTCATTCTGCTTCTGGTTACATCGCACAGGAACCCTGCTATGATGCTATGGAAGCAGTGGATGAGATCTTCTCCAACCAGCAGAGCTCCACTACTCCTCACTTCTCCACTCTTCCACAATCTTATCAGGTATGTTCAGAAACATCCAATCTCCCGTCAAAATAATTTTGGACATTCTTTGTTGTTGCCTTAAATATAGGAGATTTAAAAAAATATGTTCTATTGTGTACATTCTCATTAGCTTGTATACCAATTCTATTTAAGATGATGTCAGACAGCTCACCATCCATGTTCTCTGTCTTTTCTCAGATTCCCACAAATGTGTACTATTCACAAACCACAGCTCAGGACCACTGGGCGCCACAACAACAGCAGCAGCAGCTCATCTTCTCTGGACACTGCTAAATATCAACTAGACTCTCAAACATCACCAAGCCTCACAGAGGAAAGACACGATGAACTTTTATGCAGAATTTTGTACAGAATTAAGTTATTGATGCTTTTGTATTGTAATTATAATTGTAACTTATTGGATTCACTTCATGAAGGGAGAATAAAACAATCTTTATTTAAAAATAATTGCTTGAGTATTGACAAGTTTTATTGGAACTGAAACAGTTCGAAACAATACAGTGATCACATTTTACAAAGTTTAGCTTGCGCACTGACAAAGCCTGTTGAAGTAACTGGCTCTGTCAGTCTTTATTCCTACCCTAGACACACTTGAGATTGATACAGGGACATAACATAAACATCCAGTCTGCCATGATGACTCTAAAGTGCTTAACAGGACCATCACATCAAGGCTAAAGACCCTGAGGAAAGACCCCCACTGGGTTAGCTGTCAGCTGGGCCGGCCAGAGGGCTAATCGTCACTTAGGGGTCTTTTTATGTCTGTGCTCAGTAAACATTGTCTTTGCCTAAAGCACAGCAGGACACCCATACTGATACACATTTGTCCCCACACACAAGTCCCCAATACAGCAACGTAATCATGTCAAGATGCAGATTGCTGTCATGCTATCTTTATCATGACAAACTCATTCTTTTGCACCATTCTGGCAGTTTAAGCCTCTTTAAAAACACTAGCTTGACGTGATAGAATGTCAGTCATTGTGAGAGGGCCTGCATTGAGGGAAATCTTACATTCTGAGAGACGTGAACTTCGGCAGTTGTTTCTTGAGGAAGTATCGTTAACTGAGTGTCAGGCTGGGAGAGGAGATCCACAGAAAAGGTGATGTAACAGCTGCCAGATGAGAACGGCATGACCTACTCAAACACACGATGACTTCAATTATTTTACAGTAAAACCTTTAAGAGTGCAAGGATCCAAACACGTGACAGTAGACAGACGATGTGTGTTCTGATCTTTAATCCTGGCATGTGAACCAACATACATTTGTGAGTTTCATTTGATTTCTCTTTAGTTTTTTTTATTGTCCGATATTTCAGCTGCTCTCAGAGCCCTAATTCTCAGATAGAGAGGTCTATAACACAAGTGACAAGTAACACACACTGTGGTGAATAACACCCACATCCACCTCCATTCCACAGGAAGCAATTAAGTGGTAGAGTATGTTGTATGTCACATCATTGCTTCCTGTCTCAATGTAGTGGACAATGGAATGCAATAGAATGCAGTCAAGGTTGCAAATAACTGGAATCTGTGGAAAACAGAAATAACATGTTGGTGCCATCTGTCTCAAAGTGGTAGAACATAATGAAAAAGGACCCCCCAAAAAACTAATGAATGGACTTTGCGGGGAAACTAAGAAATAGTGCAATTCTAATTTCAGTTTAGAAACTTGACTCAGGAGTTGATACTATACAATAGGCAAAAGCAACAAAAAACTTCAAACATGTCTGTGGCCATCCTACTTACAGAGAGTGGGTGTGTATGTTCAAATATTCTGACTAAACATGATCATATTTTGTGCATTTTGTGTAAGGGTGTATGACCATGAATTGTAGTCTACTTCAACAATATATGCTGGAAGATGATAGATGCATATATAAACTGGCAAATTAATTAGTCCAGTGAGTTTTCTTGTCCACATACAGTCTCTTACCTTGTTCAGTCTTATCATGTTTGCCATGTCACTGTTGCATCCCCTTAACCTTTCGCCTTGTTTTATATTGGTTATGCTATCAGTCATTAGCTTGACAAAGCAAACCCTGTGTGAAAGTCCTTTCTTTGTAAGAAAGAAGCTGTAAAGTTCATTACCAGTCCATAAATAGGCACAGAAGAACAGTTGAACATAAGTAGCCGGAGTAGCCGAACACATTCTGTAAGTAAAACCATATTTAGCTCTCTCAACCAATTCTGAGCAACGACAATATCAGGTTGTATATACAGTAGGAGCAATACAGACTACTCATGTGTTGAAATTCCTGTCCCTGTTCTCTGTATTTAGTGTGAAAGTAGTCTTTTAAAACTGAAACCGGAGCAGACACCTCATTCACCATTGTGGAAAGTTGGATTATCAGGTACACAACTCTACCAGCAGAACTACCAATGCATAATCAAAATACCTTGTCCCTGTCTTATTTTGAAATCATCAGTGTGCCATTAAAATGAATAACATCTGATTTCACTTTTACCTCTCGCACCAAGACATGCAGCGGGTTCAGTTATTCTCCACCATCTTCCTGTTCTTCTCTCTATCTGTTGTCCATGGTGGGAAAGTGTTGGTTTTCCCAGTGGATGGCAGTCACTGGCTGAACATGAAAGTTATCATTGAAGAGCTCCATTCAAGGGGCCACACCGTTTCAGTTGTGCGGCCATCCGACAGCTGGTATATCAAGGAAACCTCTCCTTTTTACACGTCAATTACCCTCGATATAGCAGGGGGATTTGACGAGGACTTTATCAGCACATTTGTCTCTCAGTTGCTGGAGATCCAGAGAGGAGGGAGATCCGCCTGGGCTCATTTCAAGCTGGAAATGGAAACGATGGAGAAGACTCAGGAGATGCTTGAGAAAACGTCAAACATGGTATCACACATGTTGGAGAACCAAGGGCTGATGCAGTCTCTGAGAGATGCTAAGTACGATCTTTTTCTGACTGACCCAGCCATGGGAGGTGGAGTCTTCCTGGCTCACTCCTTGGGTTTGCCGCTGGTGTTCAACGTGAGATGGACTATTAAGGGGGAGGGGCACTGGGCTATAGCTCCCTCTCCCCTCTCATATATCCCCATGACAGGCACAGAGTTGTCAGATAACATGAGTTTCCTCCAGAGGGTTCTTAATGTACTGGCTTATGGCATGTATGAATTACAGGCTGCCGTGTACGTGAAACCTATTTTTTCTGATTTAGCACAGCGCTTCTTTGGTCCTGACGTGGACTACTTCTCACTGTTTCAAGCTGCTGACCTGTGGCTCATGAGAGTTGACTTTGTGTTTGAGTTCCCTCGTCCCACCATGCCTAATGTTATCTACATGGGAGGGTTCCAGTGTAAACCTGCCAAGCCCCTTCCTCAAGATCTGGAGGAGTTTGTTCAGAGTTCTGGAGAACATGGAGTCATTGTCATGTCTCTGGGGACTTTAGTTGGAGAGCTCCCTCAAGATTTAGCTGATAAAATAGCAGCTGCTTTTTCTCAGCTTCCCCAGAAGGTGATCTGGAGGTACAAGGGCAGCAGGCCAGCTACCCTGGGCAACAACACCCTAATAGTGGACTGGATGCCACAGAATGACCTACTAGGGCACCCCCAGATAAAGGTATTTGTGGCTCATGGAGGAACCAATGGAGTTCAAGAGGCTCTGTACCACGGGGTTCCAATATTGGGACTCCCACTGATTTTTGATCAGCATGACAATCTGATGAGAATCGAAGCAAGAGGAGCGGGAAAGATTGTTGACATTTACACCATGGACAGAGAAATCTTCCTCCAAGGCCTTCAGGAAGTGCTGAATGAGCCTTCCTACAGGCTGAATATGCAGAGACTCTCCAGGCTCCACAAGGACCAGCCAATGAAATCCCTGGATAGCGCCCTCTTCTGGATTGAGTTTGTCATGAGACACAAAGGTGCTTCTCACCTTCGTACAGAGTCCTATAAAATGCCCTGGTATGTTTACCACTCAATAGATATAATGGCGTTGTTACTCACTATTGGAATCATAAGTATGTTGATTTTTGCTGCAGTATTGAGGTCTTGCTTCAGGATGTGTTTAAAGAGAAAAATAAACAAGAATATAGCTGCAAGCAGCAATGTGGTGGCCAAGCAGGTCAGATGACCCAGAAGAAACTTTCGACATCTAGTGACTGCGGTTTACCTGGCTTTTTTGCAGTGGCTTATAGTCTCGCTAAACAGAGAATCAGAGACATGACAAGCTTGTCAGCTTTGGCTGGATTTGAACCTCTGACGTTGCCAGGACACCAATTTATCCTAGTGAGCTATTCTCAGTGCTGGAAATCAGCTTTCAGTGACTGCGTAAAAATATACAGAATTTTTCCTGTGGCAAGCGGTTGTCAGATTTGTCCCAAGTTTAAACAGCTGCAATTCAGTCCTATTTTGATATGTCAATGTGATTGTGGTCTGAAGATAATCTGTGTAAAAGTTGGTGAATATTTGATACATTTTGAGTAGGACAAAAACGTTTTATTAATTAATGAAAATGGCGGCATCAATTTGGCTGGTATCACAAGTTAACATGTGTCAGACATGGGATCGCCCCCCTAGAGGTTAGAGGACACATATCTGTAAAGCACAATAAATCTGACTCTTCTTGAGTATAGATCTCCTGAGATTGAAACATTATCATCACCATTATGATTATACTGTTAGACAGCTACTGTGGCATACCTGGCTTCACTAAACAGATAAACAAGTATCATGACATGCGTGATGACTTTGGCTGGATTCGAACCTATGACCTTACACTTCAGAGGAACCCGTCTTATCCCAGTGAGCTATTCTCAGTGCAAGGAATTACTGTGTTCAGTTACTAATTCACAAAAAGTAAGCCGTTTTTCCTGTGGGAAGCGTTGTCAGATTTGAACCAAGTATAAAAAGTTGTAATTCAGTCATATTTTGACAAATCGAGGTGATTGTAGTCTGAAAATGATTTGATTACATGTCCATGAAAATAGGAGCAACGGCAAACGAGGAGTTCAAAAAAGTATGTTTTTATGAAAATTCCAAATGGCCGACGCCCAAAATGGTGGACACGGGACAATGTGATATATTTCGACTTGGTATGCCACGTAGAATCAGAAGAGACCAATCTTGTGATTTATGACAAATCTGTTCAGAAGTTATGATGCAAGAAATCCGATGCACTGGCTAGATGTAGATTCACTATATCTACAAAGCACAATAAATCGGATTCTTCATGAGTATAAATCCCCTGAGAATGAAACATTATCGTGGCCATTATGATTATACTGCTCGACAGCTACTGTCACATACCTGGCTTCACTAAACAGATAAACCAGTATCATGACATGCCTGAGACTTTGCCTGGATTCGAACCTACGACCTTGCACTTCAACGGAGCCAGTCTATCCCAGTGAGCCATTATCAGCACTGGGAATTGCTGTGTACAGTTACTGAATACAAAAAGGAAGCCGTTTCTCCTGTGGCACGCATGGTCAGATTTGGCCCGAGTTTAAACAGCTGTAATTCAGTCATATTTTTACATGGCAAGGTGATTGTGGTCTGAAGATAATCTGTGCCAAATCTGGTGAATATTGGATACATTGTGTAGGAGTAAGGAAAAACGTTTTATTCATTCATTCAAAATGGCGGCCTCATCAATTCGTCTGGTATCACGCGTTAACATGCATCAGACGCGGGATCTCCTAAGATATCACGAGACATAGGAATTGCTTAAATACGCCAAACAAATCAACAGTTATTGGTCAAAACACAATCCTACCTATTGTAATGCCCCCTAGAGGTCAAATGACACTACCTGTCTCAAACCTCTTAATAAGAGGGCCTTGAGTCCATACACCAAGTTTGGAGTCAATGCATCAAAGCTTGGCTAAGATATTACCTCACTTCCTTTTTCCAGATCAGTTGCTCAATTTGATTGGCTGTAACTAACAAACGGTTGCAGAAATCAAAACGCCATGTGATGTCTTTTGTGAGGCTTGGTCTGAAAATGTTTGCCTATTGCAGCGCCACCTAGAGGTGAAATGGCATGACCTATTTTGGACTTCTTTAGAACAGGGTCCCTCGTCCCCATACCAAATTTGTTGTCAATGCAGTAAAGAGGTGCTGAGATATGACCTCACTTCTTTTATGGTGGCTTGGTTGACGATTTTGATTGGCTGATGACTTTGATTGGCTGTTCCAGTCGAGTGTAGAAAGTCTAAAAAACATGTGATTTCTTTTGTGTGGCTTGGTCTGAAGATGATCTGTGCCAAATTTGGTGAAGATTGGACAAACCTTATAGGAGAGGTAGCGAAAAAACGTTATATTCAAAATGGCGGCCACATCAATTCAGCCACATCAATTTGATGTGGCTGTATATAACAAACGGTTGCGAAAATCAAAGCTCCAGGGGATCATTTTTGTGAGGCTTGGTCTGAAGATCATCTGTGGCAATTTTGAAGAAGATTCGACAAGAATTGTAGGAGGAGTAGCGAAAAAACGCTTTTCCTTTACATTCAAAATGGCGGAGAATCTATAGAACTGGGTATGATGTCATAGAGTGCGTTGAACTCGTCTTGATCCAGGGAATCCAACGATACCTCATTTTGGACAATGGGGCATATGGTTCAAAAGTAACATGTGTAAACACACCTTCAACTTTGACCCATTGGTGGCGCTAGATGGTTGAAATGGGAGACATGAAACTTGGTGAAATTGATGAGGGGACTGGTCCCAAATAGTGTGCCAAAATTTACAACTTCTGACCAATTGGTTCTAGGGGCTGCCATAGACTCCCATGGCAGAAGAAGATGTGTAATAATAATAATAATAATAATAATAAGAATACGTAGAAACACTTAAGGTGGCTTCGCCGCTTCGCGGCTTGGCCACCAATAAGAATACGTAGAAACACTTAAGGTGGCTTCGCCGCTTCGCGGCTTGGCCACCAATTAACTGCGAAAAGTGTGTGTTTTTGATTACGGTAATGCAATTGTCATACCTACACAACAAAAATATATTCATATGATTATAGAATTTTCTGTCAATTAATGTGTAGATTTTGCATTATTTGATTAGCATTTTATTTTCATTATTATTTACATTTACTCATTTAGCAGACAATTTTATCCAAAGCGACTTCCAAGAGAGAGCTTTACAAAGTGCATAGGTCACTGATAATAACAACAACATAGCCCCAAAAACATTGCGAGTAGCCAAAACATGAAGCAGATATTGTGTACAACCAAAATAAGTGCCAAAGGGAAGAACCATAAGAGCATGTAGTTAAGCAAGTTGCAATTAAACAACATGAACCGCTACAAGTGCTAGTGTACCTGTAGAAAAACAAGCAACAATAAAACCAATATATCACTATAACACACACAATATATCACAGCGAGTACAAACATTTAAATCAGTTACCACTAACCACAAGATCAACAAGTCTCTAAGCAAGAGTCATTGTGATCCTTGAGGAAACTAACATCGAGTCAAGCAAACCATTCCTAAGTATCGTTGAACTCCCGGAACAAGTGCGTCTGTTCTTGAAGGTGGAGAGACAGTCAGTGTCTCTGATGGAGGTGGGGAGTTGATTCCACCACTGGGGGGCCAGACAAGAGAAGAATAATTTGTAAAATATTTTTGTTTTTTATTGCAAGGGGAAATATTCAAAGCAACAATTTCACATTTGCAATTCTGGTCGTCTCATGATCTCTCACCAACTTATTTCAGTGAAGATCTGTACCATTAGATAGAGAATATGAGCCCTGTGTCTTTAAAAGACAGACAAGGTCTGTGTACAAGGTCTGTGTATGAGTACTTTGAACTACAAACTGACAAGGCGTGAGTCCTATTCATTTCACAACACAAACTCAAACGTTGCAGTTGACTGGAACTTCAAATAAATCGAAGTGGACTCATGAGTAGGTAATGTCATGTACATTTATTATCTGGACTAAATTATATTACCCTGATTGTTACTGGTCTAGAACATGTTGTGAATTCAGATGTTGATCAATCTAGTTGATCATACTTTCAAAGAAATTCAAGATGTACTATTGTCACATTGTTTTAAGATTTCAAAATGATCAGGTTGGCTCCTAGTGTCCTACCATTTTCTAAAATGAATAATAAATGAACAAATCACCAAAACAACTTGCACTACACTCAACCAACCATACCCTGCAGTATCTCTATTATCCTTTGTAGATAGTTGAAGGATGTCATTCCACCTACGATGTGCACTCGGCTATGTCGTCGTGATCAGCCTCATGGTCTCCTGGTCTGCCTGCCATGGTGGAAAAGTTCTGGTAGTTCCTCTGGAGGGGAGTCACTGGGTCAACATGGACATCTTTATCAAGGCCCTGCACTCTAAAGGCCATGAGGTCACAGTGGTTCGGACCTCCAGAAGCTGGTACATCAAAGAGGAATCTGTACACTACAACTCGATTACTGTACAAGTTGAGGATGGAGTTGACGAAGATTTTATTAAGCCCATCCTTGATAAAATAATCGCTATAGAGAGAGGTCAAAGTTCCATGTTGAATTTCTTAAGCATGCAGTTGGAGGCCTTTAGTTTTATGTCTAAGGTCCCTGCTATGGTGTGTGACATGGTGACCAACATGTTTAACGACGAGGATTTGATGGCCACTCTGAAAGAGACCCAGTATGACCTCGTCCTAACTGACCCAGGGTGGGGAGGAGGTATCCTGCTGGCTCGCTATCTCCAGCTACCTCTGGTCTACAATGTTCGCTGGGTAACCAGTGGAGAAGGTCATTTAGCCATCTCACCTTCCCCCTTATCTTACATTCCGATAACAGGCAGTGGAAACTCTGACAAAATGACTTTTACTGAAAGAGTAAAAAATTTGCTTTTTTATGTGCTAGCGCAAACTCAACACAAATTCCTAATTCAGCCATATTACCAAGCTGTTTGTGATAAGTATTTAAATGGTGCAGATTACAACGAGCTACTCCGAGGAGCTGACCTGTGGCTCATGAGAGTTGACTTTGTGTTTGAGTTCCCTCGTCCCACCATGCCTAATGTTATCTACATGGGAGGGTTCCAGTGTAAACCTGCCAAGCCCCTTCCTCAAGATCTGGAGGAGTTTGTTCAGAGTTCTGGAGAACATGGAGTCATTATCATGTCTTTAGGGACTTTTGTTGGAGAGCTCCCTCAAGATTTAGCTGATGAAATAGCAGCTGCTTTTTCTCAGCTTCCCCAGAAGGTGATCTGGAGGTACAAGGGCAGCAGGCCAGCTACCCTGGGCAACAACACCCTAATAGTGGACTGGATGCCACAGAATGACCTACTAGGGCACCCCAAGTTAAAAGCTTTTGTGGCTCATGGAGGAACCAATGGAGTTCAAGAGGCTTTGTACCACGGGGTTCCTGTTGTGGGTCTACCTTTGTTTTTTGACCAATATGACAACCTGCTTCGTCTAAAGGAGAGAGGAGCAGCAAAGCTGTTATCCATGGCTACTGTGGACAAAGAAAATAACTTCCTACGGGCCCTACAGGAAGTGCTGCAAGAGCCTTCCTACAGGCTGAATATGCAGAGACTCTCCAGGCTCCACAAGGACCAGCCAATGAAACCCCTGGATAGCGCCCTCTTCTGGATTGAGTTTGTCATGAGACACAAAGGTGCTTCTCACCTTCGTACAGAGTCCTATAAAATGCCCTGGTATGTCTACCACTCAATAGATGTAATGGCGTTGTTACTCACTATTGGAATCATAAGTATGTTGATTGTTGCTGCAGTATTGAGGTCTTGCTTCAGGATGTGTTTAAAGCAAAAAGTGAAATATGAGTAATTGTAAAAGGGCTTTTGTGTTGAGGTAAAAAAAAATATGAAGTATTATTTGTAACAGCAGATTTCATGTTTTCTTGAAAGTATTCAAGAAGTCAATTGTGCAGTCAATTGCAAGTGTTATGTAAGTCAATTTTTAACATGTTGACACCATTGTACATAATTCTGCACTTTTTAATAAAATAAATAATTTCTTTATTATAAAAAGGCATTACACAAACAAATTATGCTATGGCCATCAAATTCGTTATTCAGTATAATTTTTGCCAGCTAAAACCTAAATGCTCACTCTCAAAAACTGAAGATTTTTTTTTTTAAGGTTCCTTCTCTTGCCTCCTGAACATCCGTCAGATCATCTTAATGTAAGCGGCCCGCTCGTCTGGGCTGAGTCCTGGCAGGTGTCTAGAAAAATCTGAGTAGGTGTCTCAATTAGAGGAGGGTGCCAGTCAGAAAAGGCTTGCTGCTGAGCCAGGCGAAAAAAGGGGGCCAGTTTAAGAAGCAGATGGATATGAAACTATACAGAACCTCTTCTGCAACATGATTCATCGACATGACACCTGGATCTAGATCTGGTATAAATCCACAAATATTTTACAGAAATAATTAGTTTCTAATTATTAATAATTAGAAATAATTAATTAATTATGTATTAAAAAGAGGCTTCAATGGTAAAAGTAAAATACATCAAAGCATAATAACATTTCTCTCTAGGCAACCCTGTGACTCTTTAACATTTTAAAACAATACAATATATAAAAAGAAACAAAGAAACAGAAAGAATTCAGAGTACACTTATTTACAAGGAGTACTATGTAATTCCTATAGATCATGTAAAAAGTGTCCACACACCAATAAGACCAGGGACAAGACATTTTCTTGTGTTGATAGCTGGAGCCAAGGCCAGGGCAGGTCTGATGAAGGCTACGTTCGACAGAAACGTCACCATATTTTCTATTTTGAATACATTGTAGCCATTTTTGGCACTGAGATAGTGTGAAGTCTCTGAGATACCTTTGTGAGAACCAGAGGCAGGAAGGTGTGTGGGAGGTGTCTCTCCTTTCACTACGTCCGGGTCCGTAAAGAGCTCACCGTGAGCATCCTGAGCTCCGCTACGTTGCTCTCCTGCTGCTCTGCTTCCTGGTGACAGCTCTCTCTGACCACATACACTACCAGTCCCACACAGATGAATATGAGCAGAAATATACCTATAACCTGGGATGCGTAGGGCAGAGGAGAAACACAGAGCATTAGACGGCGACCGTCGATATGAGACGGAAAAGTTTGTCTAGTTCAGTGCAACGCAAGTCAGCTGATTGTTAAACTCATTGTGTGTACAACACACACAAAAAACAATGACATGACCTTCTCTCAAAGAGGGCATTGCAACAGGCACTGTAGTGTGTTTAATCTGCTTCAGTAAGACAAAAGAGGCATCCTTACAGCCCCCGCTCTCATCCCCTAGCTTCCTCCTGCTCTCACAACAATGGGGGGGAAACACATGACTCAACACAAGACCATGCTGTCGATCTGTAACTCACCTGAGACACCACAAAAAGCTGCTGTGAGCGCAGCATGAGTTCTTGCGGTGGGACATCTCCCTCGCTAGTTGGTTCGCACCATTTCTGCGGCGCCGCTTTGTCAACGAGGACAAATCTCCCCTTCCAGTCTGTCATTGCACATGCAAAGTACTGGCCGTCTAGGAACAACAAGATCAGCCACACGATCGCAGGAACAAAGCTGGATAGGGACACCGATTTCTTGCACCAAGTATCACACCTGCACCCCTGGATGATCAGCATGAGAGTGAAGGCCATGACGGCAGGAATGATGAAGAAGGCTGAGGAAAACACTCCGTTCCATGTAGGGTTACAAGGACACTCAAACTCGAGCTCTACCAACTTCTCCAGTCCCATGAGGATAAAGCCGAAAGCCACATTTGACGCCAGTGGGCTGTTGCTAAGTTCATTTTTCAGTCTGGTAAGCCATTGTTGTCTACTTTCCATACTAGTTAAAACAAAAAAGGAGAGAAGAGGTAAAAAGCCCTATGGAGGGAGCACCGTTGTGAACACATTGGCAACAGACAAGTGGTGCGTAATTAACTCATCCTGGGGTAAAGTTTTCCCCCCCGGGCAAAAGGCCACACTTCCTCTCTGATTGGTTTTGAAGAACGGAGGGTGTGTCATTTGCTCTGACCTTTCTCCAACTGATTGGCTGGCGTGTACTTTCAGGTGGGGTTACATTTAAACGTATTCTTCCATGGACAAACTGGAGGGAGGGGAGTAAAGTGGAGGGAAGTCAACTTTGTCCTGCTATTGGGTGAGGTGACAAGTCATTTACAGTAATCCTCCAATGCAAAAAATCCCACAGTGCAGTGGATCTTTTGGGCATAGTAGCAGTTACTAAAATACTGTAAAAATCACCCAATGGCAACAATATTGCCAGACATTCAAAACATGGACAGGGCTGAGCTGGAATGAACTATACTCACTCACAAAACTGATGCTGTTTTTTTTCTAGCCTTGAAATGGGATTCTAAGCCTTTGACGTGATTCCACACCCAACATACATAGAGCAAAAACATGCTCCCTCAAAAAAATCTATTTTAATTATAATTAATCACATCAACAACAAACTGTTTCCAAAGGCAGACACACAGTCCCAAATGAGGAGTAGATATCGACAGCTGTCTAAAGCATGTACTTTAATCCCTGCCAAATAAATAATAGCTGTGGAGTACGTTAAACAAATAAGTGACATTTAAAAGGACTTTGAACAAAAGGTACAAAAATGTTGAAATTGGTTAGTCATTAAATGTAATCAGAAGTGCTGGACGACATAATCAAAATGATAACAAAACGTCCCAGTATTGAGTATTTTTGGTGCTCACTTCATGCAGTGTTCGTGAGGCTGATGGATTGACCAATACCATTATCAGCCACATGAGGTCCCTAATGTAACAAAAAGAGCAAAAAGCTCGATAAAACCCTTATATTAACTCTATGATAAAACCCGGCATTCCTGGAGGCCATGTTGGGGTCTTTTTAGCGTCTGAGAGAGAATCCTTAGTAAATGCTGCTTGTTTGCTGTGATAGCACCTTTAACTGACAACTGAGCTCCTAAAGCAAGAGCTCTCCCTCTGCTAAATACAGATGGATGGACAGGCTCCTGGAATGCGCTATGAGATTTGGGGAAGATAAAAAAGACAATGTCTTGTGGAGTTATAGATAAACTGGGGTTGAGGGCATTCTTGATCGGTCGTAATGTTTAGACGCAAACCACTATTTATATACATTTCTTTCATATTATTACAATGTAATAACAGTTAGGCCTATTGGTCTTGCCAGCATAATCTACTGACTCAATATTCAATACAATGTGTGTAATTATAACAATGGAAGGGTATATTTCGGTATGTGCGAAATCTTTCATTTTACAAGAATAGGGGGAACCCCTACAATTTACTTGGCATTATCAACTCGGTGCGTATGTGCGTGCGTGCCTGCGTGAGAGCACTGACTGTGCTGTAGCCTCCGATACATTTGAGGTGCGACTCTATCTAAAATCATGTTAGAGCTGGATGTTATTTGCGACAACAGTTGTCTTTTAATACATAATTAGCGGCTGCAGGGATGCACCCGTCTCCACTCGCTACGTGTTTCTTTTATTTGCGCACATTTATTTTCATCACAGGCCTCGGTTCGCTTAGCGCGCATCGTTCTGCGCATATCTGATCCTTCAGAACTACATCCGTGGACGCTCTTTCTCACTGACATCGAAAGACCTTTCCTCCGCAATCCAATGAAGGAGTCGTATCAGCCAATGGTCCTACATCGGCATCCGTGAGCCGCTGGCTGGACCCGGACCAAACCTGTCGTGTCTTTAAAACGTCTTTTATTTTGAAGGAGGACGTTTTTCGCCTTCATTGACCATAAGAAAGAACTCCGCGCTTCCAATCTGCTATGTATGTTTAGACAATATCTCTGTAAATCCCGCGATCAACATATCTCCTCCCATATTCGTCCTGCCCAAACCCGGGTACTCCCATCGAACCCTAAGAATGCATCCCAACGCAGTCATGCTGGCGGTGGTCCTTTTTGGAAACTTGATGTTGCAATATGTCTCATCTCAGAACGGTAAGAATCAAGATCTGTCCATAATTGTATAGGCGATCGAAGTTAGGAGCACAGTCACTTGTCGTTTCAAGAAAAGACTTGACACTCGGGAGACATGGCTCGAAAGATAGGAAGATAGGGCGTATATGACAATTCACCATATCAGATTGTATGGGACATGGCGCATTTACGCATCGCAAACAATGTTTTAACAAATCTGTTTATATAACTCGGATCGTCTCAGTATTTAGAGTGTTCATATTTTCCGTGACCATTTTCCAATCCTGGCTTTTAGTGTGGGGGAGTGAAACGTAAGTGAATGAGCGCCTCTAAAAACACAATACTGTGGTGGTTCCCTATGACGTTTTAACTTATTCTAATGAAACAACACGTTCGGCTTTGTTATTGTCGCAGCTGAGTATTTGGTGGATACATTGGATTTGTATTTGTCTGCATATAATGCTATTTATAGACGTGAGTGCACCCTTACTATTTAATACTCATACCTCGGTGTCTCCTGTTGTCTCAGGTTGTGCCGTTTACACTATGTTGCTGGGAAAGCAGACAGCTTATCTGAGACAGGTAGTCAAAGAAGCTGTCAAACAAGAAACACTACTGGTGTGTGTGTGTGTGTGTTTATGTGTATGGTGTGTGTGTGTGTGTGTGTGTGCGTGCGTGTGTGCGTGTGTGCGCGTGAGCGAGCGAAGGCGCGCAGGTGTGTGTGTGCGATATAGAGAGGCAAACTGCTAATATTTAGGCATTTAAATACAATCTTCCCTTCTCCAAAATACATCGTTCGTTTTCAGGGCCTATTTAGGCTGATCTCTTTAGTTGTCTCAGTGGAGTGAAAATTCTATTACATAACGCAGTCATAGAAAACGCAAGATAAGCTGTAGCTATCACGTCACGACATAAAGTATTGTTATCCAAATGTAATAGGATTCTGAAGTGATTCCACTTTTTACTCAAGTTAATGACACAGGTGTACCATAACTGAGTGTATACCCTCACTTCAGACAAAACCTGTTAAAAACTGGCATCCACACACAATCTGAAGAATGATGTGTTTGTGTCCATGTGTATTTAGGAATTAAAGATGTCTTCTATCTCTGATAAAAACATAAATGCTTAGGAAAAATGCATTTAGTCTCCCATCCTAGTGTGTGACAATCACCCTTGCTGTCCTGATACAGTATTTCCCTGTCATCACATAGTATTGAACACAGTACTCGTTCTACTAGAGCAACCGACATCATTTGACCAATATAGGACACTGGAAACATTGTAAAACATTATCAGTCTAATTTAACTCTACACACATACTGTAGCACACACTGGTCCTATGGTGGAAGTTATGCCCCTGCATAGGCGGATAGGCTTTGAAGCGCTGGAAAGTCAAATGCCAAGGTAAGCTCTTCTCCATTGTTTGCTGGAGCCAAAGTGGGGGGCATCCAGTAGCCTGGCGTGTGCCCCCTCATGTGCCCACTGGCTGGGGGGGGGGGGGGGGGGCTGCAAACACACAGAGCTGTGCTGAAGCTCCCTGGAGATACTGGGAGACAGATTGGTGCCACCCTGCCAGACTTTTTGTCTGGAAAGCCCAGCCTGACAATGGAGAGGATAACAGCAGTAAAAATGGTTCTATCTCTAAAGGGAGAGTTAATAGATTTAAAAACGGTCAAACCTAGTGATAGAGGGCCAGTCATTGTTTTATTTTTTATTAGATATGAAATAAATGGCATTGGCCGTGATGCAGCCAGATAGCTGCTTTATTATAGTGTTGATGTGTTTGACAGGGCTTATCCATATGGCCCACTATCGGTAGTAAACACACTGCACATCTCCTCCCCTCCTCCCCCCAGCACAGAGCCCTGATTCAGTGGGAGTAGCGGCAGCTCTTTTGATTTCATCAGCGATATTTCTGAAGAGATGACGAGGAGACGACGGTGCTCAGAGTGTGAGATGTAATCAAGGCGTGTGTGAAGCGGAGGAGCCGTTCTCCTTCCCCTGCGCTGGGGGTGGAGGTTAGAGTGTGTGTGTGGGCGGGTAGGAAGGTGAGGGGATGGGGGGGGAGGGGAGGGGACTTGCGGTAGATGGCTGGATTCAGCAACACATATCTGAAGGACTGTAAATAGCGAGGGTCCGCTGTGGCCGCTCGGCCAGGTTCTATTTATAGCGCGGAGACACGGCGTGCGGCGAACTGTGGCTTTAACGCTCCTTTTGTGAAAGTGAATCCATTAACTCTTAATGGAGAGCATCCTTGGGCCTAGTTGCACGGCCTCTCTGTAAGCTAGTCAACTATTCAGGCTCCCCCCGTGAACGGACCGAGTTCTTTATGCATGAGAGGTACAGTATGAGGGGGCTTAACCTGGGGAAACTAACCACGGATGTGTGTGGGGGGAGATAGGGGAGGGAGGTGGGGGGGTGCTGCAACGGGCATAATGTCACGCATCCTCCCATCTGAATGAGCCATTTACTGTACCAGCTGATCTGGTAGGAGTTGAACGCTCCCTCTGTCATAATAACATTTGCTGTTGGAGTGGATTCGCTTCTGAATGTAGATCATTAGAAGGGTGATGATGAGCTCCCGGTTTGCCGGTGGCAACGCAAGAATGACTGGAGCGCCAAAAAACTACAGCTGCCTCTAAAAATCGAAACAATAGATGCTGATTTTATCCGGAAAAAAGACCTAATTGTTCTTTTACAGTAGAGTGTCTCATGGTGGTGGAATTCTTATTAATGCATTCTTCAAGATGAACCACCATCACAGCTGTACTAGGCCAACGTTATCAATAGAGACCTACAGTATAGCATGTAAAAAAATACCACCCTCTCTAGATGAATCTACCGTTCAATCAATACACCATGACTCCATAATACAGGATGGGGAAACTGCACGGCCATTACTTGTATTACTGTCTGTGTTGTGTGTAAAGGATATATCTGTGAGACCGGAAAAATATGCTGTCGGATTGAAGCCAGCTCCTCCACTGAGTCATGCTAGCCTACTGTGAAACAAGAGACATGATGCACTGGTGAGGGCAGCATCCCAGAGTTAGCACTGGCATACTGGCACAAGCAGGCGAGATGCTGGTACCCACACAGACAACCACTTTCAGTAATACTAAAGTACATCCTTACCCTAAGGATTTGGTTTTTGGATCACCATTTGCAACATACAACTTCATAGTCATCTTTTGCGTTCTGTTATAGGCATACTGCATTTTATTTGGAGTATAGAGTGTAGTGCGAGTGAGCTCGTTATTCTCATGGAATAGGAGGATTGTGTGGGTGGTGCTTTATGTGTGGATGTGTTCGGAGCAGGCAGCTGGAGCAGTGGCTTCCCTGATGTGAGAATTGTCATTTGCTGTCCTGCTGACGGGGTTGACTGTCAGCCCTGTGGTCCAGTTAAACGCTGCTGCTACTGCACAGACAAAGCCCCAGTGGGGGGACACTTTGACCTCTGAAAGGGTTAATCAGGGAGAGATGTGTGCTGGTAGTGTGTGTGTGTGTGTGTGTGTTGAAGGGGTGGGATTAGCGTACTACAGCGAGGGATGGTCGGGAGGAGAGGGGTTTCAAAGGGGGGGGTTTGGGATTTAAATCTCATTAAATAGCTGTGACTCTGACAGTCCATCGTGTTTACACTTGGATGGCAGAGGTCACCTAGTCTCCTTGCTGGAGCTAGCGCTTTGCTGTGCTTGGAGCTAACCACTGGTTTGAGAGTAACATCTAAGGAGGTTACTGTAGGAGTCTAGTGTGGGAGTCTACTGCAGGAGTCTACTGTGGGTTTACTGATGATTTGTTCAAATCCACTCACACATTTATTGAGATGCACAATCATTCAACTCACACCGATGAATCATTTACTACTGCCTTGGTTTGTGAATGTCTTGGCTCTCAGCCAGGTATTACACCTTTCACAAGGATGGAAAGGATTGGTTCTTCCAGGGTGCACACTTACAGTATGGATGCATCCCTTACATAACCTTAACTGTACTGTATATAATTGTCATTTAAATATTATTCATATTTGTAAGATTTTTATATTATAAATATCTGATTTTAGTGGTGGCAGAGGCTCTTAATCCTAAACCATGTTTTTCCACATTTTCTTTCCCAATGCGAAGCTACTGTAATGAAAAGTGTGTACGCGTGCAGGAGATTCTGGACTAAACAGGAATAAATGCCCAGCAAGTAACTAGTGCAGTGGCCCCTGAGGTTTTCTTTCAAGCTGTCTGTATGTGTGTGTGTGTATGTATGTGCGTGTGTGTATATGTGGGATTGGAGACTTGGAGGCAGGTTGTAGGCGACTGACTCACACACACAAGCACGCACACACACAGGCTGGCTATGGTGTGGTGCAGGTCTCAGGCTGGCTGTGGTGTGGTGCAGGTCTCAGGCTGGCTGTGGTGTGGTGCAGGTCTCAGGCTGGCTGTGGTGTGGTGCAGGGCTCAGGCTGGCTGTGGTGTGGTGCAGGGCTCAGGCTGGCTGTGGTGTGGTGCAGGTCTCAGGCTGGCTGTGGTGTGGTAAAGGGCTCAGTCCTCAGGGGATTCCTCCACCACCTCACTCTGTAGGGCGCACATGTGACAGCGTCACAGCGTGTGTGAGCGTCACTGACACACACACACATACACCATTACAGACTATACGTTGTATGACACCTGCGCTGCTAAAGCATGTGTTGTGGTTCTTCATGATGCCACACTCGGACTCCATGCAGGGTTGCAGGTATACCAGGGTGCAAATTACGGGGGGGTTTGGGGGGGTCTGACCCCCCTATTTAAGACTTGGAATCCCACAAAAGAAGTAAAAACAACAGGTCGAGGGTTCGATACACGCCCTGGAGAAGAAGTTGACCCCCCCGATTGTCATTGTATAATTCGCACTCTGAGGTATACCGCCATGTGTTGTGTCATCACATTTAAACAATTTCCCCTCCAAGAATTTTCCCCATGCAAGACCCCTGTGAAAGACTGGGTCTAAAATACAGAGTGGATCTTTCTCAGTCCAGTTCTTTGATCTCTCTGCCAATGCTCCAGGAGGTGACAGATTTAGCCATGTGGGCGGGCAGGCTCAGGTTCCCCCTTCTGGGGGAGGGGGGGGGGGGGGGTTGTGTGGGTGTGTGATGGGGAGCTTGATGGGCCCAGATGTTCCCAGTGAAAGACACAAACACTAATTACTCTGCACATCTCTGGGCTCCAGGCGAGGAGAGAGGAGAAGACTGGTGAAGTGAGGCCTGACATTCTTTGAGCCATCTCCTGGCAAAAAGACAGGACTGAACCACCCTCTGAAGATGGCATAGTCTGACCCTCACAGAGGAAGAAAAAGAAGGCACTTGCTTTCAAATATTCTAACTAGAATATTCTATTCTAGTAACCTTTAACAGAAATGTTATTTTAAAAGGGTAATTTCTCGTAAGGATAGCGGGTGTGGATTGAACCGAAACCTTTTCTCTGGCTGGAATATGTTTTTATTAGCAGCACTTGTCTGTTTCGATCACCACTCGTGTACCGTTTTGTAAATGGATGTTTTGCTGGAAGATGCTAGCAGCTAGCACATTGGTCTCCAGAGGAGCACATAGCATGCTGTCTTGATGCTGTGTAAACAGTAACCCTCATAACTCGTGAGGATATGAGTCAGCTGTGTCTTCTTCAAGCTGGCTTGTTAGAACTGACAGGAAAAAAAAAAAAAAACGACATTAACAGCTTTGTAACACCCAAGTATAAAAGACTGGCTATAGTTTATTTCTCAGACGTTTTAGTACACTGAAATGCAAACATCAAAATAATATTTAGATGTTTGCACCATATATATTATTTATAACATCGCTTTAATTGCTACCATCTTGAGTAGCAGGTGTCGTAATTTCTGTAGAACCCCCACCACAATTATCCCACCACAAGAACCACCACTACAAGCCTATTTGCTGATGATACATTGCAGGTCAGCAGGTTTGGCAGGTTGGGGGAGTCTAGGCCTGTTGTGGAGATATACACTGAGGTGTCAGAAGAATCCCAAGAAAATTGTATACAATTATTTTGTTTATACCCGAGGGCGGCACACTAAATTCAGATTAATCTGTGCATGTGGGTTTTAATTTGATTAATTTTTGTAAGTGTGTGTGTTTATTTTTATTTGTCCCATTAAGACACCATACGAATTCTAGCCTCTCCACTTGCCTTCAGTGCAAGCAGACCAGAGTTGGGATTTCAGGGGCGTAGTCTTCCCTGTCCCTGATTCATCCAGGGACACGTGGTGTGGAACAGCAAGGTTGCACAGTACGACCCGTGTTCCGGGTCACTTGGCATTAGCTGAGGTTCATTATGACCATGTGATGGGGGTCTATGGCCATGTGGAGTGGGGGGAGATGACCACTGATGTGGATGGCTAGCATGATTCAGGTAATGAGAGGACGATCACACACAGCCGGGCGCTCAGCCCGATGATGATGATACATTGACCTTTAAGTCTGGCTCAGCCGCAACTGACCTCCTTTCTGAGGATGCCGGAGAGAGAAGACAGACATAGATGCAGTTTGTCTGTTAGAGAGGAATATTACATTCATGTGTGAGGCTGTTTGTTCTTACCCCCAAATGAGTTTGGACTCTTTTTCTCAGACAGAGATGGCCTTGTTTGGCGCCTTGTTACAGTGAGCGGCGCGTGCTTGTACATGCATATTTCAGTCCTAAAGCACATCCGATGACCCCTACGACCCTTATGGTGCATTTCATCTTGAAAGACGGAGATTGAGACAGTCAGACAGACGGAGATAAAGAGATGGAGAGATAAAGACATGAAGAAAGTGTTTCAGCTGCTCATTGCTCATGATTTCCTATCCTCTTTCTTCTTTGCATTTACATTTAGCCGACGCTCTATTCCAGAGCGACTTACAGTAAGTACAGGGACATTCTCCCCAAGGCAAGTAGGGTGAATTGCCTTGCCCAAGGACACAACTTCATTGGGTAAACGAGCACTGTAAACTGTTGTCTTTTTGGGACAGTATAGTTACATTGTAGGTACATTCTTAACCTGTAAACAGGGAATGTTAGGAATGTATCTATAACGTCCAAAACAGGCTGTGACATTCAGTACCTCTGTAAGACCTTAGGGAATGTTACAAATGTACATTTCTTGAACTTAATTTTGTTGGGAAGAGAATATTCATTCTTGCAATTTAGGAACCATTATCTATTCCATTTTGAGCTTGAAACTCTGAGAAAACAATGTATAACTTTCTCAGGAATAAGAAAACAACATTGCAGTCCTGAAGAAGAACGTTGAATGTAGCTTTGAAAGGTTAGACCTATTGATGGAACAATTATGCTTAAAGTGTGGTGGGATGGCAATGGTCAGTGGGACTTTTTCTCTGCGTGGTGGTGTCACGGGTTTGGACAAGGGTTTTTTTGACCTCGGCTGAAGGTCATGTGTTCCCGAGTGGGGCCGGGGGACTGATAAAGAGCCACATTAACAACATTGGGTTTCGAGGGCCATTAACCTGTTTCTCATCTAATCTGTGAATTTTTTTATTTTGCCTTTTCTTAAACTCAACAATTCTTCCACCCAATTATGCTTGGTCTTTAGCTTCTTCTTGTTTTTATTTAATCATCCTCTTTTTCTTTTCCTTGTCCCCTGATCCCTTAAATTTCTTATTTCTGCCTTTCCTTGGCCTCTCCATCCTCCCTCCACTCTAACCCCTCTTCTACCCCCTCTCCTTCCCCTTGCCACCCCAACACACTTTTCCTCTCCAGCTGGGTTTGTGAAATCGCCCATGTCTGAGACAAAGCTCACAGGGGACACCTTTGAGCTGTACTGCGATGTGGTCGGTAACCCCACCCCGGAGATCCAGTGGTGGTATGCCGAGATCAACCGCGTCGACTCCTTCAAGCAGCTGTGGGAAGGCGCTCGCAAGCGTCGCGTGTCCATCAACACAGCCTACGGTGCCAACGGTGTGAGCGTGCTGGGCATCACGCGCCTCACGTTGGAGGACTCTGGGACCTACGAGTGCCGGGCCAGCAACGACCCGCGGCGCAACGACCTGCGCCAAAACCCCGCCATCACCTGGATCCGTGCCCAGGCCACCATTACCGTGCTGCAGAGTGAGTGGTCTATGTCCTGTAGTAACTAGATGGTGACACAAACTTACAGTCCCCGCACCCCGACCTCGCTCCGTAAATACCCCTATCGTGCGTGAACCCAGCTCTACCAAAGCTGTCACTGTGGCCAGACAGAAATAAAATAAAACACCAACCACTTTCTTGTTAATTGTCCGTTTTCGAGACTGTTTTTCTTTCTGTTGGGAGGAAGTTGTACTTTTCTTTCCTCTCACAATCTCATGTGTGATTGCTGCCTTTTTGTGTTTTTTGATTCTATCATTTTGATTTGGATAAGTTGTTCCTCAGTGTTTCTTGTCCTGTCCCCAGCAGAGTTAGAGGATTCTCTGAGTACAGTACGCTGCCTGCCTGTCCAGAACTTCCTCTGAATGCCTTGTTGTACTGTAGATGACTACAAACCCAGAACCACCCCCACCCTAGTCTCTGTCCACCTACCACCTCTCTCTTTCTACACTACCATTTATAACGGGTTTGATTTGTGATTGATGTTTGTTATCAGTTGTTAAGTTTTTCCCCATTTCTGTTGAACTTCTGTCGCGTTGAGTGGGTGGTTTTATTTACTTCAAAGCCTAACATATTACGCCCTGTCTGTGGCTCATAGCCTAGGCCTTGCGGCGCTTTGAAGTCGTGCCGCTTTTTTTGTGCATCTCATTCTGGGGAAGAGGGGGCTGATGGGAAACGTAAGAAGACACAAGGAAGGAGACAACCAGGTGTACAGAGTACCCCCTGAGTTAAACTCATATCAAAGCAAATATCAGTTATGGTCTTCATATTTGTATGGGGTACTCCACTGAAGGATCAGGCCCAGTAATGGTCCTCGGTGTCTTTGTCCTCTTGGAGGTTTCCTTTGTGCAGCAGAGTCTCACTGTCTCTCGGACCTGCGTTCTGTAGTACCTTGTGCCTTCTTAGCCAAGTTTTAAGTGTTTGACTGTGAATCAGTAATGACATTATATCCTGGTACTCCCCTCCTTCTTCCTCTGCTGTATGCATCCAAACATTTCGATCACACTGAATGTCAACTGGACTCTGCTCATTTGGGCACGCTTGATCACTCTGCCCATTGGAGCACAGGGATGTGTGGAATGTAGCTCCTCCCAGGCAGCTTCTCTGTAAGGCTTAGGGGAGCCTGCTCCTGCGCATTAGCTACTGATCTGTCTGTCGTACTCCCTTGTTCAGCGTGCTTTCCCCAGCACTATCAAATGGCATGTGTTGGCTGTACAATGCTCCACACTGCATAATCTGCACTTAAGCACAGATCACTTCAAGAGCTGCTCAAGGAGTGACTCAAACTCTTCAAGACAAATCAATGTACACTTCCTGAACCCATCATTTCCCCCCCCTAATATCAAGCAGTTCAATTAGCGAAAATAACATCATGCATTCAAACCGCCCACAAAAAATGTGTGCACATAGTATTTATACTGACCTCTTGTCATTTTACATATTCTGTCATTACTGAGCATTTATGTTCTTCTTATATACATGTAATATGTCTGTGTCATTACATGTCATGTATATAACAGGCTATACATTCTGCACCGTTAGAAGCGTCTGTGTATAGTTTGTACATGAGGAATGCGATCTAGTATGTGCTATGTCTTGTTTTAGCTTTCTTGCTCGTTTAAGTTTGTGACCGTGAATAGATCTACTTCTGGTTTAATTCACAGGCATTTAATCATGTGCAGGCTGAAGAATTGTTTAATTGCTTTGCAACTGACTGACACTTCCCATGTGGTATTTTTAGGAAATCTTCCTTGCCCCCGTAAACCTCAGGCCTAACACCCACCTAGCTACACACAGCCCCAGTAAGGGTTTTCTTATGTGCCCTCCCCCACCTCAGTTAAAGAAGCTGTTCACTTTAATGTGAGCTGAAGAATGATTGGCTTAGCGATTACGCTTCTGTGGCCAAACACCCTCTTTATGCCAGCACGATGGAGCAATTACTGTCTCAGTGCTTAAGAGGGGTTCATGTAGGTCAGTCAGGGATGTACTATAATGTGATGATAGGTGGTTACAGTGTCTGATCCGATGACTTTACTATCCCAAATACAGCCGTGGCCAAGTGTGTCACAACTCACAAAGTGTGCGCATGACAAAGCTTCATTGATTTTTGTCCTCCTTTAAGCAGGTGTCCTACAAATGACCTTCTGTGGTAAAGCTCCTGGCGACCACGGTGCCTTATTTGTCTGATGCTCTTTTCTACAAATTGTTTCTGTCCATATTCTCAGGATACTCCCAATATGTGGGCCAACTGGTCTGCCTAGTAGAGAGAGAGAGAGGGAAGACAAGAGAGAGGGCGAGAGAGAGAGAAAGAGAGGTTAAGAGATAGGAAGAAAGAGAGAGAGATCCCTCTGGCTATTGGGTATACAGAACTGCAGGAGAAGGTGCCATGAATGCTAATAGAAGCCACTCGCCAGGCCCTAGTGAGCCTCCCTCTCTCCCATCCCCCTCCCACTCTCCCAATCCTTTACTACGCTGTAGTAGTGGCAGTAGCAACAGCCAATAGGAAGATGCTTACGCTCCTCCTCCCTACTCCTCCCCTCTGGGGTTCTATGGTTGCCATGGCTGCCCCGCCCTGGAGGGGGAGGGTTGGAGGAGCTTCCTCTGTACTACTCCAGGCAGTGAGGGGAGGTAAAGCATGGGGAGGAAAGGAGAGAGAGAGAGAGAGAGAGAGAGAGAGAGAGAGAGAGAGAGAGAGAGAGAGAGAGATGGGGCGAAATATACTTCCTGTCTGTGCTATGGTGACACATCCTGCCTCCCTGAATGTCCTTGAGATGGACCCTCCCTGACAGTGTTAAATAGCACACTAGGTCACACCAGGTTACAAGTGGAGGCAAGCTAGGTGTGAGGTTGGAAAGGTGAGAGTCGAGGCAGCAGTAGATGTATATATTCTGAACTATTTGATGTATTATTTTAATGGTTACGGATATTTTCAAATAATTTTAACAGGCTCAATAATTTAAACAGGTTCATTTCCATAATTTTTATACAATCCCAATATGCTTTTCATAAAGGTTTAGTCCTGTATTGTACGAGTGCTTGTATTGTACAATATTACATTGTGCTTAGATCATAATGATGTTAAACATGTTATTTCTGCCTACATGCCTGAGGTCAAACGTTACATGCAAATACTACAGTAGTAGCTGCGTGCTTCGTTATAAAACACATATGCTTTGATGTTGTTTATCGCCTTAAACCTCCTTATTGCCATGACTCACATAAGCCTTTCACGCCGATACGATTATCTATCATCTCTGACCTACGCAGATAGCTCTATAACTAGAGCTAGAAATCTCCATTATCCATGGCTTGAATAAAGTGGCACACTTCATGTATGACATATCTCGTTTGCATTTTCAGATTTTTTTGCTAACCTAAATTAAAGACTAATTTACCCCATGATTAAATAATACTTTGGTTAAACAAATATCTTTTTAATTTGAGTGATATATGAGCTGTAGAAATTTTGAGTTTTTGCATGTGTTCTAATGGATATGATGTCTTCAAATGTTCAGAGACTGAGTGTCCTACAACTAAGCATCCCTGGGCCTGCCTCCTCTAAACCCTTCTTTCCCCATGTTGAAAATGTGTTCTCCCGTGTGTCACTCCAAAAACGAGAAGGTGGGTATGTAAGTGCATGGGACTGGAGAAAATAAAATCTAACATTATCTACATACTTAGTGTATATAATATTTATATCTGCCAGAAAATGACGATGAACAGGGTCAAATCAAGGACATAGTAGTAAATATTGAATGGATAGAAGATGTACAGCATGCTTTGCTATGGAATTCATCCAACTTGTGGGTGTATGCACTGCTCTGTGTGTGTCTCTGTGTGTGTGTGTGTTGTCTTCTCCTTATGCCCTCTCCCTCCCACACAGGTCCCCCACAGCTTAGCTCTCTTGGGAAGAGTTTAGCTAAATGTTGAGCCCCAGTTCTGTGATAAGGGGTGGCTGTCTCTCTGTTTCAGAGCCAAAGATAAATTCATCCGACCAGATCGTCTTGACCCCCACGCCTCATGGCACCCCCTCCACCTCCGCCATTCCCGTCACTGTGTTGTGTAACTTGACCAATGCCCACAACACCCACCACGAGAGCTTCTGGATGAAAAACGGTGTTGAGATTGCAGATACGAGGAGCAAGGTGAAAAACACAGAGTACAGGTGAGACAGCAGCTGAGAGAACTCCCGAAACCAATGCTGATCATTTGCCCCGAGCGGTACAGTCAACATGACTCAATGGTCATGTTTGCTACAGTGCTACTGTGTGCATGTCAGTAGATATCAACCTTGAATTGAGACAACCGGAACCTCACTTCTAACCCAAAGATGGAAATAATAGACATGTTCCCAGGGCCCAGGGTAAAAACAGTCCTGGCACACCCAGTACCGACACACACACACACACACACACACACACAGTCGTTTTAACAGCTCCAGTCCTCACAGGGCCCAGCCATCAGAGCGAGCACCCAGCCAGCATCCGCCACCCCCGTAGACGTCCCTCAGCCTCTCCCCAGCCACATGATGAGACCGCCGGGCAACTTCCTGTCACATTACATCAGCACACCGCTAATGTCTGACCCCAGCGAGTAGCCCCTGCCGCTGCCACAGCGCCCTCACATCTCAGCCTCAGAACCCTCGGCCTTGTCTCATGAAATACAACTGAACGCCAACGTTTGTTTCTGAGTGGTCGGAGGCCTGTTGCACTGACGCACATTGAGACAGACAGGCATTATCGTTGATGCATTCCAGTTATCAATTTTCACTTGTTAATCGACCTTGTCGCTCTATGGGACCAATGATAGTGAATGTATTCTGCAGTGTTTTAAATTCAGGAGTTGCAGGGTAACACAAATGTGGTGATTTGTTGCAGGATCAAAAAACCAAGGGCAGATGACGCCGGGGAGTACATGTGTGTTTATACGTTTGAATTGGCGCCAAACGCCAACGCAACCATTGAAGTGAAAGGTAAGACCCTACCTACATCCAAATTCACTTTGTATTGAAATCACAATCTCGAGATATAGCCATCCAAATGTTACTGTGCATTAAGCTTCTATAAAGAGCTTCAGGTTAAACACTTTCTATATTACCCCGCATGGCATATTTCCCCATAAACCAAGATAAAGCTGCCTTATGAATGATAGAGCAGGTACAATGAACGGTTTGCGTGCAGTGAGCCGTATCTCCAAGCATGCAACAGTGAGATGTTTATTCAGCCTGTGCTGTGGAGATGACAGGGTGCCAGGGGGCCATCTGTAGGCGGCTGTCACTCTAGGATGCCACACAGAGGAAAGGCCAGACAGCTCAGCCACACACACACACACACACACACCTCACATACAGTAGAAACCTACAGGCTAGACCCCACGGTAACAGAAAGCTATTAATAATAATGCCAGTCATAGCCTTGCAACTGAAAGTATTTAGATTTTGTTTCGTCAATTACCAATGACTTTAATAGGAGTTGTGTGATAAGTACAATTTCCATCATTTTAACTGTATTTGTTCGATACACATCATATGATAGGACAGTAATTAATTATTCTCAGAATTTTCAGTCAGCATAATGCAATTACATCAACTTGGCAGATGGAAATATATAAGATAATATAATTGCATATTTAAAAGCATATATTAATATTCATTGATGTGTAAGAAACTGTGGACTAACAGAGAATCTACCACACTGGTTAGATTAGAGTTGACAGCTCAGCCAACGATGGGGAGTTCTCACTTAGAGGACAGACTTGTGAAACCCTGTTAGAGAGGAGCTTGCCTGTGCGTAGTGTTTAAGCCAATTTGTTATGGCAATGCTGCGGTGCATACTGAGTATGCCCCGCCTGTTTTGCCATGTCTGTCTTAAGCGCTGCCTGGTTGCGTAACATGGGTGATGACCGCGTGTGCTTTGCTTCCGCTAGTCAGGATATAACAGACCTCATCTTCAGTCAAACTGCTGCTTGCTGGCCTTGGGCTGGCAGGGCGGTCGGCTGTGGCTCCTCCAGCCACTATGCATGCCTTCACACAGTAACTGAAAAAGGCTGAAGATATATAAGGTGTTGAGTTACCTTTGGTATGATGGAAATAGGGATCTTTTTTTTATATCTTGATAGACATCCTATTGCATGGTTTTCTATGTTGTGTGATTTACTATGCTTTCAGTGGTCTACCTCGTGGTCTGTCTGAGCAAAGATGCATATTGCACGTATTTGAGAAAATACCCACCCGCCCTTGCCCTGGTTTTTAAAGGTCATTCAGCACTAGTATGGGGGAGGGGTACCTGGTCCACCACCATGAGGCCTAGTACAGGAGTCCAGGCCAGCCTTGCTCTATGCTCCTGGCAGCAGTGCCCTGAGTTCCCTCCAGCTACAGTGTCCTTGGCACTCCCATCCCTCCAGCACACGGCTCAGAGGCAACAGATGGAGGCTTGTATGTTGCTGTGGGATTAGGGCTCAGAATCCGGTCCCTCCATTTCTAATGGCAGGAGTTTATTGTCCATGATGATAAGCTGCCGCCCTGAGAATTTTTTTTGGACCTTCAGATTTGCGTTTCGCATTTATTCTACATGGGTTAACCCTAGAATATGAATGCAATGAAATGGTTATAGATGCTGGGAGATGGAGATTTATTTTATTTTGCATTTTTAGACCAATTTTATATCATGAACTGTAATTCTTAAATCCATAAATTGTCACATTTTTGTCAAATGCTCAGCAAACCCAGTGACTAAGAATGAGATCCAAATAAACTACTGTAATCATTGCATGCAATATGACCTGTCTCCCCCCCTTAAATCTTTCTGACTTGAGAATGAGCGATATTATCCATCAGTTGCATAGTGGGATCAGTAATCTCTGACGGTCAGGAGTGTGAAATGGAGGCCTGTGCCTGTTTTGGCGCCACTCAGAGGGCAATCTGTGTGCTGTCAGTCAGAAGCATCGTACTGTGTCGGGGATCAGGCAGAGATAAACGTTAGCCCCTCCCACCTTCAGAGGGCACGTGTGCACCATAATTAGAGTTGAGTGATGTCACAGGGGGCTCAGGCCACTCCTGCCCTATCATCCACGCGCAGCAGAAAACGTTCACTCCAGGCCTCCCTCGGATCCTGCTTAATTGCATGGAAGGAATTACCGTAATTTTCAGGATTAGCGTAAGGCTGTTGCAGTTATCTCAACACTGCAGACGAGTTAAACTGGGGATTTTCTCTGAAACCAGTTGAGTTTCACCTTTTGAGAAAGTGTTGTGATTGCAAACGCTCGCCTTTGAATCCTCCAGCTGGATGACTCGGCGTGACACACGTGCATTCAGACCTCAGCGTCTGGAACTAAACCCCAACGAAACACAAGCTTTATCTTCATAACAGCTTGGCTATCGAGTAAAACAGCTCAATTTGTCTCCCCTAGTAATCACTAAGATGATTTGCACTCATTCTGGTCCATCTCCAGGGAAGTCAGTGCCCAGCAGCTAAATTACATAACCATCTCCCCAAATCCATAATTATATCAGCACACACTTTCATGTACATTTTAGATATTACTTACCCTATCTAACAAAGGTCCCTTAAGCCTGTTCATGTCATCTGATATGATGTACTGATGTAGTATTTGAGGAAGCTGAGGACAAATTATGCCTGAGGCCAAAATGCGTGCCTTTGCGTTGAATTTATTCGATTCCAACCCATATTTGACCCTGTGAGAATTCCCTGGATTTCACTCTGTTTTTCCAGCTCCGCCAGACATCACAGGCCACAAGAGGAGTGAGAACAAAAACGAAGGGGAGAGTGCTCTGTTGTACTGTAAGTCTGTAGGTTACCCCCACCCAGTCTGGACGTGGCTCAAACTCGATGGAAGTGCTTATGTGGTAAGTGTCCACTTTCTCACACTGTCAACATTTATATCCCCATCTGCATTACATGTGCACAGTGTGAGTTATGCGTGGAATGCAATAATTGTGCTGAACTGATAAATAAAGCTCATCTTTTTTCTAGGACCTTGACAACTCATCTGGCAGATTTTTCATCACTAACAAGGACAACTACACAGAGCTGAATATAATCAACTTGGACATCAGTACGGACCCCGGTGAATACCGGTGCAATGCCACCAACGTCATTGGCACCACAGCCGTGTCCTCCATCGTGCGGGTTCGCAGTCACCTAGCGCCACTCTGGCCTTTCCTGGGCGTGCTTGCAGAGATCCTCATCCTGGTGGTGATCATTGTGGTGTATGAGAAACGCAAGAGACCAGATGAAGTTATGGATGGTAAGACAACCTCTCATTAGCTAAGATAAGTGATGCACCAGTACTACTGAAAGCTTTCAATGAATTAGTGGAAAAGGGTTTTAAAGTCTTACTTTTTCAAGTAATTGACATTTACAAAACCTGTATGCCAACGGTATGGACCACATTAGTATCAGCTGGGGCACAAACATGGAATTCAAACAGGGATCAACACCCCTGAAAATACTGTCTCTTGGAAAAAGAGGTCTCCAAATCAGGACTGGAATAGCAAGTCAGGTATCTGATTAAGGGTCGGAAAGTAGGGTCAACAGTCATGGAAAATGGATTCAATCAGAATGTATCCCGCAGACATTTACACTGTTGCTAGCGAACATGATGTGAATATTCATTCGTTTAACTCTGCTGCGTTGGCAGTGGAGACTTGGTGAATCATTGACCTCTATCGTGGGATATACTCCCTCGACATTCGACCTGCGTGGAACGAGGGGGAGGAGACATTGCCACATATTAGATGCATGCTAATATGACCTTTCTAGGATCACGTTAGGAAATCAAGAGGGGGTCCACAGCTAACCTTTCAGGGTTTGCTATTGCTGTGCCACACTAATGACTATAACAAGGGACCATTTTGTTACCTAGTTTAAAAACAATAATGGATCAGTTTGAGATCTTATTTTAGCCAAAGGGCATGTCTGTGCGAGGTGTTTGTTGTAAGAGGCACTTGTCTGTAAATCTGTAGTCAAATATAGTAAATAGTAATAGTATAGTAACTGAATATAATTGAATTCACTTCAAAAGTGAACTAACTTCATATGAAAATGTAAAGAGTAGCCATGTACTGTAGTTGTAAAAACAGTGTACAAGTCAAGAAGAGTTCTCGATATCAGAAGGTCTGTTTGCTCCAGTGGATTCATCACCTAAACCAGCAAATTGGGCGTGACATATGCATTTTACTTTTTACTATTATTTCTCCCCCCCTCCTCTTTCCAATTGGGATCGTTGTCTGTATGGGTGGTAAGTGAGACATTATGTATGCTTCTAGAGAATGTTTCGTATCAGCTTTTATCCGTTCCTACTACAACCCATTCAGACCTCGATGTCAGGACGTCGTCTCTCTGATGCCCAATAGTTTGGCTTCATTTAGTAACTCGTGTTAAAAGTGACATTCATCACTCACATTCATTTCCATGTAAAGGGCCTATGCAGTTTTGCATGATTTGCACGAGTATCTGAACTCAAGACTCACAAAAAAATTATTATAGACCTGTAAAAACATTGCAATTGTACTGCCTCAAGCTGTCATTACTTTAAATCAGAGTATCTTTATCAAAAACAAAATAAAAATGCTATTATGTTTGTGAAAGAAAAGGAACATTTACTATTGAAGTTTAACAGCATGTTAAGCATTGTTTGAATTGGATAGCATGTATATCATGCACGCCACTGCCTAAAACATCACAGTACATCCCACAAGGGATGTCTAAAATATACACACAGGGCAAGAAGAGAAGGATTAATGTAGATTAGATTTTCTCATGTCATTCAAATCAAATGTGAGGACTCAGTGCTCACTCAACCATCCTCATGCTGCGTCTCTGATCCCATCTGGTCTTCTCATGGGTTTGACGTACATTATGAACTTGATGGAGGAATTGTGGTTGAATGCTCATAAGGATTTTAACTTTAGAGCTCTGGACCAATGTTTTACATTTTGGCCATGAAATACTTTCCTTTTTTACTGTGCATTTGACTATTTGAAATGTTCTAGGTGAGGTAACAACTCATAAAACAACGATTGAATGGTAAATTAAATTGCGTCAAACACTGCTCAGCACAGAAAGGCAAGGGGCTTCAATTTGCAGAAATGATTATTAGGCTGCTGGTTCTCAGTAATCTGTGCACTGCATAAGTGTTTGTTGTCATGACCCTTAGGCACGGAGTGTGCTCATCATTGTTTTTGCCTGACTAGATAACTGTTCACTCAGGGGGTGGCCGAGCTCTCAGGTGGTAGTGCAGGAGTGAAGCGGAGGGCCCGTAACAGGGGGTGCACTGACAGATGTGCCCCTGCTGAACCCAAATTTCTCCCAGCCATGCTGTCTTGTCTCCCACTGTGACCTCCATACCTGCTCCATTTAAATGCTGGGGAATGCTGCTGCTCTCAGAGGCCACATACAAGCTGCATGCAATGGAAATGATCTCTGTGTGCATACTGACCTGTTTGCTCATTCACATGTATGACAAAAAATTCACGCCACCTTCGCACCTTTTAAACAACAGGGTCTATGAACTAACAGATCACTAGTCTTTACATAGTCGTCATAACATTCTCTCAAACTGCACGCTGTGTACATCTTATTTTATTTTTTATCTTGGTTATATTACTAACTCTGCCTTCTTACTTACTAATTGTACTAAGACAAAGCCATTTGTATTTTGGCATTGTTATACAACAGTTATATGTATTGGGAAAGCACTGCCTGTGCGTAGACTGTAATGTATACTGTCCAGAATAGAAATATTATATAAAAGTATAATAGATGAAGTCTGTAAGTCACTACCCTAAAGCAGAAGACCAAATGTTGAATTTCAAATGATATATGAAACGTTTTGAATAATCACTCAGCATAAACTCAGAATACAAAGTATTCTTCTAAATCCACCAAATGGTTTGGACAAGATAACTACCATACCCTGCAAACAAAAAAACGTGCAATGGAACCTCACTATGCACACCGTAAAAGCTATTCCACAAAATAACTCCTAAATAAAACACAATCTTTTCCATGTGATAGCACGTAACAGTTAAATCATCAATGCAAACATTGAATGGTGAAAATGCACAGCTGGATTGTGCTTGATTTGTACTGTATGCTACTTGTAATGTATCTAATGTCATATTTTCCCTTTTAATACTTGTCCCATGTTCTCTCCCTGTACTGTAGATGATGAACCAGCTGGACCAATGTAAGTGTCTAGCAATCAAGTATTTTGTGTAATGGAAATGTACAGTAAAATATAAAAAAAATTACAGTCTTCATAATGCATAAACTGTTTATTTATCCTATAATCACAAAATAATTGTTTGCTTTTTAAACCAGGAAAACAAATTCAACAAACAACCACAAAGACAAAAATGTTCGCCAGAGGAATTTAAAATAAGATGCTAATTGCTGTGGTGAGTATTGTGATCCAGTTTAGATATCTAAGGCAGTCTTCAGAGAGTTATATGACTGTACGTATGTATATTAATACATACACCTTCCTTGTTATTTCCATACACAGATGAGATGACTAACTGCATATCTTGACCATATGAAGGTATCAGAGGAAGGAGCAACTGGAAATTCCTAATGAAGCACATATTTCTCCTCTTGTGACGAGAAACAATAATATCAGCACAACACTGGCAGAAACGAACAAAATGGCTGTCTTAAGCATGCCTTGTTCAGTCTTACAAGCAGATTCCTGGGAGAAGATGACTAAATCCACCATGAAGGTGTACACATTTTTTTAAGTGTGCTGTTGATGTCTTTTATTAATTTTACCATGTCCTCAAAGAGGTGATCCTTTTTGTATTACATATCATGTAAAATGCATGCAAGATTATTACGCAATAGGATGCTCAGAATAGACCTTTCTGTTGTTTTCCCTCATGTTCGTGTGGCTTTTTGCGTCAAGATGAATTATGTTTTTTAATGAAATCGTCCTAAATGAAAAATACTGTTATATTCTTGAAGAACTTTGTACAGACCATCGTCATTTAACTATGTTTGAATTTTTTGTGAGGGGGAGTCCACTCTTAACAGAACTTTTATGATGAAGCAAGGGCTTCGATGACTGGCAGTATTTAGTTGAGAATGATAACAACATTTACTACTATGTATCAAACTAGTTAAATAAAATGGCAATTAAGTGTTTTCTTTTTTCCAGAGTAACTTAGGTGTCTTGTATATGTTGCGGTATGAGTGTTCAAATGATAGCAAATCTGTAAAAAAAATATTATAATAATATCAATTTTATATTTCCCAAATTATCTAATTCATTTTTATTCATTTATTTTCTGAAATTGTACAGCATGGCTATTATCCTATGCAATATGTATTCATATAGATATATTGAAGGCAGTTTGTTTTTTCTCAGTCAAGCTTTAATATTGTGGGATCACTTGGAAGCTGGTATAGCAAAATGCACTGCTGTAGCTGCATGAATCCTCTCTATCAATACAGTGTATCCATGTGTGTTGCAGTGCAAATGGACCTACATTAGGGTGGGAATGGAGGAGCTACGTATATAGCCACGATTAAACATATGAGACCAATAATTTTTTCAGAATAAAAAAAGCTCCAAAAATCAGTCTTTGCTTCTTTTGGTTTTCAAAAAAAATAAATCCTTAACTTGTTTATTACAATATATCTGAGCAGTTCTGAAAGTTCCTTCTACACCTTGGTGATTACTATGTGTGAACATTCACAGAATCACTAGCAAGGAAAACAATACAACCCCCCATTGCCCTCCCACACACATAGAACATGGTACCATGTGTATTGAGCTGAGCGATCTCCCTCTGGCTGTTGTTGGCCTTCCTCAGTCCTGGAGCAATCTCCTGAGCTCTCCCTCCACCTCCTCCACAAAGGCAGGGAAGCTGGGGTCAAGCAGGCTGAGGCGCAGGAAAGGTTCCATTTCCCCGTGTGGCAGGACACAGTGGTTGTACAGCGCGGGCAGAGACAGACCGCGCTCTCCCAGGAAGTGCTAAGGCATCACATGTTGTTAATTGTCACCACAGCTAAACTGCAATGCAGTCTGCACACAATGAGCTTAATACAAACTGTCTCATTCAATTTCCAGTCAAATACATATCTGTATTGTATACCTGTGTTAGATGCTTGACAGACAGTGACCCCTGGGTGACTTCAGGCCCAAGTCCCATCGTTTCTCCTTCCAGGGTCTGTTGGCACATGGTTTAACTGAAGGCCAGTCACTTTAGAGGGAAATGCTTTTCAGAGGTTAAGAAACTAATCAATAGCACCATTAATAATTGAAAGATTTCCACCATCACAGACCTTTCATCTTCACAGCGAGCCCTTTCAGTGAGTGTGTGGCGTTTACTCAGACTTGTGTTCTTAATGTATTCCTTCATTTATTTAGCAGACGCTTTAATCCAAAGTGATGTAAAGTACAGGTGTAATTTGAATTTTCAACCTCTTAATCTCTAACCACTAAACTGTAACCATCCCTCATTTCTCTCATTTATTTGTGCTAAGGTGAAAGATTAATCTCATCCTGTGTATTACTCCACATCTTATTGTGATTAGGCCTAATGTATAATTCATCAAAGGGCCTGTGTGGTAGCAATGCCACCTCTGTACTGATGTGGATGACATGGCTGTAGATAGCACCATCTAGTGAAGACCTATAGGACACTCTTCAGCTAAACCATTTTATGGTAAGAATAGAGGTTATAGTCTTGTATTGACTGCTGCACTGAGATAATACATTTCATAATTATTTCATTTGTAAACTGATTAAAGTGGGTAAATATGAAATATTTATACAAACACCCAACACAATATTCCCAGAATAAGGTTAGGAGCATCAGATTCAGTTTGATTGAGTCATTTTTCGAGAAATCCTGTGTGGCAGATGGGGCTACCTGTTGATGAAGAGTGGTGGTCTCTGTGGGGGTTTGATTGGGAGCTGGGGAGTAACTGAGTGGAGGTGGAGCCCCCCCTTGTGAACTGACGGGCAGGTACTCCTTCAGTCTGAGCACTGCACTCCTACACTCCTCCAGTGACTCAGCTCTGCAGCTCCCACTAAACTGCATCCTCATCAGACGACTCTCCCCCTGCGTTTCAACCCACAGGTGCAGGTACAAACACACACACAAGTGAAGACACACATGTTCACATACACACACACCCACACACACACCTCAGACAGTGCCATCACCCCAAATATATCCCATCTCTTCAAATGTATGCCTGACCTCCAGATCCCAAATCATGACATCCTGCTTACTTTACAACACATCGAAGTAGGTCCTACAACACTTATTCAGGCCAGGCTATGTATCTCACTTCAGACGGACCCTTAGCAGGAAAACGGTGGAACATTGTTCACAGCTGGCGATAGGTGCCCAGACTATTCAGAATTCATGTCAGGCTCCGATCCACTTAATCTAGGCCATTTAATTACCAATTACACTGTTGTCTCAGCACATCCATCCTGCCAAAAAAAGCCACAGAGCCACAGTCTTGGCTGTGTGTACTCTGGGGAAACAATACTGCAACACCACAGGGTTTGCTGTTGTGATGAAGTCACTGTTTCTAGGATTTCCTTATCCATGAAAAGAAAAAAGAAAAGGTGGAGCAGGAAAAAAGTATACATCTTTTCTAAAAAGGTTACTGTGACAAATACACCTACTTCAATGCTTTTGAAATAGTGGTAAACTCCATATTGTTTGTTTGTAGCAAAGTCTACTGGGTGTGGCACAATAAGGGTAATGAACATAACAATAACAAATATATTTAGGTTGTTTATAATAAGGTCCACCACACAGAGCTTATTATTATTAGTTGAGCATTTTTTGTTAAAAACATATATGGCAAAGAAATGTGTAAAATATTTCACAACTCTCACCTTTACAGTCACACGGAATAATAGTGTGTCAGATTTTTGTTGTACTTTGAGGAAGCTTGGGGAATTAAGTAAGGAGAGTCCCTCCTAAAAGTAAACAAAGGCAAAGAGGTTATTCTGGCAGCAAGTACTATAAAGCATGAGTAAAATAGACACATTGGGACTCGTGTAAAACGTAGCAGAGAACCAAACTGCCGATTGGAGAGGGTTTCATCTGAAGAAAATTGTCCTGAAATTACATAATGAAGTCTGCAGAGGGCTCTGTTTCCTCAGGAACTAAATTAAACCTTGGCACCAAGCACAACATTAATCAGCACGTCTGCAGAGAGGCAGTGGTCAATCTCGATTTTTTTTATATAGTTCCTTTGCTTAAGATCATTATGAGTGTAGCTATTTTTATGATAGTGATTTTTCCATGGACGCTTAGTTTTTCATTTAAAAAGTAGACAGGCTCTTGTATGAATCAGCATTTTTGCATTTGAATGGAGTTTTGAACTGTTGTTGGTTCACTACGTATACAGAACCAACATTTTCACAAATGATGTTCAAGCTATAATGAAGTCATTATAAACATACTCCTCTGTGTGTCATTGAATCATTTTTGTGTTTGTTAATTTTGTCATGATTAACAACCAAAAAAGGCAGGAGTTACATAAGGTGCATAAGACCAACAGAAGGATTTCTAGATAATACCCAAACAAGCCAGCAGTAGTCATTTTCACAAGCATCTATTTGGCATATTGTATTACTACAACAGTGATGTCCTTGACCTTGGTTTTACAGTAACACAAGTGGTATATGGGGTTTTATTGGTAATATTTAAGATAAAATATTACAATAACAAATCAATCCAATATGCACATTAAATAAGGTTGCAACTCCAAATGAATCTCAAGCAGCACATCATTGAATGAAATTACTTTGCACCAACTCTGTTACATAAACACTGCATTTTGTAATGGTGCTTCAAGATTCAGAACAGCTTAGAATATCCTTCATCGCTGAGATATTAGGAGAGGATTAGACAGACACAATTTTTCATAGAAGCAAATGATCATATCAAGAATTGCATGACATTTGTTTAACAAGTCAGCACACTCTCTCATGACTCTTCTAGTAATTTCCTGATGCTTGTTTGGGGTTAGGCTTTCTATAGCCTATTCCTCTTCTTCCATCCAAATTCTGAGAGAATCCCCCCTATTATGTCTTCGGAGCAGGAACATGATTGCCCTGCTCTCCACCAGCACCTATACAGCTGCATTTTTATAAGGTATGATTTACATGCATTGACAGTTAAGGGATATTTCCAATAAGGGGCGGACGTCCCATTGGCCAACAGCTAGTAGAAAGACAGTGCTCAGGAGCATTAATATTGTGAGGCGACAATCTATCAGAGGCTTCTATCCTATCAAGTCAAAGCACTTCACACTCTGACTTGATTGGTTGTCTGGGCAGGTTCCCTGGCTATATAGTACAGCTGTGCCCACTCCTCTCGTTCAATGTTCCATGGTAGATGGAACAATGGGTGTAGTCACTCATCAGCAACTCATCCTGGCCTTTGTGTTGAGATACCTGACTATTCCTAACTAGTCCTCTATACCATATGCCTAGAACTCAATTCCAACACACAGGGATACTTGGACTCTACTCGCATCTTTCTCACAAGAAACACTTACATTTACTTGTTATATTCGAAAATAGATTATGGCATTGACCAACCTGTCTAAATGTGCCTTATTGCCATTGTGCTACTGCATTTGCTTACCAAAAGCTCTTGCCCCTGTGATACCAGCATGTGTCCAGATTCCACAATAGTGAGGATCAATTCATCTGCACCTTCATTTGACTCGAACATCTTTGGAGTATACCAGTGAAAATGATTATTATTTTATGATTTAACTCTTCTTTCACACACTTTTAAAGTTGTTGTTCGCTAATTGACATATAATGAGAGAAGATATATAGGCTAGACAATCTTAGCCACTTAGCACAGTAGCTTCATAGGCCTACTGTAGAGAACAGAAGCTAGCTAGCAATTTCAGAAGACTACAGTAGGCTAGCATTAGTGTTGGACTTTGATCTTAACTCAGACTTGCCTTCCAAGGATTTTTACACATGTCTTTGGATCCGAGCAAAAAACGTCCAAATCTTTTGAGCTTCCATATAGATTTCTGAGCCGTAGCCATCAAATAAGCAATCAAAAATGGCGGTGTCACTTGATATTAGCTGTTGATTTACCTTTTAAAAAAAGCCCGGGAATGACAGGAAACATTGGTGCGCGAGAGCTAGTGATAGGCTACTTTATCTCTGCTGCTATAAACCTCATCAGTTAATTGCAAGACAACCATATGGGTTAAGTACGAAATGAGAGTGGCTTTTACTTTAAATGTTTTGCAAGTTACAACAGAATTTTCGTGATGTTAACTAACACATCAGTAGGGCTTGATATATAGGACTTTTTACTGTAAGAGTGAATATCAGGTAAACTAATCTTAAATTAAACGTGGAAAATATACGGATAGATAGCCTACATAGTTTTTTAGATTAAATGTTTGGGGACCCGAGATCCCAAGAGTTTCTTAGGGGATTTCGAACCCTAGATAGGCTACACATTTTGATACTGGGTTGTGTCACAGGCTATAGGGTATGTTGCGTAGCCTCTCAGCCTATGGTCGACCCCATAGCTGATTTAACAAACTGCACTAACTTCTTATGCTGTAGAAAACATCACAGACAAGCTGCGTTTCAGGCTAGCTGAAAACCAAATTGTTCAGTTCAGAGACGGGTTTCAGCAACAGTGTTTAGCCTACTGTCAAATATAATTATTTCCCTCGGTGTTGTTTCTGAAATTAAAGAGGCTAAGATTGAGGGAAAACAGGGAATCACGTTTCATTTATTAGGCCATCCTTTTTTTGTGTGTATCTGCAGCGGTCTTATTGATTTTTTGTAATATTTTTTGATAGCCCATCGGAACCATGCAGTTACAATTGAACACATCTTGTTCTTCCACCTTAACCAGGCTCGTTCCATTTTAATGAAATCCATTCAACGCCACAAACCTGTTTGATTTGTCAAAGTCTCATGATAAATCAGCAGCTGCGTGGTTGTGAATTGGAGCACACGGGTGCACAATTACAATTAGCCTATCTCTGTAGCAGATGCTGCACGTAGCCTACCACCTATTATATGCTATCAAATTATATGCTTTGACAAACTGTGAGACATTGCATAAATATCCTGGACACGTGTGCAGCATGGGCTTTAAATACAACAAGACTGTGAGGTTATAGTGCTAACTTGAAAGGCCACGCACGTTTTAAGAATGGGAAGGAGAGCTTTACCCCTTTAACCAAAGGTGGGCTGAGCTTATTTGCTGTTCTCGCTTCTATGGCAACCCAATAGATCAGCATCATGAATATGCACAATGCTACCAAAATGCACGGGACGATAGATCGGTGATGTCAGCGGTCCTTGGAAATGTGCCCGATGTCTTCTACATAATTGCTTGGTGTTTGTTGTTTGTTTGTTGTTGTTATTATTGGCAGGGTGAATCTGGGAAAAAGAGCATCCCCCTCGACGTTCATGACCTCTTCGTCTCCTTTCGCCGCCCGTCGGCACGTCTCTGACATCATGTCATGCAAAGGTGTCTTCAACCTGTTTTCGCCACTTTTGCGCACAACGTTGGAGCCTAGCAGTGGCTAACAAGAGTGTTATGCTAAAGCGGACTGTCAAAGCTCTGCGAGGGGGCATATGCAAACTGTCAGGTAGGCAAGAGAGGAGCTTCGTCCTGTCTGTGCACCACGGCAAAGGCAGCAGTGTCATGTGTATCTGTGTGAGGCTTCCAGGGTCTCAGATTAGCTCCAGACTCTTCGTTCTCACTTACAGATAGGGAGCTCTATTGCTTCGTGGCAATAATTCTTAACAAAAACAAGCCGATTCAGGACGTCTGTTTTATTGAAATTGGTTAATTCCGTCTCAATGTCATAATGGACAGGTTGCACTCCTCCATGCGTAAAAGGCTCTACAGTTTGCCACAGCATATTGGCCAGAAAGCGTCAATCATGGGCGAAGGGGAAGACGGCGACAAGGACACCCGGAGAAAGAGTATAAGGATGAAACCTTTACCATCGCCGACCTCCGGAGGAAGCTGCAAAGGCATCGGGGAGACCAAAAGTGGGGACTCGGTGATCATGGAGACGGACATTGGGAGACCGATAAAGACCAGCTCAAACGGAGATTGTAGGAGATTTCGAGGCAGCCTCTCCTCCATCACCAGTCGGCATGTGCACGACCCAGACTCGGCGGAAGAGAGGCGTCTCATCACCGAGGGAGATGTCACCCCTAGCGAGGAGAGCCCCCCTGGAGCTATTGGCGGCGGGGCGGACCAAGGTGCGCAAGGCACCAGCGTTGGCGGTGCCCAGCATGGTTCCTCCGATCAGCAATCAGGATTCATAAAGTTGGATGGCATTGACCAAATTCTGCCGGACGACGAGAGATTGTACCAGGCTGGATTCATACATAGGCAGCTTGGGGCAATGCTGCAGCCGGGGGTCAACAAGTTCTCCCTTAGGATGTTTGGGAGTGAAAAGGCGGTGGAACGGGAGCAAGAGCGGGTTAAATCCGCTGGATTTTGGATAATTCACCCTTACAGTGATTTCAGGTAATCTACTCACTGCGCGCAAACCGGGCATTAGAGCGTCTGCGCTAATCAAGTGGCATCATACTTTGATACAGGCACTTACCCACAAGCCAAAGCTGTTGTTTTTCTTCTTGTCTTGATAGTCTCATTATCTCAGGATCATGCGTAATGCATATCATAATTATACAGAATGATACACACGTCCAATACTTCCAGTATTGTGTTCAATACTTCCAGTAGCCTAATTCCATTGTTAAACGCAGTAGCCTTTCATCTAAAACGAACGTTTAAGTGAGTGGGTATTTTTGCATTTTTGGTACTATTGTTAGTATTTCAAAATACTAAATAAAGTAATATTTATTTTCAAAAATTCTTATATGATATTCTAAAACAGTATAAAACAAGTATTACGTCAACTTAAATAATGATGTATTGAAATAAGACAAACAACTGATAATGAGATGTGACAAGGTAGTATTTTATAGGGCACACAGTATAGTTAGATGATATACTGAAACATAGTTCCACCTGTTTCTCAGGTACAGGCCTTTTGGGATGTGTCACCTTATAAAATACATACAGTAATCAATAAAAGTGCACTAGTCCGTCCTTCTCTTTTTCCTTTGACAAGGATTGTGGTCTAGCTGCTAAATGTGATCATGGATCAGCATATACATGTCTAATAGAAGATGTAATGATGTAATGAGACTACAATATTCAACATTTCTTTCTGCCATGGTGTCATTGTTTCAGTTTTGACAGTAAAACCATGTGGTGTCTGATACAAATTCTTCCCTATGTCATCTTGTAAACACTCAATGAGTTATGACAGGAAGGAATATTTAGGAACCATAATACCTTAGCTGCTCTTCCACTTTGTCCAAGAATTCTCCTTTGTTTTGACTTATTGTCGTCCGTTTTTACCTATGAACTGAATCTGTAGAAGCTAACTGTGGCAGTCCATTGGTACTCTCTCTCTCTCTCTTGGTATCTCTCACAGTCTCTCTTTCTCTATCTCTCTCTGTCTTTTTCCCTGCATGCAGCCTCCTTGCTCTTGTTATTAATTAGGCATTGCCCTTGAATGTGTCATTGGCCCATCTGATGCATCTATGGGTCTGGATTGCTCAGCAGTATGGAGATTGTCCATTATGGATGTTCCCATGAGTGGCTACAGGCCATATGTCTCCCAGAGCCCCTTTAGCCCCCCCCCCCCATGCACACACCAGACATTCAAAGATTCTTACCACTCTTCTCCCAAATATTCCCATCTCCATGAGCTAAACATTGTCCAAATTGCAGTACAATTGAAGACAAATAGTCAACATTGATCTTATCATTTTAAAGGAATTCATATTTCTTTCTTTTGAAGTTCAACTAACTATTCATATTAAGGTTATTAACTGTATTTTGTTGTGTACTGAATTGCCATATAATGTCTACTTGGATTCAGGAAAGTAGGCAGCTTTACACCATTATTTTCCATTTTTTGGAATGTTCAGCTCACAAAACAAGCAAATTGAAGAATCTATTGTACCTCTTTTTTATTACATTATTTTACAAAAAGACAATATCATAACCGCATAGTTGTATTTCGACACACACTAGCAGAACCCTAATTGCTCAACAGATATTTCCCCTGGCCTTCACATTGAATACAGTCTAATATTTGTCTTTACATTTCCTACATTTGTAGAATTAAATCATATCTCAGTTGTCACCCATCATATAAGCAGGGCTCATGTCATAGTGATGCTCAAGAAACAGAAGCAGGTGTGTCAGGCTTAGAAGGACAAGTCTGTCCACTTTGTGCTGGCTAGGCTTGGGCAGACAGAGGGAGGGAGATAAAAAGAGAGAGTGAGGCTGCCTTGAGGCCTAGGACTGTGCGTGGATACATCGAGATGGGCTCAGTAAAAAGGCAAAATACTCAAAAACACTCTGTCCTTATATAGCTGTTGTTCTTTTTAGGACTCACACATATGCACATCCTCTTATACACACACACACACCCACACACACACACACACACACACACACACAGACAAGGCTCCTTTGCATCATACGATGGTGTGCATGTCTTCGTTCGGAAAACCAGTGAGACAACACTGCTTGTGTGTGGCACCATGGGTTAGTCTGTACACATGTGTGTGTGTCCATAATCGCTTGACTGCATCTCTGCATATGTGTTTTTTATGAGTTAACAATTTACATTTTCTAGAAAGAGGCCTATTACTTTGTTTATTTTCAACGCATGTCAAAGAGACACTGCACCCTTCTCCCTCTCTGTTTTCTCGTTGCACCAACATGTTTGATAACAGGAACAGTGATGATAATTTTTGGGGTGAGGATTATTGGTATTCAGCTAGTGCTTGATAACAGATGCTGCAATCAATTATATGTTACCCCTCTCCTACCTCAATGACCATCAGCTCCTTTTCCCAATGTCAACTCATACTGCTTGAACCACAATTGGCCCCTTTTGTCCTTCCATCTTTTCCTCCTTTAACACCTTAGTCACTCTTCGGTGTCTTTCACCCGTTGAAGCCTCTGTTAGCCTCCCACCTCTCACGTTGCATCCTCTCCACTCCTCCCCATGTGGAAGCAAGCCCGTTACATGGGGTCGTCATGCTGGACACTTCCATCATGTTTCTCCCCTGCTATCAATCTCCGCTAGGACTTCCCTCCCTCGGGCCTTGCTGAACATGTCCTCTGGTCCGGTTGTCTTGCCAAGTGGCATGAGATTCAGGTTAAGCGCGTACATGCTCTGGGTGTGTGGGAGGGTATTACTATGTAACACTCTGTAATTATCTTAGTACAAAAAAGGTTTTGGTGCAAAAAGCAAATGGCTCTCAGTGTTAATGTAGGACACTTCTATCACTTGAGAAGTAAAACCACCCTGACTTCTGGCAGGTTAGTTAGGTAGTATTGTCTTCATTTCTGACACCTTGACTTTCAAACTAGCTCTTAGTATTGAACCAGTGTTTGTCATCAATTAGGCCTAGTCCAATTGAAGGACAACAATCAGTTGAAGAAGAAAGCAGTCTAAAAACACTTTAAATCAACAAACTTAAAAGTAGAATTCTTCAAAGCACCTGAAACTTTGTTCTAGACATATGAAAATTATACATGCATAAATACATTTTGGCCTAGTTATCTTAATTATATCCACAAATCCATTTGAACCCAATGTCCCAATACTTAATATAGATACATTTTCTTAAAATCCATTTTGTATGATAGATATTTAACTCATGGATACACACTGAATATCCATGTCCATTTAAATCCTTAAAAATAATTTGACAGGACATTATAAGTTAGTTTGATATAAGATCCCAGCAGGAGCTCTGCAATACTGACAAAGTATTGTATAACTATTGCAATGGACTCATATTAGTTTGCGTAGAAAGTGAGTGTTTTTGTTGTTGTTGGGGTAAATTAAACGAAGCCACATAGAGGCGTGTGATTAAAATCGAAGGCAATAAGTGAAAAGATGTCTGAAGTGAAAGTATGTAAGAAGATGAAGGAGGACCTTTAAATGGGCATGGCCGGAGACGAGCCTCTGTGATTAAACGTTTTATTTCCTTTCCTCTGCATCAAAGCCATGGTGTTTAAAATTGACATTGCGAGTACAAATTAAAGTGTCACTAGGAGTCACACAGTCATGACTAGTGTAATTCAGTGATATTTCCTCTTGTCAAGAATTGTATAACGTTGAGACGGGAGAGGAGGAGCACTTCTTCGGAGGGGAAAAGAGGGATTAAAAATTGCATCATAATACAATCTCTAGGCTCATTTCCAGATCCAAAGCCTTACAGCCTTGTTCACTTCTGAGCATGGATCTTCCTGTTGGAAAAACGTGTGCTTAGCCTGTTTGCAGGCATGTCAGTCAGTCAGCCAGCCAGCAAGTCATTCAGCCTTTCAGTCAGCAAGTCAGCAGGTCAGCTAGTGAATCCAGTCAATCAGCCAGTCAGTCAGCCAGCCAGGCCACCAGTTATCTTATCATCAAGACAACCCTTCAGCTAGCCAGTCAACTGGCTAGCCAGTATTTTAGTAAGTAGGTCTACCAACCAGTCAGCCAGCCAGCCAGTTTTTAGTCACACCACCAAGCAGACAAGGCCAGAGGTAATTGATGTGTGATCTGTGTAGGCTGGAACAGTGAGAGATTGGACAAGGTTAATGACAGGTGATGCAGCATGGGCAGCAAAACGATGTTCACAAATCTTCAAGTACCTTTTAATTATCTAGTGATTCAGCGCTTGGAGGACACATCTGAGGTTGTTCTTTATTCCACCACATCCCCAAGGTGGAGCGAGAATTGAAAATACATTTAACATTTCAACTTGTCTTTGTAAAAAAAAGGTTAAATTAAACGCTGTTGTTCTTCAGGAAATTCTGCTGCCAACACAATCAGAAAGAGAGGTTAGACTGCCCTGCCTGAGTCTGTCAATGAGCTTCGATCTCTCAAACTGGAAAATCATAACCAGCGTAGTCTCCCAAAAGAGCAGTATAAAAAATGCCTTTCTAAAAAGACATATTTCCCCCCTCTCCCCCTATACCTTTCCAGTGGAATATATTAAACAGAAGTAGAGCAGTTGAGAAGACAAAAAGCACATTGAGCTTTTATCTAATTCAATGGACAAAGTAGGACTTTTATTCGGAATTCTAATGGACTTGGCGCTTGGTGCATAGCACAGTTCCTGCTAGTTAAGCTTGCTTCAGGCCCCACTGATGAGATGCCTAGCATATTAATCCTATGGATTCCCTATATGCGATACGGATGACATGATAAATTATTTCTAAAACCTATACTGTATACAGTACGTGTGGTAGTGACAATGTCTTAAGTCGGAAAATGCAGCATTTAGAGGTTACAGGCCACTGATGAAATAAAGAAGGCATTAGCCACCTGGTTCTTTATTTATGTTCAAGACTTTGCTGCATTTGTCAAATGCAATGTAGAAAACGGTAGTTGACTACAAAGTAGATGACTTTTGGTTGAGTTATTTAATGTACAGTGACAATGCACAGTTGATTTTAGTCCGTTAACAGTTGTGACAGGCTAGAATTTTCCTGTCAGAAAACTGCCGTTGGATGACAAACCACCCAGGACCCTACTGCACACTGTAGAACTGTCCCTCATCTAGGCCAAACACACACTGCCGACTAGACTAGCTCTTCACATCTCAGGTATGGTGGGAGGAGTAGCAGATTCGATGACAGTGTTCACTGTCTTTTCAGTCAGCTTGATTACAGTTGATTCGAGGGTGCGTTTTCGTATTGATTTGTTTGGGTCTCACGGGACCTGTAGCTTGACATTGGTTGATTTATTGAAAACGAGCCGGCAGTGATGGAGCAGGTCTATAGATGTGATGCGGGGGGTGTGGGGGGGGGGTGTTGTCTAAGCCTACCTCCTACCCCTGTGTCTGCCCCTGGTCCTGTCTCTTACTCCGCTATACTCTTCCAATCTCTGAAGCACCCCGCCTCCAGAATCATGCTGCTCTTAGGTTGTTGCTCTCTGTTAAATGAATCAGCTTTTAAATGAGTGGAGGTAAAGCAGAGGATTACCAGGTGCTCCGGCCGAGGCCCTGGAAGTGGGGTAATCAGAAGTGGGGCTGTCGTGCATATCCACCAGCATTACAGCCTCACAGCATAAGAGATTATTACAGTACAATTTATTTAATGGAGGGAGGCTAGGGATGGCCGAGGGTGGTTTGTAAAGTGTGGAGGCGGGGCTGGGGTAAGGTGGGTGGGGCTGGGGTATGGGTGCTGGCGGGGATGTAGAGTGATTGAAATGTGCCATGTAACCTCCGCACACTTGCTTGGGGCAGCTTTAAACCCCGGCATGCAGAAACGTACGGCAGCTAGTGGATGGATGTCTTATGTGTCAGTGTTAGTTTTTTTTTGTTCTGGTGATGCAATTTAGCTTCTGACTATTTTACAGAACCAAATGTTAACCTTGGCACAGGGATGGTAATCTGTGAGGAGTTGAGATTAAATTGAGTGATAGGAAATATACATTTACTAAATGGGGAAAGAGCCGGCTTCGGGCAGCTCCCCGATACGGCTGTCGGCTGATGTACTGTACGACATTATGGGAGTATCTTTAAAAAATTTTGGTCACCTGGCAAATGCAAACCTTGTATGCCCTTCCAGAACGTCCTCCAAAACATCAATTTATAATCTCTCCAGGTGGAAACACAACCCCGGTCACAGTACACATCCATTCTTACGTTTCTTTTTTTCATCCCATTTTTCCTACCTTCTTCTGTATCAAATGTGTTTGTTTTAGACAACTATAGACAACTATGATCATTGTGTGTCGGGTCAGAGGTAAATATGTCAGTTTCAGTTATCACACGAGGATGTGAATAAGAAAATGGCCTTCCTCCACCCAAATTCATCCACCCTGAGTGCAGCCTGGGGTCTAGGCTCCAGCTTCTGTTGTGACATTTAGGTGACCTAGAGCTCTGTGGGCCTTTTGCAGACTGATGCACATACCCTCGCCTGGTCTCTGACACGGACCCAGGGAAACAGTGAATAATAAAATGAAACGATAAATAAACCATGGGCAACTGACCTTCCCATCGGATTTACTGCTCAGAATACATGTTTAAGCAGAACATGTGGCAACAAATTACATTAAAGGCACATTAACCACCATGTGTTGTTACAGGTATTGCTATGTGGGTACATAGTAGATGATTAAACCCTAGTTTGTAAAGTACATGTAAATTGTTGCTGACTAAGTCTTTTTCTGTTTTTCCGAAAGGAATTATTAGTAGCATTGGAATTATAGCTGCCTTTGTGATGCTGTTAATCTGGGGATATGGTGGCTGCCTTGTGAAAGAGAGACCTTTCAGAACAGGGATTAAACTCAACTGATTCTTAATCTTGAGTTTCACCTCAGCACTATATTTTTATCTGGAGCTTGACAGGCGCTCAGAGTCAGTTGAAAAGCTAATTGTAATCATGGTGGAAAATAGTCTCTGTTGTGAAATAGATTTATTTACTTATTTGTTATCTCAGTGAGATAGCCTATATACAAAAGGTTAGATTCCTTTGAGTGTCTGGTGGGAAATTAGCCTGCAGAGTCACAAGCCACATCCACCCTTTCGGTAGGTAGTTTAGTTCCCGTCGGTCTCCTTGAGGTACAGTGAAAGGATGACTCCCATCGTCTTTTCTCAAGAAGCACACAACTTACATTACTGTTGTAAATATCCAGCCACGGAGAATGATTGGATGCCAGGCCTGGCCAGGAAGCAGCCCCCCCCTCCCTTCATCCCCATGGTCTGCATCAGGAGTAGGGAGACGACACTGCACACAGTGGGGCTCCCCCGCAGCCTCCTCTTCAGTCCCAGAGGAGGTCCAGCTGCTTGCACCATAAAGAGGCCTGTCTGTGTGGCTGCCATGGTTCACGGCAAGTACTTCCCCCCAATCAATGTGTTTGGCTTTCTTTCGCAACACGCCGGGCATCTTATCGACAAATGGCTGGAATAAGGGAAATACAGTGGTTGGGAGAGGGATCATTTATTAAAAAAAAAGAAAAATGTTCCTCCTCTCCAATCAGGAGACTCCCCATTTCTACTCAGCATCCATCTCTGAAGACTGGTTGTCCTTTCTCTCCCTTTAGCTTTGTAATTGTCATTCAGATCAATTTTGCTGCACATTTACTTAACCTTTATCCCGGGACATAGGTCAGGTCTTGCACATGACCCCGGAAAATTGTACTTGTGTCTTTCCACAAGATATTGTACACATACCAATACAGTGTTTGAATGAGTTTAAGTCAATTGCTGTCCTTATTTAGCACCTACACTAAAGAAATAAACAAGATAAATCTGTTCCTGTTTGGTTTAACTGACAGATAAGCTTCTGGTTTTGCCTTCTCTTGTGCCAGAGCAAAAACCAGATCAGCTCTGCATCCCGTCCTACTTAATTTTTTTTCTTCTTCATTTTATGTTTTTTATGTCTGTTTTTTTATGTTTTCCATAAACTGCTTTTAAGAGGCATTAATCTTGGTTGCGCTTTGTGCCTTCCCTTCCCCATGTTCCCTTTTTTTGGAAGGATGTTGGGGTCGCTGAAATGTGATTTTTTGCCGGTCTGTGAGCATCAGGGGCTCAGTGTGTGAGAGGAGACGGGAGATTAAGTGTTCCTTTATCCTCTGGGCAGAATACAAGGAGATAGATTCTTCCTCTCACTTTTTTCTCCGTCCTTCTCCCTTTCTCGTTCTCCCCTCAACCTTTCTCTCTCACAATCATTTGTTTCACACCCTCTCGTTTCTTTTCTTCTCTTTTCTTTTCTCACCCTCGCTGTCTCTTTCTTTACCCCCCCTCTCCCTCTCCATCCTCTCCTGTATCTCTACCTGTCACATATTCTCTCTCTCTCTCTCTCTCTCTCTCTCTCTCTCTCTCTCTCTCTCTTTCACTGACCCTGGATCAACATTTCGAGGATGGATAGAAAGCTTTTCATTCTCTCTGCCCCATTTGCTGATGACATCACCTGGTTGGAACATATAATGGCAGGTCCAGGGCTGGTGAGGACAGGGGGGCGGGTGGGTTAGGTAGTACACTGGGACTGGGACTGGCTAATATAGGCATTACATTAGGTTAGCTCTCTCCGTCTGGTAAGAGACAGCGGCTCTCTCAATCTCATTCCTCTCCAACTGTGAGTGTATGGTTGTGTGTGAGTATGTCCGTGCTTGCATGTGTGCAATATGTGTGCTTGCATGTGTGTGTGTCATGTGTATAAGGGGGTCACTGGGCTGTGTTCTCTCTCACACACTCATCGGCTGCCTGATATGAGACCCTAGAAATGACACTAAGGGCCTCCTGGCAGATAACAAGGCATCATGATAAAACATGGATGCAATTAGGGTTGAAATGGCAGGAAGATACTGGTGCACATGGTGGTGCTGATGGAGACACACTGACTGGAGAACTTCCTGTGCTTTCCTCTAGAGTAGATGTGTGCGAGTGTTTGTCTTTGGATCTGAATGGTTCTGATTATGCGTATGTTTTGATTGTGTGTAAGTGAATGCATGTATGTATTTGATTTATTTTACATTTCTGACTGTGTGTGTGTGTTTGTATGGCACACACCAGTCTTCTAATTTCCTTCCCTCCCCCCCTCACCCCAACTGGTATGGAGGGCAGACTTAGTTGCTGACTATGGAGTATCCTTGCAGAGTCTTTAATTCCCCCCGAGCACGGAGCTAACGGGCTGTGCTCTGTGGAGCTGTGAAGGACTCAGTGGGCCAGGGGGACAAGGACAGGGACAGTGTGCCTCCCCACTGATGGCGCCAGCAGCACCTCCACAGGACACCAAAAGAAACGTGCCAGGAAGCCTACTGATGGGGAGAAGATTCACTCTCTCCTGATGTTGCACTCCTCGCCGTTTTCTCTCTGTCTCTGCTTCTGTACCACTTTTCTTGTCTCTCTATAATTGTTTCTTTCTTTACTTCTACCCCTGCCCCTCTTGTCTTCTGTACTTCTGCCTCTTTTCTTCCTCTTATCACTTCTGTCCCTCTTCGGTTTTCCTCTTCTCTCTCCCTCTGTCTTTCTCCCTCTACTTGTCCTACACCATCTTCTCCATCTCTCTAACAGTAATTCCCAAAAGCTATCCTTACTTGCACTGTTGATTTTGTAAATCTGCTGTCTGATTAGCAATAAGCTAAGATGCAGAGATTTGAAAGGATAGGGTTAGGTTTAAAAAAAGGTTTTATAGTCTTGGCAGCAATTGTTATATTTCACTGTTGATTGGATTGATGCAACGGTGGAAACGGTGAATTCATGAGTGGAGAATAATTTGTGATAAGCAGGTCTGGATTCATCTGGGACTGCGAGATAGTGGAACTTCTATAACGGAGCCATCATACCAAGCTCACATTTAACTTTTATAGTTTACATACTGTATGTTATGTCACTGGAACTTTCCCAGTTTACACATGCAAATGTACTTGGTCCTTCTGTGATCTCCTAGCTAGAGATTGGACAGTGACACAGATCTAAAGTGACTTTCTAATGTGTCTTTTAGAAAGCATCGTCCAGCATCTAATGCCCTGCAGTTTTATCACTAGGTTTCAGGTCACCTTGTCTACAGAATGTGACCTGTGATATGCGACTGCATTAGACAACACAGAGAGGGTCATAGTCTGGGGTCAAACATCTCTCTGGTAGCCTTTACCGACAGTTACTTAAGATAGCCCTCCAGACGGTAGCCTTAGCTAACCCTAACTCTAAATTATAGACAGTCCAGCTCTGAACAGATGTGAGTCCAGCTCTTTTTAGCTCTCCTGTGTTGAATAACACAACACTATTCTGGGCTGGTTCATCTAAATGGAAATCACGACCTCAGTCCCCACCTACCCATAGTCCACATGTATTATACATATATTTGTGTATGGAACGGCTATTGATACAGGTGTTAAAAATGAAAAAGCTTATTCAAAAACGGGTTACAGTTTGGGTTAGTGTTTGGTTTTGGGTCATTTCTGTAGAAGGTCAAATGCAAACAACCG